>NW_028270178.1:37587400-37905351 GCF_037043375.1 Chiloscyllium plagiosum
GAGAGGTATAGATAGCGGCGTGAGGGCTGTCCCTCCTGCAGTAGGTGGAGCTCAGAGAGAAGAGCAGACAGACAGAGATAGAGAAAACCTGCACCAATCTACCCCCCCCCCCCTCTGCCGAGGACATGGAGGTCCTGGGCCTCCTTCACCGCCGCTCCCTCACCACCAGACGCCTGGAGGAAAAACGCCTCATCTTCCGCCTCGGAACACTTCAACCCCAGGGCATCAATGTGGACTTCAACAGCTTCCTCATTTCCCCTTCCCCCACCTCACCCTAGTTCCAAACTTCCTTTTTGTTATTTCAAAAATATACTTTATTCATAAAATACTTTGATCTGTACAACTGGACATGCCATACATGTGTAAACATTCCATTTGTTTGCATACCGAAAACAGAGTAATCATTCCTATTTACAGGTTGTATGATTATATTTTTAGCTGAGGCGCCAGCGGAGCCCAAATGACTGCGCGGGCCCCCTGTTCTTCTTTAGGCAGGCAGATGTTACACGGTGGTCTTTCCCCCACCGCGCCTTGGCGGCAGCTGCCCCAAGCTTCAGCGCGTCCCTCAACACTTAGTCCTGGACCATGGAATGTGCCAGTCTGCAACACTCAGTCGGGGTCAACTCCTTCAGCTGGAAGATCAGCAGGTTTCGGACCACCCAGAGAGCGTCCTTCACCGAGTTGATGATCCTCCAGGCACAGTTGATGTTCGTCTCGGTGTGCGTCCCAGGGAACAGGCCGTAGAGCACGGAGTCCCACGTCACGGCGCTGCTCGGGATGAACCTCGACAAACACCACTGCATTCCTCTCCAGACTTCTTCTGCGTAGGCACGTTCCAGAAGGAGGTGTGTGACAGTCTCACCCCCCCCCCCGCAGCCGCTTCAAGGGCAGCGTGCGGTGCGGCTGAGAGTCCGGGTGTGCATAAATAATCTCGCAGGCAGAGCCCTTCTCACCACCAGCCAAGCACCAGTCTTGGTGCTTGTTGGAAAGTTCTGGCGATGAGGCATTCTGCCAAATGGCTTTGACAGTCTGCTCAGGGAACCGCTCGATAGGATCCGCCCTCTCCTTTTCCTGAAGAGTCTCAAGGACACTACGTGCTGACCACTTCTTGATGGACTTGTGGTCAAAGGTATTTTTCTTCATAAACTTCTCCACAAAGGACAGGTGATACGGAACGGTCCAACTACTTGGAGCGTTCCGCAGCAGCGAGGCCAGGCCCATCCTTCACAACACCGGGGACAGGTAGAACCTCAGTACGTAGTGACACTTGGTGTTTGCGTACCGGGGATCCACGCACTGCTTGATGCAGCCACACACAAAGGTGGCCATCAGGGTGAGGGTGGCATTGGGTGTATTTTTTTCCCCCATTGCCCAGATCTTTGTACAGCGAGTCCCTTCGGACCCGGTCCATCTTTGACCTCCATATAAACTGGAAGATGGCCCGGGTGACTGCAGCCACACAGGTTCTGGAAATAGGCCAGACCTGTGCCACTTATAATAGCAATGACAGTGCCTCACACCTGATGACCAGGATTTTTCCCGCAATGGAGAGCGACCGTAGCTAAATCTGCCCAGTTTCTGCCTCACTTTGCTGATACGCTCCTCCCAAGACTTGGCGCACGCCCCAGCCCCCCGAACCAAATACCCAGCACCTTCAGGTGGTCGGTCCTGACGGTGAAGGGATCGAGGATTGGTCGGCCCAGTTCCCAAAGAGCATAGCCTCGCTCTTGCCTCGGTTTACCTTGGCCCCCGAGGCCCGTTCGAACTGGTCACATATGAGTCTGAGCAGAAAATGGTGACATCATCCACATACAGGGAAGCCTTGACTTGTAGACCCCGCTGCCAGGAATAGTCACCTCTCTCGGGCTCGCATCCTTCCTGATGGACTCGGCAAATGGCTCTATGCAGCACACAAACAAGGCAGGAGAGAGTGGGCAGCCCTGCCTGACTCCAGATCTGACTGGGAAGCTATCTGATTCCCACCCGCAGAATCTCTTCCTCTGGTTCTCAGGGACTACACACATTCCAAGCCAAAAGGCCGAGAAGTCTCCCCTGGACTGGGAGAAGGTGTCAGGAGACTGCAGGATTGACGTTACAGCCTCCCCTGGACTGGGAGGTGGTGTCGGGAGACTGGAGAATTGACGTTACAGCCTTGTTCTAAAGAGGGTTGTTAGCTCATTCCTGGCAGTTATTGCCCTGTCAGTTTAACTCTGGTAATGGGAGAGCTTTTGGCAATCTTTATTTAGGATAAAGCTCATAGTCATGTGGAAAAACATGGGTGATTAGGAAAAGTCAGGGGGAAATTGTACATTAGAGTTAGAGAATCCCAAGGCATTCTATACATACATTAAAGAGAAGAGGATAACTTGGGAGAAGGTATGACTGCTCAAGGATAAAGGAGAAATGTGTGCTTGGAGGCAGAGGATGTGGGTGAGGTCTTAAATCAGTATTTTGCATTAGTACTCACCCAGGAGAATGGAGTGGAGAATAATCATGATTTGGAGATGCTGGTGGTGGTCTGGGATGTACAAAGTTAAAAATCACACAACACCAGTTTATAATCCCAGAGGTTTAATTGGAAGCACTAGCATTCGGAGCACTGCTCCTTCACCAGGCTCCTTCAACCACCTGATGAAGGAGCCATGCTCTGAAAGCTAGTGCTTCCAGTTAAACCTGTTGGACTATAACCTGGTGTTGTGTGGTTTTTAACTGTGTGGAGAATAGTGAGATTTGTGTGGAGCATGCTAATATATGCTGCAGCATTTTGAGATCAAGAAACAAATAGTGTTGGGTCACCTAAAGAGCATAAAGGTAAATAAGTCCCCAGGTCCTGATGGTATCTAACTCAGGTTATTGAGTGAGGCAAGAGATTGCTGGGTTCTTGACCATGGTCTTTGTATCCACATTAGCCACTGGAGTGGACCCGAGGCCTGGTGAGTAGATAATGTTGTTCCTTTTTTTTTTAAAAGCGTTATGTTCAATTCTGGTTGCCACATGATAAGAATATGGAGGCTTTGGAAATGGTGAAGAAGAGGGTGACCAGGATGCTGCTTGGATTAGAGGATGAGCTTTCAGGAGAGGCTTGAAGAACTGTCTGTTTTCTGTGGTGCAGTGGAAACAGAGGGGAGACTTGATAGAAATCTGTTCAATTGAGAAAGAGTTAACAGTGAAAATCCTTTTCCCAGAGTTGATATGCTCAATACTAGAGGGCATGCATTTAACATGAGAGATGTGAGGGGCAAGGTTTTTAACACTGAGTGGTAGGTGTTTAGAACTCTGTCAAGTGTAGTGCTGAAGACACATACAATAGGAGCAGTTAAGATCTATCAGGTCGATTACTGCCTGACGGCGGAGCAGGAAGAATTAAACTACGGATTCACAAGGTTCTACTCCCTCTTGTGGCTAAAAAGAGCTATTTGGAAGACACCTAACTGCAGCAGTTGTCTGAACATTCCCCTGTACTTTTTAAATGAACTTCAGACTCATGTAAACATGTTTAATAAAATTTACTTTTCATGTCAGTTTTAGATTTTTTTTTCTTCATTAACCCTGAACTGTAGATGGGAAGCATGGAAGTGGTCTAGAAGAGGAGTGAAAAGAGCACATGAGATTAGATGAGTGGTTAACCCAAGTGGTTTTTGGTAAGTATACACATAGTAAAAGAAGGGGCTTTTGTGGCACAGTTATAGTGTCCTTACCTCTGAGCCAGAAGGCACAGGTTCAAGCTCAACCAATTCCTTAGCTGTGAAGTAACATCTCTGAACAGGTTACTTACAAAATATCTTTAAATAGCAAATGGGCAATTATGGGAAAGAGTGGGAACAAGGTAGAGAGTATCATATGGTGACTGAGGACATGGCTGAGATAATAAATGAGAACACTACAACATTTCACTTAAGGAGAAAATTATTCTGATTTATGAGTAGAGGAAGAGGCAGTATAGGATAAAACTAATTGAGAGAGGACATGTACTTAAAAAAGGCAGCAATCTTCCAATTGAAAGGCCAGCAGTTGGGATGAGGTGCTCCCTCTATTATTTGAAGAAATTCTACTTCCACATTAGTGGTGACAGATGACTGCTGAATTGTTAATGTTCCATTCCTGTAAAAGAATGGAAGGATAAACCCAGTTATTGTTTAGTTATTGCTTATCCTAATATTGCTGGTGGGAAATGTTTACAGGCAATGAGTTGTATTTTACCATCAGTCCAAAAACATAGCAATTAGAGATGGGCAATAAATGTTGGCATAGCTAATGATGCCCACATTCTCAGGAATGAGTTTAAAAGGGATTGGAGTCCCATTGACTCCTGTCTGTGCCATCTTTACTCCTCACAATTTTGTATACTTTGACCATGTCCCTCCTCAGCCTTCCTTGTTCCAAGGAAAACAACACCAACCTCTCAAATATCTCCTTGTAGCTACAATTCTCCAGCTCTGCAACAATCTTGTATATTATCTTTGAACTATCTCCAGAGCAATTACATCCTTCCTCATACACTCCGTTCCGTATACACACACTCACCAACCTGCCACCTCTATCCTCTGTAACAGCCACATCTCTCTTCCTCTTATACCCCTCAACACCACCACCTTCTACCCAGCCCCACCATTTTCCAACCTATCCCGTACTCCATCCAATAAGAACCTGCTCCATAAACACGCACACCCCAAATCTCCTAGCCCATACACTCCTCACTACATTTCTCTATTTCCCTCATCCCCATATCTCCCAGTCTCAATCATCCATACATCTAGCCCCCATTTCCACTTAGCTCCACTCCATTCCTCAAAATACACCAAGTGCCATAACCCACAGTACCCGTGTAGCCCCATAACACCCCACATAACTCCAACATCTCCAGCTACATACTACCCCAATCCATCCCCTCAAGGTCCATACCACTCCATACACAATCAGATTCAAACTGTTCTGTCCCCAGCCATATAGCCCTCTCACCCTCAACCCTTAAAAACATAACCTTCCAGACCCATTGCATCCCATACCCTGCAACTCCGTAGGCCTGTAACCTCCAACCCTATAGACCCCCCCCCCCCCCCCCCCCCCCATAAAACATAATTTTCCCAAACTCTAATTATCCAGCCACACATCTCCACCCCCCATTTCTGACAACCCCATACATCTCCAGCTGTATACCACCTTGCTCCATATCCCTCAGTTCTACACACCCTCCATACACACACCAGATCCATAAACCCAGACTCCAGTCCCTCATACACTCCAGCCCAATGCCCTCCTTTACCCTCCAGCTTCATATCCCTACCAATATCTTAAGCCTCATAACTACCGACCTCGAGCCCTCACCCCTACTCCATTTTCTTGAGCTCTATACCTCCATCATACCCCCAGGACCCATTCATCCCAATAACCCCCTAGCTGCATTCCCCACAATCTGCATCCCACGACTACCACCCCCTGCACACCCCCCCACCCCCACCCCAGCCACAATCCACTCCATACATGGGAGCCCAATACTGTCCATATCCCTGAGTTTCATACATTCGTCATACTCCACAGCCCCATTCATCGCAATGTCCCCACATAACCCCTAACCCCAATCATCCTGCTGACCCCGCATAAACCTAGCCCCATTCATAGAATCATAATCATAGTATTCCTACAGTGTGGAAACAGGCCATTTGGTCCAACAAGTCCACACGGATCCTCCAAAGTGTACCCCTCCTACACTTTTACACTTCCCCTGACGAATGCACCTAACCGACACAACACTGAACACTGGGCAATTTAGCATGACAATTTCACCGAACCTGCACATCTTTGGATTGTGGGAGCAAACCGGAGCATCTGGAGGAAATCCATGCAGACATGGGGAGAATGTGAAAACTTGTTATGGACCAGGCCAGACCCCTCAAGAAGGTAGCTTAGACCCTCACTTTGCTATTTGATTCTAAGCAAGTGTACAGTGGATATTCCAGTAGAGACTCAGAATGTCAGACTACTTAGCTTTAAACAAAACAGGATTTACTTACAGACTAAATGAGACAGAACATAATACCGAATAATTTATCCTATCTGAAAACCCAACAGACTATCCAAACTTAATGGTGCTGTTCCAAAATACTTGCAACAATCCCATAAACACCCCTTGGCACAAAAAGGTAAAATGAAACCGGTTCTTGCAGGAGAGAGGTTGGGGGGGCGTCCAGCAGTCTTTCTGTGTGTGCACGGACGTACACACACACCTGCATTCCAACCAAATTGAATAGCTGAGTTTGGAGAACTGGGATATCCCTTTCATTATACAAGTTTGTTTTTTAAACTTGAAAGCCTTCTCCTTCAAGCAGTACCTGTTAGCTTCAAACAAATGGGCCCTAAAATCCATCCAACCTCCGACTTCTCACAACCTGTGTCATTTACGACCTCTGATTAAAAACCAAAGACAACCTAACTCTGTTAAAGGAACAGGTTCATCACGCACACCCCCACCTTTTAAAACACCAAAATCCAAAAGATGTTTTAATTTTAAAACCCCTTAAAAATTAGTTAGTACTCTATAACACACATATAGATTACATTGATTATAAGAATGCAAACATGCACAACTACATTCTGCCTGAATCTGTTGTACTCCTGCCACAGAATGCCTCTGTTTCTCACTTGAGTCTCGACAATGCATTGGCAATCGCTTTTACTCGTCCTGCTACATGCATCATTGTTAAATTGAATGATTGTTACAACAAGCTCCATTTATACACTCTGGTGTTTTTGTCCTTAAATTTCTCCACAAACTTCAATGGCTTATGATCAGTGAATATGATTGTCTCAAATGTGTTACTGGTAACATAAATACAAAATCTTTTAATGCCAACACCAAGCTGAAAGTCTCCTTGAGTATTTCTGCTGAATGTTCAACTTCCTCGAGAAATACCTGATAGATCTTTTTATCTTGTCATTTTCTTGCAAGAGCACAGCACTGACACCCATATCACTTGAATAGCTTTGGGTAATTATTTGTGGCTAATATCAGGGCAGTGGTTAACACAGCTTTCAGGTTGTAAAATGCCTCTGACAGTCTGCTGTCAACTGAAATTTCTTGCCTTTCTTTAGCAATTCAGTGAGTGAAGCAGCCACAAATGCTAAAATTTGGAACATGTTTTTGATAAAATCCACTCAATCCCAGGAGCTGTAGTACTGCTGTTTTTGTCGATGGTATGGGAAACTCCCCATTTATCTTTGTTTTTGTATCCCATGGGGCCATTTGTCCATGTCCAATAACATGGCCCAGGAATTTGACTTGGGATTTGGCAAATTCACTGTTAGCCTGATTTATCACGTGCCTTTCGAAGTCGATTGAAGAAGTCTAATTGTAAATGTTCCTTCCATGTGTGACTAAAAATTACCAGGTCATCTATATAAACAACACAGTTGGGTAATCTGGTATTGACCTTATTGGTTAGTCTCTGAAATGTGGCTGGCGCATTTTTCGTGTTAAATGGCATGACTTGAAACTGATACAGTCCTCTCGGTGATATGAAAGCCAAAATTGTCTTTGCTCTTTCTTACAAAGATACCTGCCAGTATCCTCTGAGCAAGTCCAACTTAGAAATATACGTTGCTTGTCCCACCTTCTCAACCCAGTCTTCCAAACGTGGAATTGGATATGCATCGGTCTTCGTAATTGCATTTACTTTGCAATAGTTCACATGTAACTGTTGGGTACCATCTGCATTTGGCACCATTACTATGGGTGAGCTCCAGTCACTAACTCACTTCGATTATGTCATCTTGGTGCAATCTCCTTTTGAACCTGTACCAACTTTAGAGGATTATGCCTCTAAGGATGTTGATTAATTGGAACAGCATCTCCTATATCTACATCATACATAATTAGGTTAATACTGTCAATTTATTTCCGTTTATCTCCCATGTGACAGTAATAACTCTTTCAGGTCATTTTGATTTTCCTCTGGAAGGTAACTCAATAATTTATTCCAGTTTTTGACAACTTCCTCATTTTCCAATTTAATTTGAGGAATGTCCAATTCAGAGTCCTTTAAACATGGTTCTTCCCTCTATGTAACTGGAAATAACACTAATACCTTACCCCCGATAGCAAAATTGTGAATTTGTGATTTCTTGCCTGCTTCCTGTTTCATAGTGTGCTGCGAGACTTTTCAATGTTGTCTAGCCAACTCCCCAGCTCTATTTAATCATTCCCTAAAATTTGACACATAGTCCAAAAACATGGTCTCTGAATTCTGACTTACTCATTTTTCCTTAATCAATTATAACGGTCCTCTCACTTCATGCCCAAAAACTAATTCAAATGGACTGAATTTGGTCGATTCATTTGGTGCATCTCTGATCGCAAAAAGCAGAAACGGAATTCCCTTATCCCAATCATCAAGATAGTCTTGACTGTAAGCCCTCAACCTGATCTTTAATGTCTGATGCCATCTTTCTAGTTCTCCCTGCGATTCTGGATGGTACGTAGTAGATTTGAATTGTTTTATTCCTAAGCTGTCCATAACTTCCTTGAATAATTTTGATGTGAAGTTGTAACCTTGATCTGACTGTATTTTTATTGGTAGTCCGTATATAGTGAAAAACATTGAATAATTCCTCTGCAATCCTTTTAGCTGTGATATTGTGTAAATGGAAAGGCCTCTGGAAATCTAGTCAAGATATCCATTATTGTTAACAAATACTGATTCCCACTTTGTCTGAAGTAGGGGACCTATGCATGTAAAACTCTTGTAAAAGGTTCTTCAAATGCAGGAATAGTTATTAAAGGTGCAGGTTTTATTACCGCCTGTGATTTTCCAATTACTTGACATGTATTACACATCTGGCAAAATTCAACTACATACTTGTGCAGTCCAGGCCAGTTAAAATGCTATTGTATTTTAGCTTGTGTTTTCCTTACTCCTACCTGACCTTCAAGTGGCACCTCATGCGCCACTTGCAACACCTCCTTTCAATGCCCCACTGGCAATACAATTTGATGAATTTCTGCCCATTTCTCATCTGCCTGAATATGTGATGGTCTCCATTTCCTCATTAAGACATCATTTTTAAGGTAATAACAATTAGGGATACAGTCTGATTCCTTTTCTGTGTATGCCTTTTGATACAACTGCTTTAAAATTTCATCTGTAACTCAATTAATTTATTTGAACTAAAGATGTCTGCATTGTTATCTATTTGCTCCTGGTTTGTGCCAACCATCTGATCAAACAGGGTCACTCCTAATTCCATTTCAACTTTCTTATCTGTACTCTTTGATCTCTCCTGTTTCAACTGACCTCATTACCACACAGTCAGGAAAAATTCCAGCATGTGACCTGCAAATGTTCAGTTGCCTGAGTTTCCACTGGTTTTTCAACCACTGTAGGCAGCACTCCTACTGGTGAATCAGCAATATCCTTAGCTAGGACAAATTGTATTCCTAGAACTGAGTTTGTCCAGTACTCCTTCCACAAATTCTTCACTCTTCTCTGGACACTCTAACCTCACTTAACATAATTGAGTGCTTTTTGTCTCATCGTGAATTCTCGTTACTGGTACCCTTTCTGGCAATAATCCTTCAGAAGTACATATCTCTTCTTCTTTCAGCATCACAGATTGAGAGGATCCTGTTCTCTTAATATTGTAACCTCTTTACCTGCTAATCCTGGCTTAAGTGAATAAACTTTACCTTCGCAGGCGCATTTTTAAAGAAGATTTGCGACTTCCTCCCTAACCATGCTCCGACCAGCTTGTACATTCTGGTGCAGCTTTAAAGCCTCCACTGTGCTTTCTATTACCACTCCAACAAAATTCACTGGCTTATCCTGTTTTCCTACATCTGGCTTCCCAGTGCTTCTCCTAACCCACCAACCCTGATTTCATGTGGCCGACTTTATTGCAGTGAAAACACCAGAGGTTTTTAACTTCTCTGTCCCCTTCAAGGGTTTCCTTTTTACCCTGTGGTTAGCTATCCTTACGATCTTCACCGAGATCTACTGTCCCGTTTCCATTTGAGGATTTCTTTTTTCCCCACTTTCTATCCCTCACAGATAGGAATTAATTCTGGAAGCCAATCCTTGCTTTATGGACAAACTCAATCAGCAGCTAATCTTGCCGTTTTAACTCTCTGCTCTTCTGCATGAGTTCTCACTACTTCAGGAAGTGAACTTTTGAACCCCTCCAAAATAATTGTCTCTCTCTAAGAGCGTCGTAGACTTGCCCTATTTTTAATGTTGTTATTCACCTATCAAAATGAATTTGTTTAATTCTTTAGGTTTGACCATGGTCCCTCCCCAGATTCCTGAAATGTTGTCTGTTGGCTTCTGTCACAAGCAATTAAGATGGCTTGCTTCACCTTTTCATATGCCCCAAATACCTTTTCTGATAGTGATGCAAATACCTTGAGGTCTACCTACAAGTTTTGTTTGGATCAACAAAATCCACATGGTCACTGGCCACTGCATCTGTTTAGTGACTTTTTCAAATCTGATGAAAAAGGCTTCCACATCCTTCTCGTCAAATTTAGGCAATGCCTGAATATATTTCAACAGTTTCTGACCAGGCCTTTGGCTACTATGGGTTTGCTCATCCTCACTCAGCTTACCTTCTGCTTTTATCTCCATCCTTTTAAGCTGACTTTGCTGTCTAAGTGCCAGTTTCTGAAGTACAAATGCTCTCTCTTCTGCTTTTAATCATAATTCAATCTGTTTAATTTCTGTTGCCCTTTCCTTGTCTTTTGCCTCTAACTCAAACTGCTTCATTTTCAATTGAACATTAGCCATCTCAAAAGATCCTGATGTTTCCAGCAAGTGTAAGTGCTAAGCTATTGCTGTAATTATCTCTTTTTTTTTCCCTCCTGGAAGGAGGCAGCTCCAACCCCACTTGCCTGCTGATTCTCGCAGCTTGGCCTTAACCACCTTTTGTAAAACCACTGAGGTCATTTCTTCCACCCCCAGAAAACTCTTGATGACTGAAAGAGCCATTGCTATCCCAAGCACTATTTAACCAACCAAATCAACACCTGCAATTAAAGACACTAACATCTACCACTCACTGCCTTCAAGTCCAATGACTCTAATCCCAATTTGGAACTATAGAACAACACACTCAAAAAGCCCCCAATCTGTTATGGATCAGGCCAAACCCCTCGAAGTATTTCATGAAAGAAGCCCAGACCTTAACTTTGCTATTCGATTTTAAGCAAGTGTACAGTGGATATTCCAGGAGAGAATCAGATGGTCAAACTACTCCATTTTAAACAAAACAGAATTTATTAACAAGATTACTGAATGAAACACAAAGAACAAAAAACAGAGTACCGAATAACTTATCCCCTCGCCCCTTTCCCCTCGCCCCACCGCGCCCCCGTCGCCTCCTCGGCTCCCCCCCCCTCCCTCGCCTCCTGCCCCTCCCTCGCCTCCTGCCCCTCCCTCGCCTCCTGCCCCCCCCTCCCTCGCCTCCTGCCCCCCCCTCCCTCGCCTCCTGCCCCCCCCTCCCTCGCCTCCTGCCCCCCCCTCCCTCGCCTCCTGCCCCCCCCCTCCCTCGCCTCCTGCCCCCCCTCCCTCGCCTCCTGCCCCCCCCCTCCCTCGCCTCCTGCCCCCCCCTCCCTCGCCTCCTGCCCCCCCTCCCTCGCCTCCTGCCCCCCCCCTCCCTCGCCTCCTGCCCCCCCCCTCCCTCGCCTCCTGCCCCCCCCCTCCCTCGCCTCCTGCCCCCCCCCTCCCTCGCCTCCTGCCCCCCCCTCCCTCGCCTCCTGCCCCCCCCCTCCCTCGCCTCCTGCCCCCCCCCTCCCTCGCCTCCTGCCCCCCCCCTCCCTCGCCTCCTGCCCCCCCCCTCCCTCGCCTCCTGCCCCCCCCCCTCCCTCGCCTCCTGCCCCCCCCCCCTCCCTCGCCTCCTGCCCCCTCCACCACGTCCGCACCTCCCCGCCCCCTTAGTTTGCGGCAAGTGCGCGTCTCTGGAACAGCGTGCTCTCGGAGGTGAATGCGTGAAATAGTGGATATCGTTGTGAAGTCTTTTACTCAGGGAGCTGTGTTTACGGGGTATTTATGCACCCGCCCAGAGCCCTGTATGCACGGGGTTAGCCCGCCCCGATACTGATGAGCGCTGTGGGCCCCAGTCTTTTAACTGTGCTCTTTCTGAATAGATTGTTTCTGTGTTCGCTTGAGTTTTTCGTGTGACATGAGTATTGCTGCTGAAGCATGCAATATTATTTTTGAAATATTTGTCATTATTTATTTAAGATGTGTACCAGCAATCCTGTAATCGTCGTGCATGGAGGTTGCGGAAAATTTCCAGAGGATCTTAAGGAAGTCTGTCTGCTCGAAGTGAAGAAAGCTGCTCTGCAGGGTTATCGCCGCTTTCGCCAGGGGGGTAGCGCCCTGGATGTGGTGGAAGAGGCTTCAGTTATATTAGAGAACTGCCCTTTATTTAATGCTGGTAAATTGACTACATTCACCTATTTTAAATCTCACAATTAATCTTTGCTTAAGGGTTTGTCGTAAGTTCTCAAGCATAACCCATTTTTCTCAAATCTTTACTCTTGGTATTTTGCAAGGTTCAGCAGCATTAGGTTATTCGAGTTAGAAATCTGATATTAGAGATAAATTAGTTAGCAGGAGGATGTTTGGTCTCTGGAGTTTGCTCTGGTATTCAGTACAATTTATGGCTGATCCTCTATCTCAGTGCCACTTTAATCCCTCTTTCGCTTCCATACAGGGTGTTTTTAAACTCTAAAGCATTATCTATCTCTTTCATAAATACATTCAAAGTTAAAAATCACACAACACAAGGTTATAGTCCAACAAGTTTATGTGAAAGTATAAGCTTTTGGAGTGCTGCTCCTTTGTCAGGTAGCCAGAGGGGCAGGTATGTAGGACACAGAATTGATAAGTAAAAGATCAAAGTGCCATACAGCTGATGCAATATATTAGATAAACCTCTATGGCTGTTCGTTCTTTAATCACTTAGAATGGCATTGCAGATTTTGATTAAGGTTTTATCACTGGATTAAAAAAAAAGTGATATCTCCACACAGACAATGCTTTAAAGGTGAGGTTAGACTCTGTATCTGGAGTCAGACTGATTTTATTTCCAAAGTAGGAATTTATACAATGTGGGGAGTGTTGCTGAACAAAGAGACCTCTTGGAGTACAGGTTCACAGTTCCTTTGAACGTGGAGTCTTGGGTAGATAGGATAGTGAAGAAGGCATTTAGTATGCTTTCCTTTATTGGTCAGAGCATTGAGTATAGGAGTTGGGAGATGTTGTGGCAGTACAAGACATTGGTTAGGCCACTTTTAGGAAGATTGTGTTTAGGTCTGGTCTCCCTCCTGTTTTTAAAAAAAAAATGTTGTGAAACTTGAAAGAACTCAAAGGATGTTGCCAAGGTTGGGGGGTTTGAACTATAGTACAGGGAGAGGCTGAATAAGCTGGGGCAATCTTCCCTGTAGCATCAGAGGCTGAGGGGTGACCTTGTAGAGGTTTACAAAATCATGAGGCATGGATAGGGTAAATAGACAAGGTATTTTTCTTGGGGTGGGGCAGTCCAGTCCAGAACTAGAGGGCAGAGGTTTGGGGTGAGAGGGGAAAGATTTAAAAGGGATCTAAAGGGAAACTTCTTCGCACAGTGTGATGTATGGAATGAGCTGCTGGAGGAAGTGGTGGAGGCTGGTAAAATTACAACATTTAAACGGCATCTGCATGGATATATGAATAGGAAGGGATTAGAGGTATGTGGGGTAAGTGCTGGCAAATGGGACTATGTTAAGTTAGGATATCTTGCCGGCATGGACGAGTTAGATCGGAGAGTCTTATGGACCAGGCCAGAGCCCTCCAAACATTTCAAGAAGGCAGCCCAGGCCATCACTTTGCTAGTTGTTTTAAGCAGGTGTACAGTGGGCATTCCAGGAGAAATGCTGCTGGTCAAACCACTAAGTTTTAAACAAAACAGAATTTACTTGCAAGATTACTGAATGAAACGCAAGCAACGGAAAACTGAATAACTTAACCACTGCTCATTGGCCCATCTGACCAAGATCCCGTTGTACTCTGAGGTAACCTCCAATTTTGGTATCATCTGCAAACTTACTAAGTGAACCTCCTATGTTCACATACAAATCATTTATGTAAATAGTGAAAAGCAGTAGACCCAGCACCGATCCAATGGTCACCGGCCTCCAGTCTGAAAAGTAACCATCCACCACCACCCTCTGTCTTCTTCCTTTTGAGCCAGTTGTGTGTCCAAAATGGCTAGTTCTCCCTGTAGTCCATGAGTTCTAACTTTGCTAACCAGTTTCCATTGAGGAACCTTGTTGAACATCTTCCTGAAGTCCATATAGATCACGCCTACGTCTCTGCCCTCATCAGTCTGTTATTTCTTCAAAAACCTAAATCAAATTAATGTGACATGATTTCCCATGAACAAAGCCATGCTGACTATCCCTAGTCAGTCCTTGCCTTTCCAAATACATGTAAATCTTGTCCCTCAGGATTCTATCCAAAAACTTGCACACCACTGATGTCAGGCTCACCAGTCTATAGTTCCCCAGCTTTTTCTTACCACCTTTCTTAAATTGTGGCACCACGTTAGCTAACATTGTCTTTTGGCACCTCACCTGTGACTATCGATGATACAAGTATCTCAGCAAGAGGTCCAGCAATCACTTCCCTAGGTTCCCACAGAGCTATAGGGTACAGCTGATCAGGACCTGGGGATTTATCCATTTGTATGTGTTTCAGGACATCCAACACCATCACCTCTGTAACATAGACATTTTTCAAAATGTCACCATCTATTTTCCCCACATTCCATATGTTCCACGTCTCTCTCTGCAGTAAACACTGAATGAAAATACTCATTTAGTATCTTCCCCCATTTCCTGCGGCTCCACACAGAGGCTGCTTCAGTGATCTTTGAGTTGCCCTATTCTCTCCCTCGTTACCCTTTTGTCCTTAATGTGTTTATAAAATCCCTTCAAATTACCCTTAATCCTATTTGCCAAAGCTATTGCATGTCCCCTTTTGACCTCCTGATGTCCCTCATAAGTATACTCCTCCTGCCTTTATACTCTTCTAAGGAATCATGTGATCTCTCTTGTCTGTATCTAACACATGCTTCCTTCTTTTTCTTAACCAAACCCTCAATTTCTCTAGTCATCCAGCATTCCCTACACCTACCACCCTTTTCTTTCACCCGAACAGGAATATACTGTCTCTGGACAGTATATCATTTCTGAAGGTTTCCCATTTTCCATCCATCCCTTAACCTGTGAACATCTACCCCAAATCAGCCTTTAAAAGATCTTGCCGAACACCATCAAAATGAGCCTTCCACCAATTTCGAACTTTTCAATTTCCTGCTGACTCTTTGGGAGGTGATCATCGCTCTCTTGTTTCAGTTCCAACCAAATAACTTCCCTGGACGTATTCTCAGGCATATCCTCCCTTAGGGCAGCAGTAATGCTAACCCTTATCAAAAATGCCATTCGCCCTCCTCTCTTCTGTAAACCCGCCCCCCACCCTTTCTATCCTTCCCATAGCATTTTACGTTTTACATTACATTGCATTACATTACAGTGTGGAAACAGGGCCTTCGGCCCAAAAAGTCCACACCGACCCGCCGAAGCGCACCCATACCCCTACATTTACCCCTTACCTAACACTGTGGGCAATTTAGCATGGCCAATTCACCTGACCTGCACATCTTTGGACTGTGGGAGGAAACCGGAGCACCCGGAGGAAACCCACG
This sequence comes from Chiloscyllium plagiosum, assembly GCF_037043375.1. Taxonomy (NCBI): domain Eukaryota; kingdom Metazoa; phylum Chordata; class Chondrichthyes; order Orectolobiformes; family Hemiscylliidae; genus Chiloscyllium; species Chiloscyllium plagiosum. The sequence goes on from NW_028270178.1 coordinate 37,603,133, forward strand.
CAGACACGGGGAGAACGTGCAAACTCCACACAGTCAGTCGCCTGAGGTGGGAATTGAACCTGGGTCTTTGTATCTTGGAATATTCAGCTGCCAGTCCTGTACATCCTTAAGGCACATTTCTGTAATTGTTGTGGAGGTGGCACCTGTACAAATTGGATGTCTATACAGGACCGCAACTGATGTCCTGGGGGAGGGAGGAAACTAGGTAGTGGTTGGGGGGGAGTGGGGGAGGGAGGAAACTAGGTAGTGGTTGGGGGGGGGGGGGGGGGGAGTGGGGGAGGGAGGAAACTAGGTAGTGGTTGGGGGGGAGTGGGGGAGGGAGGAAACTAGGTAGTGGTTGGGGGGAGGGAGGAAAGTAGGTAGTGGTTGGGGGGAGTGGGGGAGGGAGGAAACTAGGTAGTGGTTGGGGGGGGGGGGTTTCAACTGCTGTGGTAGGTGAATGGGAACCAGAGAGGTAGGACAGTAGATTCAGAAGTTGAGGGAGAGGTAGAAACAAAGGTAAACATGACTAAGCACAAGTACATGCAGGGAAATACTGCTGGAAGTGAATGGGTTTCAATGTGAGAAGTATAATAGGCAAGGAAAATGAATGAAGAGTTTTGGTTAATATTTGGAACTATGACATTATTGTCATTATGGAGACTTGGCTAGAAGAAGGACGGGATTGGTAGCTGAATTTCCCAGGATTTAGCTGTTCCAGATGTGATAGGAGGAAATGTAAAAGGGATGGAGGGGTTGCATTACTGATAAGAAAGTAACTTACAGCGGAGGGAGAATACATCCGAGAACTCATGCAATGAGGCAATTTGGATTGAACATGGAATGGGAAAGGTGAAATCACAATGCTGGGGATTTACTACAGGCCTCCCAACAGCCAGTGGGAAACAGAGGTGATAATATGTACAGCAATTTTTGGAAAGTTGTAAACATGGTGGTGATCTTGTGATGGGTAATTTTAACTTCCCCTGTATTGACTGAGACTCACTCTGTGCTGGGGCTTGGTTGGGACAGAGACATTTTGGAGGGTTTCTTGAAACAGTATGTAAACAGCCCAACCAAGAAAGGGGTTATACTGGCCCTGGTTTTGGGAAATATGCTCAGCCAGGTGAGTGAAGTTTCAGTGGGGGAGCATTTTGGGAGCTGGGAGCAGTGTCCATAATGCCATGAGTTTTAAGATACTCTGGGAAAGGGATAACTCAGTCCTCGGGTTGCAGTGTTAAATTGGAGCATGGCAAACTACAACAATATTAGGCAGGAACTGGAGAATTTTGATTGGAGGCAGCCATCCGAGGGGCAATCCACATTGGACGTGAGTATTTCAGAGGGCAGTTGATAATAGTTCAGGAGTGGCATATTCCTGTGAGAATTATGGATAAGTATGGTAAGTTGCATGAACCTTTGATAACCAGAGATATTGTGATCATCTTCAAAAAGATCTAGAAGAATAGGAACTGACAGTCTTTGAAGTAGAGAAGGAAAGCGGGAAAGAACTCGGACAAAGAATTGGAAGAGCTAAAAAGGGTCACAAAGTCATTAACAAACAATTTGAAGAGAACTGAAAAGTGTTGCTGGAAAAGCGCAGCAGGTCAGGCAGCATCCAAGGAGTAGGAGAATCGACGTTTCGGACATAAGCCCTTCTTCAGGAATATGTTGATTCCTGAAGAAGGGCTTATGCCCGAAACATTGATTCTCCTGCTCCTTGGATGTTGCCTGACCTGCTGCGCTTTTCCAGCAACACATTTTTCAGCTCTGATCTCCAGCATCTGCAGTCCTCACTTTCTCCCAATTTGAAGAGAATCCCAAGGCTTTTTCTCCATGTATAAAAAGCAAGAAGGTGGCCACAAAGAGGGTTGGCCCACTCCAGGACAAAGGTGGGGACTCTGTGTGATGCCAAAAGAGGAAGGTGAGGGTTCGAAATGAATATTTTGTGTTGATATTCACCAAAGAGCAGGAATTGGTGGAGGATAATCTCAGGGAAATGAGTGTCTAATTTCTAAGCCGAGTTGCTATTGAAAAGGAAGAGGTGTTGCGCATCTTAAAAAGTATTGGGTCCTTATGGGATATATCCCAGAATATTGTGGGAGACGAGAGAACAAATTGCTGGAGCATTGACAAACATCTTTGTGTCCTCTTTGACCACAGGAGAATAGCTAATTGTTGTCCCATTGTTTAAGGGCAACAGAGATAACCCTGGAAATTACAGGATTGTGAGTCTCATGGCAGTGGTAGGGAAATTATTGGAAAAGATTCTCCGGAACAAGATGAATATGCATTTTGAAGCAAATGGACCTATTAGTGATTAGACAGCATGGTTTTGTGCAGGAGATTTAATGCCTCATTAACTTGATTCAGTTTCTTAAGGTGGTGACAAAGATGGTTGATGTTGTCGATGTGGACTTTCATAAAAACCTTTGACAAGATCCTTCATTGCAGATGAGTCCAAAAGGTGAAATCATGTGGTATCAGGAGTGAGGTGACAACATGGATACAGAACTGGCTTAGTCATAGGAGACAGAAGGGGTTAAAAGGATGCTTTTTGCAGTGGAGGGTTGTGACTAAAGATCCACCAGGGATCAGTGCTGAGGCTTCTGCTGTTCGTGGTCTGCATAAATGATTTGGAGGAAGATATACCTGGTGTAATTAGTAAGTGTGGGTGATACAAAGATTGATGAAGTTGTGGATAGTGAGGATGGTCAGAGGATACAGCAGGATATGGATCATTTGGAGGCACATGCAGAAAAATGGGAGTTGGAGTTTAATCCAGACAAATGTGAGGTGATGCACCTTGGGAAGTCAAGTACAGATGGAAATTATACAATGAATAAAAGAAGCCTTAGAATTATTGGTATGCAGAGGGATCTGGGTGTGCAGGTCCAGTGATCACTGAAGGTGGCAGTGCAGTTAGGTAAGGTTGTAAAAAGGCTTTAGACATACTTGCCTTTATTGGTAGGTAAGTAATGCTGCAGCTTTATGGAACGTTAGGCCACACTTGGAATATTGCATGCCATGTCACATTCACAAACCTGACTGGGTTGACCTGGGCAATGTCTCAGCCTGCTTCTGCCCCACTGAAATTATCTCTGCATACCTTGACACCGTCCTGTCCCCTTTCATCCAGAACACCCCACCTACATTCGGAGCACCACCCACACCCTCCTCCACCTCCGTGACTTTCGTTTTCCCCATCCCCCAACACCTTATCTTCACTAGGGACATCCAGTCCCTGTACACATACATCCGCTATGACAAAGGTCTCCAAGCCCTCAGTTCCTTCCTCTCACGCTGACCTAACCAGGACCATTCCACTGATACACTCATTCAACTGGCTGAACTCGCCCCCAACGATTTCTCCTTCCAATCCTCCCACTTCCTCCAGACCAGAGGGGTAGCCATGGACATCCGCGTGGGCCCCAGCTATGCCTGCCTCTTCGGGTACGTGGAACAGTCCCCCTTCCGCAGGCACATTGGCACCATTCCCCACCTTTTCCTCCGCTACATTGATGACTGTATTGCTGCTACCTCATATTCCAATGAGGAGGTTGAACAGTCCATCAGCTTCACAAATACCTTCCATCCTGACCTCCAGTTCACCTGGACCATGTCAGACACCTCCCTCCCCTTCCTGGACTTCTCCATCTCCATTAATGGTGGCTAACTCAACGCAGCCATCCACTACAAACCCACAGACTCCCACAGCTACCTGGACTACACTTCCTCCCAGGTGAAAGTGAGGACCGCAGATGCTGGAGATTAGAGTCAAGATTAGAGTGGTGCTGGAAGAGCACTGCAGGTCAGGCAGTCTCCAAGCAGCAGAAAAATCGATATTTCCGGCAGGAGCCATCCATTCCTGATGAAGGGCTCCTGCTGAAAGGTCAACTTTCCTGCTCCTCAGAGTGGTGCTTTTCCAGCACCAGTCAAATCTACACTTCCTCCCACCCTGCGGAAAAACGCTACCCCTTTTGCCCAATTCCTCTGCCTCATCTGCTCCCAGGATAACGAGTCCGAAAAAAGAACATCCCAAATAGCCTCCTTCTTCGAATAATGCAATCTCCCCTCCCACGTGGTCATTGATGCTCTCCAGCACAAGTTCCCACAGCTCTGCCCTTGAATTCCACCTTCCAGTCGCAACAAGGGCAGAACGTCCCCTGGTCCTTCCCTTCCACCTCGCCATCTTTCCGATAATATTGCATCATTCCCTCTGTGACTCCTTTGTCAGGTCCATGCCCTCCACCAACCCACCCTCCCCTCACAGCACCTCCCCTTGCCATCGCAAGAAGTGCAAAACCTGCGCCCACACCTTCTCCCCACCCCCCGCCCCCACCAAACTCTGTCCAAGATCCTCAAAAGATCCTTCCACATTCGACAGAAATTTACCTGTATTTCCATACACATCATCTATTGTATCCGTTGCACCTGATGTGGCTTCCTCTACATTGGAGAGACAGGATGCTAACTTGCAGATTGGTTCGGAGAACACCTCTGGGACACCTGCACTAAACAACCCCACCACCCTGTAACTCAACACTTCAACTCCCCCTCCCATTCTGCCAAGGACATGCAGGTCCTGGGCCACCTCAATTGCCAAAGCATAACCACCCAACGCCTGGAGGAAGAACGCCTCATCTTTCGCCTAGGGACCCTGCAACCACAAGGATCCATGTGGATTTCACCAGTTTGCCCGTTTTCCCCTTCTCCAACCTTATCCCAGATCCAACCTTTCCAACTCGGCACCAACCTCTTGAACAGCCCTATCTGTCCATCTTCTCTCCATCTATACACTCCATCCTCCTCTCCGACCTATCACCTTCGCCCCGACCTTCATCGACCTATCGTATTCCTAGCCCCACCCATCTCCCATTTGTCTCCCAACCCCTTTTGGCCGCAAGCCTCATTCCTGATGAAGGACTCCTGTTCGAAACAACATTGACTCCCCTGTTCCTTGGATGCTGTCTGACCGACTGTGCTTTTCCAGCACCATGCTCTTTGACGTGGAAAAAGACCCAATTATTCTCTGTTCCTATTTCCTGCCTGTCAACCATTGATCAATTCATGCACGATAGTAACTGTAGAACTATAGAATTCCTACAGTGCAGAAACAGGCCATTTGGCCCATCAAGTTCACACCAACCCTCAGCAGACCATTCTACCCATACCCTCTCCCTGTAACCATGCATTTCCTATTGCTAACGCACCTACACATTGTTAAACACTGGGCAATTGAGCACGTCCAATCCATCGAACTTGCACATCTTTGTGCTGTGGCAGAAAACCCATGCAGACACTGGGATAATGTGTGAATTGGATACCCAGAACTGGACACATTCCTCTAGATGAGGCTTCCCTCATGCCCATGTCACTTCACAATGACTTCCCAACTCCTATACTCAAAGGTCTGAGCAATGAAGGCGAGCGGGCTAAACGCCTTTTTGATCACCTTATCTCTGTATGGCATAAACTTCAAAATTTACGTGCCTGCATCTCTAGGTCTCTCTGTTCTACAGCACTACCCAAGGCCCTATCATTAAACGTTTTAGCTCTACCGTTGCATCCTAGGTTTTAAAAGAAGGAGCGACAGAGATAGCAGTTGAACTGGTAGTAATTGTTCAAGAATACTGAGATATTGGAAAAGTCCTGGAGGATTAGAAAACTACCACATGTAACATCCTCATTGGAAAAAGGAGATAAAACAAAAGCAGGCAATTATACATCGGTTAGTTTAACATGTTCAAGTTGACTTAAAGCATGTCATATTTTAAATCTGGAAACACCTGTGTAATTGGACAGGATCAGTATGACTTCATGAAGGAGCAATCATACCTGAGGTAACAAGCACCCTTAGATGAAAGTAAACCTGTAGATGTAACATTTTCAGATTTTCAAAAGGTATTTGCCAATGTTCCACAATGATGTTCGTTGTAGTGGATAGAAGTGGATAGAAGATTGGCTAACTAATAGAAGTCACTGACTGCCAGCCAGAATAGCACTCATTTATCCCCACTCTTTTTGCTTCCTGTTAGTCAACCAATCCTCTGTCCATGGTAATACACTACCCTTATTGCCATGCATCCTTGCCTTATACAGCAGCCTCGTGTGTGGCATATTGTCAAAGGACTTTTGGAAATCTAGGTACCCCACATCCACCGGGTCCCTGTTGTTCGCCTTGCTCGTAATGTCTTCATAGAATTCCACCAGATTTGTCAAGCATGACTGCCCTTCATGAACCCATGCTGCGTCTGTACAATGGAACGATTTCTTTCAAGATGCCCTGCTATTTCTTCCTTGACAATAGACTCCAGCATCTTCTCCACTAAAGAAGTTAGCTAACTATTGTATAATTCCCCATCTTTTGTCTACCTACCTTTTTTTGAACAGTGGCGTCACATTTGCTGTTTTCCAATCTGCTGGGCCTGCCCCAGAGTCCAGCGAATTTTAGAAAATTATCACCAGTGCACCTGCTATTTCTCCGCCATCTCTCTTTTAGTACCCTGGAATGCATTCCATCAAGGCCAGGAGACTTGTCTATCCTTAGTTCCATGAGCTTGCCCAACACTACCTCTTCCATATTAATGTTTGTTTCCAGGTCCTCCCCTACCTTCATCTCTTTACCAATTACTGACATTTTATTAGTTTACTTCACTGTTAAGACCAATACAAAGTGCCTCGGTCATTTCATCATATCTCATAACAAAATGCTCTTTCTCATCCTCTAAAGGACTAACACTTATTTTAGCCACTCTTTTTCGTTTTACATATTTATAGAAACTTTTGCTATCTGTGCTCTATATTTATATTTTGTGCTACTGTTTTCTCATGTTCTATCTTTCTTTTCTTTGTAGCTCTTTTTATGGCTTTCTGTTGACCTTTAAAGATTTCGCAAGCTTCTAGATTCCTGATATTTTTGACCCTTTGTATACCTTCTCTTTCAATTTGATAGCTTCCCTTATTTCCTCATACACCCATGGCAGATTACCCCTCTTCTTACAGTCATTCCTTTTCTCTGGAATATACTTTTGCTGAGCACTTTGAAAAATTTCTTTGAAAGTCCTCCACTGCTAGTCAATTGTCTCACCATAAAGTCTCTCTTTCCAGCCTACTTTAGCCAGGTCCTCCCTCATTCTATCGTAGTCTACCTTATTCAAGCACAGACCCTGGTATTGGTCTTTTATCTTCTCACACTCCCAGCTGTATTCTAAATTCAGCCTCACTGTGATTGCTCGTTCCAAGAGGATCCCTAACTATGAGGTCATTAATTATTCCTGTCTCATTACACAGGACCAGATCGAGGATAGCTTGCTCCCTCGTCGGTTCCATTACATACTGTTCAAGAAAACTGTCACGGACACACTCAACAAATTCCTCCTCAAGGCTTCCCCGACTGAGCTAGTTCGACCAATCTACATGTAGATTAAAATCCCCCATGATAATAGCTGTACCATTTTTACAGGCATTAGTTATTTCTTGCCCGTCCCAATGTGATATTATTTGGTGGCCTATAAATGACACTTATCCGTGACCTTTTCTTACAATTCCTAATTTCCACCGAAATGGATTCAACCTCGCTCTCCATAGAACCTATAACATCTCTCAGCACTGCCCTGATATCATTCTTGTATATCAGAACTAACCACCTCCCTTATCTTCCTGTCTGTTCTTCCGAATAGTCTGGTAACCCTGGATGTTTAACTGGATGTTTAAGAGGCCTTTGGGTTTTTTAAAAACATTTTAACAATGGGAGGGGAGTGGCCAGTTCTCCCAGTTCAAGCTTTCTAGTTTTGTTTAGCTGTTTGAGTCACAACATGTTTGAATCCCAGAAGGGTTGCAAGCTTCAGTAAATTATTCCTAACTAATTTTCTCTGAAATCTCTGTCTTGTTTTCTCCTGGGTTGGAATCCTGCCTGTAAGAATCTGTTCTTCGAATTTGCCTTTTTGCCAAGCAGCGTGTTTATGGGGTAATATGAAGTTGGAACAGTTAATTTGTTTTGGTACTGTATTGAGTATTCTGATAAGGTTTCCAGTATTTAAGCTATTCTAAATTCTATTTTCTTTTGTGTTTTAACTATAGTGTTTTACTTAAACCCAAGTGGTTTGACCAGTTACATCACCTGGAACACTCACTTCACATTTACTTTTTAAAGTAAGAAAATGTTAGGGTCTACGCTACCTTTAAAATATTTTATAAGGGTCTGGCCTGATCCGTGACACTACTGTCTGCAAAGCAGAGAAGCATATCAAATATTCCCTCATCAATCCTTTATTTTCCAAAATCCAATTTTTACTTTTTGAAAGCTTCTATCCTCGTAAGATAGATGAAGTCAATGGTGCTTGCATCTGCAAAATCAGTTCATTTAGGAGCATTTTAAAAAATTAATTCAAGGAATGTGAACGTCACTACCTAAAATGAATTGCCAATCACTCGATGCACCGAGAAGGTGGTGGTGAGCTGTCATCATGAGCTGCTGTAGGTCGACCCACACTGCCATTAGGGAGGGACTTCCAGGTTTTGATCCAGAGAAACGTAAGGAACGGCAATTATATTTTCCTGAAGGGCACCAGTGAACCAAACAGGTTTTTAACAACAATCTGTGGTTTCATAGTCATCATTAGATTTTGATTCAAGCATTTCATTGAATTCAAATTCTGCCATCTGCAGAACCTGGATTCGTTTGAACTAAGGTCCTCCATGTTAAACAAAACAAAGCACTGGAGAAATTCCAGTCTGGGCAGTATCTATGGAAAGAAAAACAGTGAATGCTTTAAGTCCAGTGACTCTTTGCAGAACTGAAAGCTGAGAATGGTCGTATTTATGCTGATAAGTTTGGCCAGGGGAGGGGGGGGGGGGGGAAGAGACAATGAGTAGATGGAATAAAATCAATGGAGCATCGAACAAGAGGATTGTCGATTATGCTGTGAGGGAGAGGAATGCTGAATGGCTGCATATTATGTTTCTTATTTAGATATTTTAGACATGATATTGAGGGATATGAAAGAGGTGGGGTAGTTGCATTATTGCTCGGGAATATCACAACTGTACTGAGGGAGCACAGCTTGGAGGGCTCTTCCAGCAAGGCCACAGCAATGGAAGGATGAAATCACTTAATGGGATTGTACTACAGGCCTTCAAACAGCCAATGGAACAGATAATGTGGACAGATTATGGCCCTTCAGATGTTGGAGGTGATTTCCTTGAATTCCAGGAGTGGCAATTACTGTTTGAAATGCAGTTTGGAACATTGTTTTGGAATGTTGGAGAAAACAAAAGTCAAAACAATGGCAAAAGGGAAAGGAACAGACAAAGGCAGCACGTGGTCAGTCAGTGCAAGAGAGAGAGCGAGCGAGCGATGTTATGGAAAATGTAGGGGATGATAAATTCTCAGGGGAATGGAGTACAAACAGCCAAGTTTCTGGTATTGAGATGGAGTATGTCAGGTTTCAAGAGATAGATTGTGTTCGGAGACTCTCTAGTCCGAGGCACAGATGGACGTTTCTGTGGCCAGCAACGAAAAATCAGAATTGTGTTGTCTCCCTGGTGCAGGATCAAGGATGTCTCCGAGAGGGTGCAGAATGTTCTCTAAGGGGAGAGGGATCAGCAGGAGGTCATTGTACACATTGGAACTAATGACATAGGAAGGAAAAAGGATGATTTCTGAAGGGAGAAAATAGAGAGTTAGACAGGAATTTAAAAAGGAGGTCTTCAAGAGTAGTAATATCTGGATTACTCCCGGTGTTACGAGCTAGTGAGGACAGGAATAGGAGGAAAGAACAGATTAATGCATGACTGAGCAGCTGGTGTATGGGAGAAGGATTCACATTTTTGGATCATTGGAAACTCTTCTGGGGTAGAAGTAATCTGTCCAAGAAGGATGGATTGCACCTGAATTGGAAGGGGACCACTGTACTGGCATGGAGATCTGCGAGAGCTGCTCAGGAGGATATAAACTAGTAAGGTGGGACCCAGGAAGATAGTGAGGAAAGAGATCAATCTGAGGCTAGTACAGTTGAGAACAGAATCGAGTCAAACAGTCAGGGCAGGCAGGGACAAAGCGGAGAACAAGGTCGAACTAATAAATTAAACTGCATTTATTTCAATGCAAGAGGCCTAACAGGCAAGGCAGATGAACTCTGGGCATGGTTAGGAAAATGGGACTGGGATATCATACCAATTACAGAAATGTGGCTCAGGGATGAATCTGACTGGCAGCTTTTTGTTCCAGGATACAAATCCTACAGGAAGGCTAGAAAGGGTGGCAAGAGAGGAGGGGTAGTGACCTTTTTGTTAAGGGATAGCATTACAGCTGTGCTGAGGGAAGATATTCCCGAAATACATCCAGGGAAGTTATTTGGGTGGAACTGGGAAATAAGAAAGGGATGATCACCTTATTGGGCTTGTATTATATACCCCCTAATAGTCAGTGGGAAATTGAGAAACAAAGTTGTCAAGAGATCTGTCACCTGTAAGAATAATAGGGTGGTTATGGTTGGGGATTTTAACTTCCCAAACGTAGACTGGGACTGCCATAGTGTTAAGTGTTTAGATGGAGAGGAATTTATTAAGTGTGTACAAGAAAATATTTTGATTCATATTGGATGTACCTACTGGAGAAGGTGCAAAACTTGACCTACTGTTGGGAAATAAGGCAGGGCAGGTGACTGAGGTGTTAGTGGGGGAGTACTTTGGGGCCAACGACCATAATACTATTAGTTTTAAAATAGTGATGGAAAAGGATAGACTGGATTTAAAAGTTGAATTTCAAAATTGGAGAAAGGCCAATTTTGACGGTATTAGGCAAGAACTTTCAGAAGTTGATTGGAGGCAGATGTTCGCAGGTAAAGGGACAGCTGGAAAATGGGAAGCCTTCAGGAATGAGATAACGAGAGCCCAGAGACAGTATATTCCTGTTAGGGTGAAAGGAAAGGCTGGTAGGGATAGGGAATGCTGGATGACTAAAGAAATTTAGAGTTTGGTTAAAAAAGGAGGAAGCGTATGTCAGGTATAGACAGGAGAGATCAAATGAATTCTTAGAATATAATGACAGGAAGAGTATACTTAAGAGGGAAATCAGGAGGGCAAAAAGGGACATGAGATAGCTTTGGCAAATAGTTAAGGAAAAGGTAAAGGGATTTTATGAACACATTAAGGACAAAAGGGTAACTAGGGAGAGAATAGGGCCCCTTAAAGATCAGCAATGCAGCCTATGTGTGGAGATGGGGGGGGGAGATACTAACGTATTTTGCGTCGGTGTTTACCGGAAGATATCGACTGTAGGGAAATAGAAGATGACATCTTGAAAAATCTCCATTACAGAGAAGCAAGTGCTGGATGTTTTGAAAAGCATAAAGGTAGATAAATCCCCAGGACCTGATCAGGTGTCCCCTCGAACTCTGTGGGAAGTTAGGGAAGTTAAGTGCTGGACCTCTTGATGAGATATTTGTGTCATTGATAGTCACAGGTGAGGTGTCGGAAGACTTGAAGACTGGTGGTCCACTATTTACGAAAGGTGGTAAGGACAAACCAGGGAACTATAGACCAGTGAGCCTGATGTCAGTGGCGGGCAAGTTTGTTGGAGGGAATCCTGAGGGACAGGATGTACATACATTTGGAAAGGCAAGGACTCATTCGGGATAGTCAGCATGGCTCTATACATGGGAAATCATGTCTCACAAACTTGTTTGAATTTTTTGAAGAAGGAACGCAGGATTGATGAGGCGAGTGGTGGACGTGATCGATATGGACTTCAGTAAAGTGTTTGACAAGGTTCCCAATGGGAGCAAGATAAGGTAACATGGAATACAGGGAGAACTAACCAAATGGATAGAACACTGGCTCAGAGGTAGAAGACAGGGTGGTGGTGGAGGGTTGTTTTTCAGACGGGAGGCCTGTGACCAGTGGAGTGCCACAAGGATCGGTGCTGGGTCCTCTACTTTGCTTCATAAATGATTTGGATGCGAGCATAAGAGGTCTAGTTAGTAAGTTTGCAGATGACACCAAAATTGGAGGTGTAGTGGACAGCGAAGAGGGTTAGAGCTGAAAATGTGTTGCTGGAAAAGCGCAGCAGGTCAGGCAGCATCCAAAGAGCAGGAGAATCGACGTTTCGGGCATACCTCAGATTCCAATGGGATCTTTATCAGATGGGCCAATGGGCTGAGGAGTGGCAGAGGGAGTTTAATTAAATAAATGTGAAGTGTTGCATTTTGGGAAAGCTAATCTTAGCAGGACATATACATCTAATGGTAAGATCCCGGGGAGTGTTGCTGAACAAAGACCTTGGAGTTCAGGTTCATAGCTTCTTGAAAGTGGAGTCGCAGGTAGTGAAGAAGGCGTTTGTAATGCTTTCCTTTATTGGTCAGAGTATTGAGTACAGGAGTTGGGAGGTCATATTGCGGCTGTACAGGACATTGGTTAGGCCACTGTTGGAATATTGTGTGCAATTCTGGTCTCCTTCCTATCGGAAAGATGTTGTGAAACTTGAAAGGGTTCAGAAAAGATTTACAAGGATGTTGCCAGGATTGGAGAATTTGAGCTACAGGGAGGGGCTGAATAGGCTGGAGCTGTTTTCCCTGGAGCGTCGGAGGCTGAGGGGTGACCTCATAGAGGTTTATAAAATCATGAGGGGCGTGGATAGGATAAATAGACAAAGTCTTTTCTCTGGGGTGGAGGGGTCCAGAATTAGAGGGGCATAGGTTTAGGGTGAGAGGGGAAAAATATAAGAGACCTCAGAGGCATCGTTTTCACGCAGAGGGTGGTACGTGTATGGAATGAGCTGCCAGAGGAAGTGGTGGAGGCTGGTACAATTACAGCACTTAAAAGGCATCTGGATGGGTATATTACTAGGCAGGCTTTGGAGGGATATGGGCCGGGTGCTGGCAGGTGGGACTAGATTGGTTTGGGATATCTGGTCAGCATGGACGGGTAGGACTGAAGCGTCTGTTTTGTTGCTGAACATCTCTCTGACTCTTTTTGATTCTAATTGTGTAATCCGTAAATGACCTTATTGCTTAGTCTCTGAAATGTGGCTGATGCGTTTTTCATACCAAATGATATGAGTTTACACTGATACAGGCCATCTTGCATTACAAAAGCCGCAACTATCTTCACTCTTTTAACTTTGTCCACTCCAGTCCAACACCAGCTCCTCCACATCTTCGCTCTTTCGGACAAAGGTACCTTCCGGTATCCTCTGAGCAAGTTCAACTTAGAAATAAAAGTTGCTTGTCCCATTTTTTCAATACAGTCTTCCAAATGTGGAATCGATATGCATCAGTCTTTGTAACTGCATTGACTTTGCGATAGTCCACACATAAAAGAAAGCATACCAAATGTCATCTTCATTATCCTAGCTACCTGTGACTCCACTTTCAAGGAGCTATGAACCTGCACTCCAAGGTTTCTTTGTTCAGCAACACTCCCCAGGACCTTACCCTTAAGTGGATAAATCCTGCTCCGATTTGCCTTTCCAAAATGCAGCACCTTGCATTTTTCTGAACTAAACTCCATCTGACACTCCTCGGTCCATTGGTCCACCTGATCAAGATTCTACTGTACTCTGAGGTTACCTTCGCTGTCCACTACACCTCCAATTTTGGTGTTAGCTGCAAACTTACTAACTATATCTCCTATGTTCATTTCCAATTCCCCAGGACCTGATCAGGTGTACCCCAGAACTCTGTGGGATTGCTGAATAGGCTAGGGCTATTTTCCCTGGAGCATCAGAGGCTGAGGGGTGGCCTTATCGAGATTTATAAAATCATGAGGGGCATGGATAGGGTAAACCGACAATCTCTTCATGGAGTGGGGGAGTCCAGAACTCCAAGGGTGAGAGGGGAAAGATATGAAAGGGACCTGAAGGGCCCCTTTTCACAGAGGGTGGTACGTGTATGGGATGAGCGGCCAGAGGAAGTGGTGAAGGCTGGTATGATTGCAACATTTTGAAAGGCATCAGGATGGATATATGAATAGTAAGGGTTTAGAGGGATCTGGGCCAGGTGCTGGCAAATGGGACTAGATTAGGTTAGGTTATCTGGTCAGCATGGATGAGTTAGACCAAAGGGTCTGTTTCGGTGCTGGATATCTCTCTCACTTTATGATAGGACTTTAACATGGTATTTTAATTTCCTATTTTCTCTCTGCACAGAGACCTGATAAGTATTTGTGGAATTTTTGTTTTTAGTTCTACACCAGTTCTCTACTTTTTGAATTCTGAATAAGTTAAATTACTTCCATGACCTGTGTTTAAATTTGTTAACCTGTTCCATTTCATCTCTTTGCTCTTCTACCCCATTCAGTTTCTTCTTCCCATGCCATGAAACCGCTTTGCATCAACTTATCTAAAGTTTATTCATTTTAATTGTTTAATTGGCACCTTTTCTCATTTCTTTCCCAATTATGTTGCAGTTCTCACCCGTTGATAGATATAGCATCCTCTCCCCTTCTCAAAGCCCTGACCCTCTGAAGAACCACTGGACCTGGAAATGTTAACTCTGCTTTCTCTCCACAGCCTTTTCAATTCTGCTGTTGTTTAACTATCAACCTTTTTAACGTTAAACTTTGATTATCTGGATGTGAACTGGATAGTCGGTGAAAATGTAAGTGGGCAGCAGCGTAAACTGTGAATTGATTATGACAAACACTGGAACTGGGCCTATGAGAGGAATGCCATTGCAAGACCGGAATCTCCAATGAGAAAATGATAGAGAATTTCTTTCCTGGTTTAGGTTGTGGATCTATGCTTAATGAATGTGGTGAAGTTGAGGTTGATGCCATTATCATGGATGGGAAAAGCCTTGATACAGGAGCAGTTGCTGCTGTCAGAAACATAGCCAATCCAACCAAGCTCGCTCGCCTGGTTATGGAACAGGTAGAGTTTACTCCTACAATATAGTTGTTACACACCTTTCCAACCGAGAACACAGGGCTAGGCAATGCTTATTACCTCATTGTAGGAGAAAATAATTATCTCTGACAATTTGTGCACTTCAGCTGTTATATAAAACGTGGCTCTGTAGCCTGTGGTGAGAAATCAGACTGAGCTCTCCTCATGTTCCCAACCACACTGGACATCAATCTGAAACTGCTGTAGGCTTGGCTTTATTTAATTACCTTGTACAATAACAAAATTCCAACAGTATTTCATTGAGTGTGAGAATGCTGAGAAGCCTGAAGTCATGATAAGAATTTTTGCTTCATTAGCTCATTTTCTATTCCTCAGCCTGGTTTCAGTGCAACCGATATCCTGTTGTTACTCACCTTGCCCCTGTAGAGGGCCATGATGCTCTTAATCAAAGGGCACAAAGTTTAGATGTGATGTTTCATAAATGGAATCTGTCTGCTGAACCCCAAGATCATCATTTCAGCAGGACCTACTTCAACATGAGCAGTGGCTGGAGTCGCCCACATCTGCACAATGAAGCAATTTTTTAAAGAAAAACTTGCCCTTTAAACATGTCCATTTTGTTGACACTTTTTTTTTCTTATTGCGCATGAATATCTTGTCTGTCACTGAATCCACCTCCAGTTCTACTTGTGGCAACAGTTTCCACAATAGAATGCATGGTTCTATAATAATCGGGGCTATTAAGTTATGATGACCCCCTGACCTGTATTGCAGGTTTAATTTCAGTGACAATTGATAAGTTGCTATCTCTAAAGGCGAGCCAACAAGTCTGTCCAGGCTCGGCCTGTACGTGTTTTAAAGTGTATTCATGGGATGTGAAATCACTGGCTAACCCAGCATTTATTACTCATCCCTAATTGTCCACACAGCAGTTTAGAATCGATCACATTGCTGTGGATCTGAAGTCATGTGTCAGACAGCCGGTTAAGAATGGCAGATTTTCTCTCCTTAAAAGGTGTTATTAAATTATTTTTTTGTTCTAATGACGATCAATGGTTAGTAATCAACCAGTTTTAGATTCGAGGTTCAACATGGCTGGTAAAACATGGAAAGCTCACTGGTTGCTCTCTAGATTTTTACTGAATTCAAATTTCAGCATCTATCATGATAGACAGCATTTGTCAGAAATGTTGCCATTCTGATTAGGTCTTTCTGTTTGTACATTCAAGGTTTCACATCTCTACTTGAAGAATGGGGAAATATCCCAACTATCAGTTCTATTTCCATCAATGCCACTGGATTACATTTAAAGACCAATCACTTCTGCTGTTTGCGGGATCATGCTTTTTTTTATTCATTTTGACCTGTTGAGTGGCACAGTAAATGTGACTACTTCAGGAGCAGCTAATCTGTTTGAAATACCTTGAATATCTGAGGTTGTGATAAGGTTCTAAATAACAGCAAGTTCTCTCTTACTTTTCCTTCATTTTCTCTCTCACATTCATCCCAAATGAATTGAAGTCGGGAGCTCCACTGGGAGGGTGATTTCAGTCTGGTGGCCTGTCACTCTGAAGCCAGTTCTGTAACTCAATGTTGCAGAGCTGCCATTAATGGAGTGGGGGATAGAAACAATTCAGTAACAAATTTTAAATTGATATACCGTTCAATGAAGCTCCGTCCTTTTGTGTAGGAGATGGGTTCATCTGTCACGTTGTCCCTCCCAATGCGCCATGATATGTGGCGATAGAACTTAGAGAGAGAGAGAGAGGAAAGAGCAGTTGGACAGACAAAAGAGTGGATGACGATCAGCCTGGGAGAGTGAACAGCTAATAATGGGGACAATTAATAGCTAACAATGGGTTGCGTTTAATAGTTAGACCATTTGATAACAAGGCCTGGTGTGTGGTGGTTGGGCTAAGAACAATGGAAAGAGTGCCCCTGACCTGGAGAAGATGAATGGCGTTTAGAGAAGCTGTTCAGGTAAGGATAAGCTCAGCCAGGTGGAGGAGGGTGCTGGTGGAAGGGGACAGTTCAGGCCATTTTTCCAAGAAGAAGCAGAGAGCCCTGAGACCAGGGGATGAATGGGTAAAGAATTGCTTGTCCATGGTATAGGGAAGATGGCCAGATCCTGTAAACTGAAACTGATGTAAAGCATCAGAGAAAGTGTGGCTATAAGTGGGTAGGGGCTGAACAAGGGGAGAAAACCTCTACACTCCATAAGCCCCATTTCTGCCACCTCCAAATGCCATCACCAAACACACATTCCCGTCCACTCCCCTCCCCTGTCAGGCTTCTGCAATGACCATTCCCTCTGGGACACTCTGGGAATGAAGGAGGAGTGGACCAACTCTCCCACAGCACCTCTCTCTGCAACCCCAGAAGATGGAACACCTGATCATTTGCCACTTCCATCCTCAGTATCTAAGGGCCTAAACACACCTTCCAGCGCTTTATCTGCGCTTCACTCCATCTCGTTTACTGCGATCACTGCTCAAAATGTGATCTGCATTGCATTGGGGAAATGATGCATGGACTGGGTGACCGTTTTGCAGAACACCCACGTTCGGTCTGCAAAACAAAAATCCCTGAGCTTTCAGTTGCTTGCTACTTCACCATCCCACCTTGCTGCCTGCCTCTGGATTGCTGCACAGTTCCAGAACAGTGCCTCATTTTCTACTCTGGAGCTCTCCAGTCTTCTAGACTCTCCTGAGTTCAACAATTTTAGAGCTTGAGGCACCTTCTCCCCTGTCCTATCCCAACCCCCGCACACACCAGGCCTTGTCCTTGCACGGGGTAAAAACAATGACTGCAGATGCTGGAAACCAGATTCTGGATTGGTGGTGCTGGAAGAGCACAGCAGTTCAGGCAGCATCCGAGGAGCAGGAAAATTGACGTTTCGGGCAAAAACCCTTCATCAGGAATACAGGCAGAGAGCCTGAAGGGTGGAGAGAAGTGAGAGGAGGGTTGGGGTGGGGAGAAAGTAGCATAGAGTACAATAGGTGAGTGGGGGAGGGGATGAAGGTGATAGGTCAGGGAGGAGGGTGGGGGGGTTAGGATTATGTACTGCTGCCCTGAAGCTCTTTCTTCCAGCTCAGCACTGTTCCCATGACTTGTCCTACCTGTCTATCTTCTTTTCCACCTATCCACTACACCCTTTTTCCCCCCCCCTGCCCCTGACCTATCACCTTCATCCCTTCCCCCACTCACCCATTGTACTCTATGCTACTTTCTCCCCACCTCCACCCTCCTCTCACTTCTCTCTCCACCCTTCAGGCTCTCTAACTGTATTCCTCATGAAGGGCTTTTGCTCGAAACGTCGATTTTACTACTCCTCGAATGCTGCCTGAACTGCTGTGCTTGTCCTTGCACGGTCTGCTATTACACACAACCTGTTATTATCCATTTAATTTATCCTCTTATTTACTGTTTATTTTCCAGGCTGATCCACTTCTCTGTTCAACTGTTCATCTTTCTCTTTGGGCTCTATCTCCATGTTTACTCCCAATCCCCCGGTCCCCTTTCCTATTTTCTTTTTGCATAGAAAAGAACCTTTTTCTAGCTCTGTGAAAGAGTCACTGGATACAAATCGTTAAATTTTGATTTCTGTCTGCAGCCGCTGCCAGATATGCTAAAGTTTACCAGCAAATTCTGTTTTTGTTTGTGATTTGTTTAAATAAATGCTGATTGGAAGCTGCTGCTGCTGTTCTAGACCAATCATGTGATGCTGAGTGACCGAGGGGCATCGCGATTTGCTAAAACAGTGGGGTTTCCAGAAGTCCCAATGGAGGCTTTGATTACGGAACGTTCGAGGAAACGATGGCAGCAAAGCCTGCAGGCAGCTTCCACCCCAGTGGATTCACAAATGTAAGTGCATTTAGTTCAAACTTATTTTGTTTATTAACTTTATACCTTGGACAGAATCCTGTATAATTACTTTTATTGACTTCCGTATCATTATGGTTCTAGGGTTTTAGTCTGGGTTCATTTGACATCAGTGAGCCTTTGTTACAATATGTTAATTGTTTGAATCAAATTCCCTATTACCTTCCCCATTTTAATGTAGTGTTATATGTGGAGCTGGAGCATGATTTTCTGTATTCCCATATTCGGAATCTGAGCAGAAAAGCATGAAGAAGCACTAGGTTGGGTTGTGGCCAGAACTGTTTTTACACTTGGATGTTACTCGTTAACCCTCCGTTTGCCAAAAGCAGTCGTGTTCACAACAGTGTTTATCACGTTGTACAGAGATCCTCCGAACACGGTCACCCGGGCATGTGATATCAAAGTTAATCACCTTTACTTGCAGTAACCAGCAGTTTCCTTCTGCTGTGTTAAAGTTTAGTCACTTCCAGACCTGAGTTGATTTGCTGTTCACAGGCCTGCGTAAGAAGGGCTGATCAACGTAGTCTGTTCAAAGGTCAGGAGCAGAAAACCAATACAAAGAATAGCTTCAGTCAGTTGAGGGACGGTTTATTCGCTGGCATTGTCTGTGTAGTGTTGGGGAATATCCTATTCGAACTATGAATAGATTCCAGTTGTGCTGCTTAATTGCTCTTTCTTGTGAAAACTTTTATCTTTTGAGCTTATGGGACTAAAGCTGTGCAGAAACTTGAGCATAGCTTCAGTAAACCTGGCACTTCATGTCCTAAAGTTTGACTAACTGCGAGCAATATAATGTCATTATTGGAGCACTAACACTTGCTTCAGTTCAAGTGGATAAGTAAAGGTCATTTTAACCTAGTTGCCATGCTGAATTAGTTAAAATAACAAACGCTAAAGGTCTGTGTGCTAATAGGTGATATGATATGATTTCCAATCTGTTAAGCTTCTCTTTTGGCTAACGTAGTGACCATGGGACAATTGGTGCTGTTGCTTTAGACAGTTTTGGGAATGTAGCCTGTGCCACATCCACTGGAGGCCTAACCAACACCTTGGTCGGGCGGATTGGTGATACTCCCTGCATAGGTAAGCTATTCCTCTTGTTTCTTGCATGGTATCCCTAACTTATCTGCCTTCACATGCTGTATCTATAGTCACAGAGCAAGAGGAAAACAACTTCCATTCACTGAGGGTGGGGGAAAGGGGAAGTTGGAGAGAGCTTGAAGGAGAGTGGGGGAGATGTGGAGGTCAATGAGCTGGAGGAAGCAGCGGAAATTTAAGGGTTGTTGAATGGGGGAAGAATAGGGAATGGGGCTGAATTCCACCTGAGGAGATGGAGAAGAGGGACACTTGGAGGGAAGTACTATGTGGAGCCAAATCCCCTTTTATCAACTATCATTCTTCTATCAAGTACATCCACTCGTCGTTCATCAAGTTTTTTTCTTTCTATAAATGGTTTCTGTCAAACCTTTCCTTCACTTACTCTGCTGTAAGAAGAATATTCCCAGCTTCTCTTGGTTCCAACTATTTTTGTTGTAGTCCTTAATCCTCAATACCATTTCAGTAAATCCCCTTTTGTTGCTTTGCCATTCGTCCAATATTATGTTACCCCACATTGAATAGCGTTCTCTGACTGGGATCTAACCAAAGATTTTTCGAAATATGGAGAAAATGTTCTCTGCATATGGAAATATGTTCTCTGCATCTATTCACTCCGTCATAATGTCAGAAGTGAGAACATTTGCTGATGACCATACAATATTCAGCAGTATTTGCAGCTCCTCAGATACTGAACTAATCCTTGCCAATGCAGCAAGACTCGGTCAATGTCCAGATGCGGGCTGACAAGTGGCAAGTAACATTTGTGCCACATATACCAGGTATGTGAAGACCATCTCCATGAAGAGAGAATCTAACCATCATCCCTTGATTTTCAGTGATATTACTATCACTGATTCTCCTCCTATCAACATCCATGGGTTTATCATTGACTAAAAACTGAACTGGACTAGCCATATAAATGCTGTGGCTACAAAGGCAGATCAGGAATCTTGCATTGAGTAACTTGCCTTCTGAAACCCCAAAGTCACTCTCTGCAAGTTTCAGTTCAGGAGTGTGGTGGAATACTGCCCACTGCTCTGGAGCAATGCAACTCCCAACAACAACAAAGAAGCTTGACATTGTCCTGGACAAAACAGCCTGCTTGACTGGCACCACATCCACAAACATTCACTCCAACCATCAGTAGCAGCAGTGTGAACCATCTACAAGGTGCACAGCTGAAATTCACAAAGGCTTCTTAGACAGCAGTGACCAAACTCATGATCACTTCTGTCTGGAAGGATAAGAGCAACTGATGCATGCAAGTTCACTTCTAAGAAGCATGGTGGCTCAAGTGGTCAGCACTTGAGGACTTCGGTTCAATTCTAGCCTCTGGTGATTGGCTGTCTGTGTGAAGTTTGCATGTTGTCCCTGTGTCTGCATTGGATTTCCTCCCACAGTCTAAAGATGTGTAAGCCATGGGAAGTGAAGGGTTACAGGGATAGAGTCTGGGTGTGATTCACTTCAAAGGGTTGGTGTGGACTTGATAGACCAAATGGATTCTACGATTCAAGCCACTCACCATCCTGTCTTGGCAATATCATGCTGTCTCTGGGTCAACATCCTGGAATTCCCTCCCCAGTGGCCCAGTTGAAGCAGGAGTAGTCAGTGTGTTGGAGATAGACATGTGCTGCAGACAGCTCACCATCTTCTCAAAGGCAACTAGGGAATAATTGCTCTCCCAGCCTGTGACGCCTGGATGCTATGAATAAATTAAACAAAGCTTGAGTAGCCAAGCATCCAGTACTTCTTTTGTAACTGTCTTTTGTCTTGCCTTATATTTTGTTTTACAGAACTGACTTGTCTTCTTTCCTGCCCTTTCCCCACTTTGTCCCCTTCAAGTGGTGCCATTTATTTTAGTACTGCCTTTCATAACAATGTAAGAAATAGGAGCAGGAGGAGCTGGTTCAGCCCTTTAGATCCACACTGTAGGCTCCAATGGAATACAAGCTCAGTCTACCTAATCCTTAGTCACAGGACAATCCTTCCACTCCAGAAATTAGTTTGTGGATCCATGGCTGCATTCTTCTTGCTCTTCCCACCAAAATGTCCCACTCTACATTTCTCTGGATTGGGTTTAATGAGGGAGTTTCACCAGCCTGTCTTTGACCATGTCTTTCCCCATTTTTATTACGCTGTCTCTGACTCTGTGCCTCTTAACGATCAATCTTTCCCTGATTGCACTTTTCTCCATTTCACTGGTCTGTTTCCAACCCTGTAATGTGGAAATTTCACTGCTCTGTAAAACTTCACTTCTATTCACTGAATACAAAAAATAATCTGGAGTTATCTTCCCCATATCACTGAATATTTTATGTTTCTAATCTTTTGATGCAAATTTGTACATTTTTAAGTCCATCCAGAATCCCCTTGCACAAGACAAGGTAACATCAGGCCTCCCAGTCAGTGGCAAAAGCAAAATTCTACAAATCCTGTAAATCATAGAATCCCTACAATATGGAAAGCACATCAAGTCTGCACCAACTATCCTTGCAATATGCATTTAGCATGGTCAACCCACCTAACCTGCACATCTTGAGCCTCTGGAAGGAAACTGGAGCACCTGGCAGAAACCCAAGTCCCTGGCACTGAGGCAACAGGACTAACTACTGAGCCACTGTGCCACCCAAATCTAAAATAACCAGCATGTGTAGAGAGAGAGGCAGAATTTAGGTTACAGCTCGGGATCCTTTTTCAGAATCGCTATTCCAACCTGCGGAGTATTTTTAGTTTCTGGTTTGATCTCTCTATGTATTTATTTGGAAATACAAGCTTTCAGAGTGCTGCTCCTCCAAGTAACTAGCATAGGAGTAGTGCTTCGAAATCTAGTACTTACAAATAAACCTGTTGGACTATAACCTGGTGTTGTGATTTTTAACTTTGTCCACCCCAGTCCACCTCCGGCACATCAGATATTCTTAGACTCTGATTAAACTCTGAATTGTACGTGAAAGGGAACAGCTCAGAGCTGGGATTCTAACTCCGACCTGAGATCTTCCTGGGAGTTTGAGCTCAGGTGAGGAATTTTGGGGGACAGACAGCTTTGAGATTTGGGGCTTTGGTACTTTTTGTAGCTCTTTGAATCATCAACCCTTCAAGACCAGATGAGTTGCAGAAGCTTTTGCTGTGTTGTTATTATATGTGTTATGCCCCAGCAGACAGATCAAATCCTCCAGCCCCAGCTCAACACTCAATGATTAATTCATGGAATTACTTTTAATGAAATCTTTAAGATCTTGTGCTACCAGTTTGATATAGCAGTTGCTTTTTTTTTTGAGCAGGAAGTGGTGGCTATGCTGATAACCAGAGTGGAGCAGTCTCTGCCACAGGAAAAGGAGAGGCAATTATGAAGGTTACCCTCGCCAGACTGATTGTGTTTTACATGGAACAAGGTAGTCCAATTTTTATACTATAGGACAATACTCAAGCCATAAGATCACATCTTTGGTTAATTTTAGGACTTTGATCCTTTAAATCCTCAAGATGACATCAGAAAGGTTAGGCTGGGTCCTATTCATGTTTTTGATTTGATTTATTATTGTCACGTACTGAGGTACACAGAAATGTATTGTTCTATGTGCTATCCAGGCAAATCCTATCTTATGTGTACATCAGGGTAATAGAGCAGAATGCAGAATATGGTGTTACAGTTGGAGAAGGTGCAGAGAAAGACCAAACTTGATACATGTAAGGTTGGTTCAAATATCTTCACGCTGTCACGCTGATTCCAGTATGCCATTGAAGTTTGGCCACTATTCCAATTGAGCCCTCAAGCAGTAATGACGAAAGGACATTAACTCTGTTTTTCTCCATGGATGCTACCTGATGTAAGCATTTCCATTATTTTCTGCTGTTATGAAGTTGAAAGTGTGTACTGGGGATGATTTAGCAGGATCCAAGGTGGGAGTGAAACCTTTGTTGTAGAGAAGCCAAAGGAGGACCAGGGAACTGAGAAGTTGAAATAAAAATACTCTGGAATTTTCCCAGATTGTGTAGTAACAAGATCACACTAGCATAAGTTACAGCACGAAGCAAAAACTAAAGAAAGATGAAGTAATTGAGTTTTATATAGCCGTCACCCTATTTGACATAATGGTGCAGGAAAAACCTGAACAGGCAAAGGGCCAGGCAGAAAAGTTTAGTCCTGAAAGGCTAATGGACTTAAAACAGAAAGACGAGACATTAAAAGATATACATGTTGATGCGTACTCAGAAAAGGAGTCCGAGCATATTTGAGGGTTATTCTTTTAAAGATAGAATCCCAAGATGAAAATGGAGACCACTGCAGGTTGGTTAGTGCAGAGGAAAAGTGAACCAAAGTGCACCAGATTGTGTTGCCAGTAGCTGGTGGTGTTTCTGGTAGCACATGAACTATCTGTAGGAGGTCACCTTGGGGTATGAAAGACTCAGGCTAAGGTACTAAATCGTTTTATTGGCCTGGAGTGCGCAAGACTGTGGTTTACGTTTGCCATACATGCCAAATAGTAGATAAGCCACAGGCAGAAGTGAAATCAGCACCTTTTGCTGTCATTTCCCTCCGAACCTTTCATGCAGGCTATGATTGATTGTGTGGGTCCCTTCCTAAAATAGAACTAAAAGTGAGAACTAGTACTTGTTAACCATAGTGGATGTGTCCACCAGATTTCTGGAGGCAATTCCATTACGGAGTAGTAAGGGGGAAAAAGGGGTAGTGTAGGAGTTAGTAACTTTCTTCACATGGTATGGGCTACCCAGAGAGGTTCAGTCAGACCAAGGCTCTAATTTTACTGCTCGGCTGTCTATGGAAGTCATGGATAGCTTAGGCATACAGCACTATAAATCCTGTGCATATCATCCTGAATCCCAGGGAGCATTGAAAAGGTGGTATCAGACCCTGAAGACCATGTTAAGAGCGTACTGTCTGCATTACCTGAATGATTAGCAAAAAAAGTATCCCATTCGTATTGTTTGCCATGAGAGATGCCCCAAACAAATCTACTCAGTTTACTCCCTTTGAGTTAATAATCGGACATGAAGTAGGAGGCCTTTCAAAAATAATTAAAGAGAAACTGACGGGACCGAAGTCAGAGATCTCACACTTGGATTTTGTATTGGAAGTGAGGGAGAGATTAAATCGGGTAGGTGAGTTAACTAAAAAGCACCTGAAGAGGGCACAGCTTAGGATGAAGCAGGTGGCAGATAAAAACTTTGAAATTCAGATGTTTTCCCGTGGGGATGACTTATTAGAATTGTTACCAGTGGTAGGTGATCCCTTCAAAGCCTGGTTTAGTGGAGAAAAAAAATTGAGTCAGGTAAACTATCTGGTAAAGATGCAGGATTGGAAAAAACTGTATCAGGAATGTCATGTATGTCATGTCATGTGAATATGACATTATAATAAGGTTTCACCTAATCAAGAAAGGGAACTGAAGAAAGAGGTGTTAGTTACTGCCCTGCAGAGTGAGGAATTAAATCCAAATGTCGTGGAGTTTGATGTACCTCAAAATACGTTAAATAATGAGAAAGTACTTGAGTGAGATAGGTTAGTGAACTATCTGTCGCAGGAGCAAAGAATGCAGTTGGAAGGTTTGTTGTAGTGGTATGAGGACATATGCAGGAATAAGGTGGGGATGACTAATGCTGTTGTGCATGAGGTAGAAGTAGGGAATGCTGTTCCAATAAAACAACACCCCTACAGGCTTAATCCTTTCAAAGCCGCACAGGTCCAGAAAGAAGTGGATGCGATGCTCAACAAACAGAGTCAAACCACCGCCACCACCGCCCTCTGTCTTCTACCTTTGAGCCAATTCTGTATCCATATGGCTTGTTCTCCCTGTATTCCATGAGATCTGACCTTGCAACCAGTCTCCCATGGGGAATCTTGTCGAACGCCTTACTGAAGTTCACATAGGTCATGTCCACCGCCCTGCCCTCCTCAATCCTCTTTTTACTTTTTCAAAAAGCTCAATTTGTTTGTTTCCACTCCTGGTTTATCTTTCCTCCTTGGCACTTGTGTTTGTTCTATTCATTGTCAATTATTATTGTTTACACTTTTGCACTTAGCAGGTTTTTAAAACATTGCCATAAGTGCTCAAGTTTTCTATTAACCTTGAAAATCTGAAGCCGGCTCATGATAGTTTTCACTATAACCATTCCACTGGTGATTTATTCTCCTCTTCTTTCTTCTCTTGAACTGAGCCATACTGTGAGGCCACAATCCAGTCCTAGATTCTGAGAAAGTGTTCATAGACCTTCTCATTGATATTCACCCATCCTAGTGATGAAGGTGTCAGGAATTCCAGGATATTAATCCAGCCGAATGAAGGAACTAAATAGCATGTCCATACTGGGATGGCATGTCTTTTTTCCTATTGATGTAGGATATGGAGTTGGTTGGTGCTGTTGAATTACATTTTTAGTGAGTTGCTGTAATGCCTGCTTTTCCCTATAATTCCTGATTCCCTTACTGATTAACTTCAATCTGTCTTGACATTGAATTTTCTTAAAGCCCTCTGTGGTGTTGTATAGAAAACACTTCCATTTATCACCTCAAAAGGCATTCCTCGAATTCTAAGGCTTCTCTCATGTTTTTGGGCTTTTAAGAAAATTCAAGGTCAAGACAGATTGAAGTTAATCAGTAAGGGAATCAGGCATTATGGGGGAAAAAGCAGGCAAGTAGATTTGAGGGTTATCTCATCAGCTATGATCCCATAGACTGGCAGAGCAAACTCTTCTTGGGTTTTATCCGAATCAATGAAAGGTTACAACCTGAAATGTTAACTCTGTTTCTCTGTCCACTGATGCTGTCTGATTGCTAAATGTTTCCAGAATTTTCTGTTTTTATTCCTGGCAGCCTGAGGCGATGTTGACCAATCTTATTTGTTTGGTTTCCTTGACGCTATACTCTACTCAGCAGTCTTGGAAGTTTAGAACAATTATTCTCCAGTTTCTTCTAGCATTCTCTGGGCCCTTCTCCCGACTTCTTTTCAGGAAAATAATCTCTCTTTATCTATCCTCACTATAAACATCTCAGATCGCCATTGATCAAGCTGATGCAAATCTATTTTATGTAACCTGCCCTCATCATTTAACCCAGAGTCATTCTGCTGGTTCTGTATTGCACTTCACCCATGCTGCAGTGTCTAATTTGGTACAGTATCCCAGTTGAAGTTTGTATATCTGCAGCGTAGTACTTTCCACGTCCAAGTCTCGGATGAATAATGGTCACTCGGGCACCTCCTCGAGGATAACCAGGACCCCATAAAAGCTGGAATAACGGCGTTGAGAAGGCCAAGATCATTAAAAAGTCCTTTTAAAAAGGAAGAGTTAAGTACTCATTTGAAAACCAAAACAACTGCAGATGCTTTAAATCAGAAACAAAGACCAAAATTCCCTTAAAGCTCAGCAGGTACAGCAGCAACTGTGGACAGAAATCAGAGTTAACGTTTCTGGTTGAGTGACCCTTCCTCAAAACCTCGAAGGTTTTTTGTATCTGATTAATCCAGCACAGGTTAATCAGCATGTCTTCTTTCACAGGCACTTGTATTTTTGTTGAAGTCTTATGCTGCAAAGGGTGGGTGGTCTTTCATTTCTGTGCTAGTTGCTACTAATTGCAGGAAGTGATTTTATTATGATTGCAGCAATGAGTTAAGCTAGTATTCTGATTTATATTAATTACTTTTTATTAATTTGCGGGATGAGGGCATTTCTAGCTAGGCCAGCATTTTTTTTTTAAACATAGAATCCCTACAGTATGGAAACAGGCCCTTCCACCCAACAAATCCACACTGACCCTCCATCCAGATCCATTCCCCTATCCTATTACTCTACATTTCTCCTGGCTAATGCACCTAACCTACGCATCCCTGAACACTATGGGCAATGTAGCATGGCCAATTCATCTAACTTGCACACCTTTGGACTATGGGAGGAAACCGAAGAACCTGGAGGACATCCATGCAGACACAGGGAGAATGTGCAAACTCCACACAGTTACCCGAGTCTGGAATTGAACCCGGGTCCCTAACGCTGTGAGGCAGCAGTGCTAACCACGGAGTCATTGCCTATCCCTAATTGCCTGAAGGAAGTTAAAATCTTGTCAACCACATTGCTATGGGTCTGGAGTCTTATCGGCCAGACCAGATAAGGATGGCAGTTTCCTTCCCTGAGTGAGCCAGATGGATTTTTTTTTTTTCCCGACAATCAACGATATATTCATGGACTGTTAATTCCAGTTTTTAATTATTGAATTCAAATGTCATCTCCTGCTGTGGTGGGTTTCGATATTGGATCCCCAGAAAATTACTTGAGTCTCTGGGTTAACGGTCCAGAGATAACCCTGCTAGGCCATTGCCCTTCATATAGGGGGGGGCAATGTCAGCAGATCAAAACAGTAAGCATTTTGGTGGTAGATGTTTAACTTTTTTTTAAACTTTTTTTAAACTTTTGGAAACCACAAGGTCAATTTGAGGTCATTGAGCTAACTGATTTCATATAAAAATGATAATATTTAATGTGTATTTGCCTTTATTACTTAATCCTCAGCTACTGAATCACAGTCATATAAATAATGCACCATGGTCTACTGACTGGCCAGTTTAAAGTTGGTTGTGGAAACATTTTGCAGTTTTTACTCACACAGCCATAAAGGAAAAATATCCAGAACTGAGAATATAATAAAGAACAGTCAGCCACAGGTGTCAAACTTTATTCAATTGTTCCTGTCATAACAGGATATGTATAATATCTGGACTTTTAAAATATATGTTAATAGTAAGCTTATGACTAAAGTGATTACATGGATTCAGGAAGGAAGTAGCAGAATGGATAGCAATATGGTTACAAACAAAAACTAAAGTTTAAAGTTACTTGCTCAGACTGGCAAAATGTGTTGTTCCATAGGGTACTAGTCCTGAAAGTAATTATGTAAAACAATTGTGTCTGGAGATGAGGGGTATAGCAATTATATGGATGACAGGAAAATCGGGGTTATGGCTCATCCTGAGGAGGATTGTGTGATAAAATAGCAGGATACAGGAAGGTTAGCAAAGTGGGAAAGACAGTAGAAAATAATTTGAAGAGGTAGTGTATTTACGTAGGAAGCTGCTTAGATATCTATTTAAAACTGAGAGGATTTCATGATGTGGATGTAAGGAAAAAAAGTAGTTCCTGCAGATAAGGAATAAAAATTAGATGACTTCAATGTAAGATGGTTACAATGATCAATAAGGAATCCGGGAGATATGTCTTCTCCAAAGAGCTTTCAGAATGTGGTGTTCAGTGCTATACGATGTAATGCAGAGAAATATTATAGGTGCCTTTAAGGGCGCATTCTCTAAGTCCATGAGAAGAAAAGAAACCTGAAGGATATATAGAGGTACAGATGAAGTGGAGTGAATAAGCCCCTTATGGAGCTTTAAGACTCTAAGTAGCTGAGCCTAATAACCTTTGAAGTCAATCATTCACATATTCTTTCCAATAAAAAAAAGTATATGTAAGTTTGGGTAATTTGTTTGCTTATCTGTTTCAACCCCACCCCACTCCCCCAAACATTAGGCATGTCACCAGCAGAGGCAGCTGATGCTGGGCTTCAGTATCTGAGGACCAGATTACAGAGTTATGCTGGAGTGATAGTCATCAACAACACAGGGGAGTGGGCAGCCAAGTTTACCACTAGTAATATGCCATGGGCTGCAGTGACTGGTGACACCATCTATTCTGGCATGGCTTTGGGAGAGGTCCATACTTCGGCCATTGAAGATATTTCCCTGTGAAGTCAGTACAGAGCATGAAGAGACACCCCAGGTACCCAGTCCTAGTCTCTATTGGATCATCTGTGAGTATCCTAATATCACTGGAGTTATTAGTAAAATTCACGCTCACTTTTATAGTCCATTCTTTCTGTCTTACAGAGCAAGAAGATCTATGGTTTCATCCATGATTGATGCTAAGAAATCTGATTATGAACACAATGATCAGCTTCAGTAACCTTTAATGCGTGGTTATTGGAAATCCATCAGGCTTCCCTTATTTGATTGCAAGTCAGTGACCTCCCTGTGACCCTTGGGGTTTGAGTTTCAGTGAAGAAAGGACTTTGCTTCAGTTTCTTCCATTATTGAATACTGCTTAATAACATTGAGGTACCGGAAGACACCTGTGGTCCATGGAACATGAGCCAGGGACTTCAGGTTCAGAACAAAATAAAAGGAAACAGCGAATTAAACTACATTCTCAATCATCATATTTACCAGACAGGAAAGTTTGTGTTAAGTCCTGTTATGAAATTGAGGCTGTAATTTAACCTGTGATCTTATAACAATCAAATTAGGGTGCAACTAAGACTTCATTCACTGACTGGGAGATGGGAGTCCTTGGTGGACCAAGGCTGCACTCATCTGTTATTCAGTATCATCAAAACCAGTTACCTCTTGCAATTTATGGAATTTGGTATGTGCTAATTGACAGGTATGTTTTGCATAGAATACAATTGTGATTATAGCTCAAAAGGAATTAGCTAATGGGGAGGACTCTTAGGGGTAACCTGAAGTAGAATTACGGTACATATGCTTCTCTGTTCCTGTTTACCCTCACTCATCAGATCAAAGTTTGTGTTTTCTTTTGTAATGGCTGTTATGCTCCAGATTAGTGCTGAGCACAAATGACACCAATACTCATCAGGTTTCTGAAATAAATGGCATATTTTAGGTAAATGACATGATTTGTTTGGCTTTATAAATTTGGTTTTCAAGAGATTCTTTAAAGATTTGAAATTGAGAACGCAGTTGAAATCAAAAATGTCCTAGCAAATTTGAAATGTTTTACTTTAAATGTCATATAGGTCTTGTCATAAAGTCATAATCATACAGTGCAGAAAAGGTGTGGTATTGCTTTTCAGTCCTTTAGCCAACTACTTCATTCAAATTGATATTGACTCTCCTACTTCATGAACTTCAACTTTGTCAGGAGCCTTTTTATGTGGCAGTTTTGACAAATGCTACCCAGAACACCCTCCAGCATATTCCCCTCATTAACCTTGACTGTTACTTCATGAAAAAATTCCATCAAATTAGTGAAGCACCAGCTGCCTTTTACAATGCATTTTGGCTCTCTGTGATTAACTCAAACATTTCCCAGGGTCTGTCAATTTTTGCCCTGATTGACATTTATAAAACCTGCCTCATCACTGACATTAAACTGACTAGCCTATAGTTACTGGGACTAAGCTGACATTTTTTTTGATCAAGGATTGGTAATGTCCACTTCTCTATCATCCTCCCCGAATCAAATGAAGACTGAAAGTTCAGTGAGCCATCTCTTATCTCCATATGCTGTTCCATTTGCAGCCTGGAATGATGAGTGGAGATGTTATCCCCAGACTTCTGGTCAATATTTACCCTTTAGGTATTAACACAGAAACCGATGATTTGTTCATTATTACATTGTGTTTGTGCAAGCTTGATGTTCCATTTCCTACAGCAACTATACTTTAGAAGCATTAATTGACTGTAAAGCAGTTTGAAAAGACCTATCATTATGTCAGATATTCTATAAATGCAAATCATTCTTTTTCATTGAGTAGCCAGAGGCAGTGAAAGTTAATGGGTCTTGTGAGTGACATGGAGTGAGTGAGAGGATGTGGGAAAATAACTAGGCGATGTTACAGAACAGTGAGATAAAACTATGCAACATGTTCAAGTATTGTTTGATCGTTACTAAATTACCAATCTCAGTTTTGTTATTGTGTTGAAACATGTGATCACTGTACACATCCAAACAGTGGGGAAAAACAGAATCTCAGAATTGGCATAATGTAGGAGGCCATTCGATCCATCATGCTGCACAGAGACATTCTGACCATCACCTGGTGGTCAGCAGCTGATGAGGGTTGTCAAGCAACAACCAACCAAGGGACAATATAAGCAACCAGCCTGCACCTGATCGAAACTGTTTGATCACAAGATTATCACAGTCTACAATCTTAACTACCTTTAAATTTAAATTAAGACACTTTCACCTCCAAAAATATTAGTAGTTCTCATGATTAAGGCAGAATCTTCATATGTTATTTATCAAGTTTGTCCTCCTGCATAGAAGCCAAGCCTTTTCAGTACATCTACAACATTAACCCTAATTCTCACAGTGACTATATTATGTCCTTCCCTTACTCAAAAAAAAAGTGTAAATCCAGTCTGACCAAATCTGCCTCTGTGACTAACGACCATGTTAACTAACCTAAGCGAAAGAAGACTAAACCTATGATCCATCAAGCCAGGTTTGATTCTGATCCCGTATTACCATCAGCTGGGATCATAACAAGTTTCATTGTCAACATGGCACAGTCAATGTCTCCCTGATCTCTCAAGTGAATGGAACTCAAATGGGAACTCAAGTGGGCAAATTGCGGACTGCGGGGGGTTGAATGTGAAACACATTCATTTGATAAATTGCATGGTAAGGGCTTGGATGAAGAGGAATTTGTTGAGTGTGTACAAGAAAATGTTCTGATTCAGTATATGGATGTACCTACTACAGAAGGTGCAAAACTTGACCTACTCTTGGGAAATAAGGTAGGGCAGGTGACTGAGGTGTCAGAGGGGGGCCAGCGACTATAATTCTATTAGTTTTAAAATAGTGATGGAAAAGGATCGACTGGATCTATAAGTTAGTTATAAATTGAAGGAAGGCTAATTTTGATGGTATTGGGTAAGAACTTTCATAAGTTATTGGAGGCGGATGTTTGCAGGAAAAGGGATGGTTGAAAAATGGAAGGCTTCAAAAAAATTAGATAACAAGAATCCAGAGAAGGTATATTCCTGTTAAGGCGAAAGGCAAGGTGGTAGGTGCAGGAAATGCTGGGTGACTGGAGAAATTGAGGTTTTGATCAAGAAAAAGAAGGAAGGCATATGTCGGGTATAGACAGCAGAGGTCAAGTGAAGCCCTCAAAGAGCATAAAGGCTGTAGGATTATATTTCCGAGGGAAATCATGGAGGGCAGCAAGGGGACATAGCTTTGGCAAATGGGGTTAGGGAAAATCCAAAGCCATTTTATAAATACATTTAAGGACAAAAGGGTAATTAAGAGATTTGGGCGCCTCAAAGATCAGCAAGGCCACCTATGTGTGGAGCCAAACAGATGGGGAGATACTAAATGAATATTTTGCATTGGTGTTTACTGTTAAGAAGGATATGGAAGATATCGAAAGTAGGAAAATAAACAGTGACATTTGAAAAATGTCTATATTACAGAGGAAGAGGTACTGGACAACTTAAAATGCATAAAGCTGGATAAATCCCCAGACCTGATCAGGTTTACCGTAGAGGTCTGTGGGAAGCTAGGGGCACTTGCTGAGAATTTGTATCATCAAAATCGGTGGGGTGCTGAAAGACTGGAGGTTGTCTAATGTGGTATCATTATTTAATAAGCTGAAAATGTGTTGCTGGAAAAGCGCAGCATCCAGGGAACAGGAGAATCGACGTTTCGGGCATAAGCCCTTTCCTGAAGAAGGGTTTATGCCCGAAACGTCGATTCTCCTGTTCCCTGGATGCTGCCTGACCTGCGCTTTTCCAGCAACACATTTTCAGCTCTGATCTCCAGCATCTGCAGACCTCACTTTCTCCTCATTATTTAATAAAGATGGTAAGGAAAAGCCAGGGAACTATAGACCAGTGAGCCTGACATTGGTGGTGGGCAAGTGTTAGAGGGAATCCTGAGAGACAGTATTTACATGTATTTGGACAGGCAAGGACTGATTAGGGATAAGAGTCGCGAGTGTGGCGCTGGGAAAGCACAGCAGGTCAGGCAGCAACAAGGAGCAGGAAAACTGACGTTTCGGGCAAACCCTTCATCAGGAATGAGGATAGTCAAAATGGGCATGGGAAATCCTGTCTCACTAACTTGATTTGAGTTTTTTGAAGAAGTAACAAAGAGGATTGATGAGGGCAGAGCGGTGGATGTGATCCATATGGACTTCAGTAAGGCGTTTCCCAAGGTTCCCCATGGGAGACTGGTTAGCAAGGTTAGATCACATGGAGTACAAGGAGAACTAGCCATTTGGATACAGAACTGGCTCAAAGGTGGAAGACAGAGTGGTAGTGGAGGGTTGCTTTTCAGACTGGAGGCCTGTGACAAGCAGTGTGCCAAAGGGATCAGTGTGAAGTCCACTACTTTTTGCCATTTATAGAAATGATTTGGATGTGAATATAGGCGGTGTTGTGAGTAAGTTTGCAGATAGCATCAAATTTGGAGATGTACTGGACAGCGAAGAAGATCACCTAAGAGTAAAACAGGACATTGATCGAAGCGGCCAATGGGCTGAGGAGTGGCAGATGGAGTTTAATGTAGGTAAATGTGAGGTGCTGCATTTTCACAGAATCATAGAATCCTACAGTATGGAAACAGACCATTCAGCCCAACAAGTCCACAGTGGCCCCCCAAAACCTATCTCACCCAGACCCATTCCCCTATTCTATTTCTCTAGATTTCTCATGACTAATGCACCTAACCTACACACTCCTGAACACTATGGGCAATTTAGCATGGCCAATTCACCTAACATGCAAACCTTTGGACTGAGAGTAAATCAGAGGACCCAGAGGAAACCCTTGCAAGACACAGGGAAAATGTGCAAACTCCACATAGACTTTCGCCTGAGGCTGGAATTGAACCTGGGTCCTGGTCCTGTGAGGCAGCAGTGCTAACCACTGTGCCACTAAAAGCCAAATCAGGGCAGGACTTCTACACTTAATGGTAAGGTCCTGGTGATTGTTGCTGAACAGAGAGACTTTGGAGTGCAGGTTCATAATTCTTTTGAGAGTGGAATTGCAGGTAGGTAGGATAGTAAAGAAGGCATTTGGTATGCTCCCCTTTATTGTTCAGAGTATTGAGTTTAGGAGCTGGGAGGTCATGTTGCAGCTATGCCAGATGTTGGTTAGACCACTTTTGGAATACTGTTTGGTTCTGGTCTCCCTGCTGTTGGAAGGATGTCGTGAAACTTTGAAGAGTTCAGAAAAGATTTACAAGTATGTTGCCAGCGTTGGAGGGTATTAGATGTAGGGAGAGGCTGAATAGGCTGAGGCTGTTTTCCCTGGAGTGTCGGAGGCTGAGGGGTGACCTTATAAAATCATGAGGCGTAAGGATAGGATAAATAGACAAGGTCTTTTTCCAGGGGTGGGGGAGTCCAGAACTAGAGGGAATATATTTAAGATGAGATGGAAAAGATATAAAATGGACCTAAGAGGCAAATCTTTCACGCAGAGGGTGGTGCGTGTATGGAATGAGCTGCCAGAGGAAGTAGTGGAGGCTGGTACAATTGCAACATTTAAAAGATATCTGGTTGGGTTTCTGAATAGGAAGGGTTTAGAAGGATTGGGGCTAATGCTGGCAAATGGACTAGATTTATTTAGGGTAGCTGGTCAACATGGATGTGTTGGACATAGTTCTATATTTTACAGCCCTATGAATCTATGTCACTTTCCACCATCATGCTTGTAATAGGAGCTTCACCCTTACTGGTGCTATCTCTCTTTACATTGGCAGGAGGATCATTAATAGCGAACATAGCTAAGACCATTAGCAAAATACAGTAATGGTTCATAGTTCCTTAAATGTAGAGTTGCAGGTAGACATGGTAGTGAAGAAGGTGTTTGGTATGCATGCCTTTATTGGTCAGTGTATTGAGTCGAGCAGTTGGGAGGTCATGTTGCGGCAGTACAGGACATTGGTTAGCTCAATTCTGCACTCAATTCTGCTCTCCCTGTTATTGGAAAGATGTTGTGAAATTAGAAAGGGTTTTGAAAAGATTGAGAAGGATGTTACCAGGGTTTGAACTCTAGGGAGAGGCTGAATAAGCTGGGATTATTTTCCCTGAGGTGTTGGAGGTTGAATGGTGACGTTGTTGAGGTTTAAAACATCATGAAGGACATGGATAGGGTGAACGGTTATAAAGTCTTTTCCCGAGGATGGAGAAGTCCAAAACTAGAGGGCATAGTTAAGCGGAGAAAGGTATAAAATGGACTTGAAGAACAATGGGTGGCATGGTTGCACAGTGGTGCCTTGACTTGTGAATTGTGGCAAAGTGCATCATCTTGCATTTATCAGTGTGAAATTTCATCTGCCACTGCTCTGCCTATCTGACCAATTGATCTGTTTCTGTCTGTAACCTAAGTCTATTTCCCTCACTGCCAACTGCCCAGTCAATTTTGTGTCATCTGCAAACTTACTTATCTTCCCCAACCTCACTTCTGTGCACCCCTACACACTCATATCTATCTCATTTATGAATATCACAGATGAAAAGGAACACAGCACTGATCACTGTGGTATACCCAGAGATACCCACAAGTTACTCTGGGTGCCGTGTTGTTTTTATCTATGTTATCAATCTGCCATGTGGCACTTTGTCAAAGGTTTTGCTGAACTCCACATGAAGTACATCAATTGTCCTACTGTCATCTGCAGACCTGGTCACCTCTTTGTCAAACTCCCCCAGTTGTGTAAGGCATGAGCCCTCCCTGACAAAGCTGTGCTGACTATACATAATCAAACCTTGCATCTCAAAATGGAGATAAATTCCCTGTTTCGGAATTTTTTCCAACAGTTTCCCAGATACCGATGGAATACCCCACTGGTCTGTTATTCTGGGTCTATCTCTGTCACCCTTCTTGAAAAGTGAAAACACATCAGCCGTTTTCCAGTCCTCTGTCACCTCCCCTGTGCCTGAGAGGAATTAAAGGTTTGGATCAGAGTCCCTGTAATTTTCTTCTATATCAGCCGGGGATCCAGCCATCAAATCAGCTCGTATTAAGTGACTTCAGATGTATTATTGTGGGCCTGGGTCAAATCCTATTATGACAGAACTTCAATTTCATTAATATATGGAAATAAAATGTTGACAATGACACCATTGTCAATTGTCATAAAAACCCATCTGGTTCAATAGTGCCCTTTTCAGGAAAGTAAACTGCTGTCTTTATCTGGTTTGGGTTACATGTGTCTCCAGACCCACAGCAATTAATGTGGTTGTTGGAGGTCAGCCATCTATGTGCCAGGACCTCACTGCAGGGGTTCCTGAACATTGTGTTCTGGCCTAATTATCTTTAACTGACCCTCCCTCAATAAGGACTGACCATCTCCTAAGTCAGAGGGTTTGCTAATACTTGCACAATGTTCAGCAGCTTTCTTAGTTCCTCAGATACTGAAGCACTCCATGTCATTCTGCAGAAAGATCCTGGCAACTTCCAGACCTGGGATCACAAGTGGCAATTAATATTCATGTCACACAAATGCCAAGTAATTACCACTTCTAATAAGTGATCATGTGAACAATACCTTTTGACATTCAATGGTTTTGCTGTTGCTGAATCCCATACCATCAACAATCTGGGAATTAACACTAATTTGGGCTCATGAGATGAGTATTGTGGGCACAAGAAAAGGTCAGAGGGCAAGAATATGCACCTCATGACTCCGAAAGTCGCTCCACCATTTACAAGGCATATAGCAGGAGTCTGATAGAATATTCTCCACTTGCCCGGAAGAATGTATCTCCAACAACCCTCAAGAAATGGGATTTCCGCATGACCAAGCAGCCATGAAATGGTACAATGCTGAAGGCACTCAAAATCTTAAAATGAAAACAAAGTGCTGGAGAAATTCAGAAATGTAGAGTTAACCTTTTGAGTCCAATATAATGCTTCTTCAGAAAAGTAATGAAGATGGTCATCTTGGATTAGAAGCATGAATTCTCTTTCTCTCTTCACCAGGCCTGCTGAGTTTCTCCAGTATTTTCCCTTTTACATCAAAGTACCCAGTTTGATTGCCACCATATCTACAAACATGCAGTCTATCTACCACTGATGTTCAGTAGCAGCATTATGTATTGTTATGAAGTCAAAAGTATGTATGCTCACTTCAAAAAAGAGTGTTTTGTGAATTTTGAAATAAACCAGGCCCAGCTGCCTGAATGGAAAGACTGGGATAGGGGCTGTTCCAAAATAAATATACGTAACAATTGGATGTTAAATGGATACCTGAGTTTTGGTTGTTGTTTTAACAGCAATTCAAATTTAATCAATTATTTAAATTATGCCCAGAATACTAAATCCTAACTGAGTTTGAATTTATTGTTTTGACAACATAAATAGTGGAAATTGGGAGTTCTCTGTTACTCACTCACACATTTTAACAGATTGCGAGACAAGGTGAGCTTTTTGTATGTTTGGTTTAATTAACAGTGGGGTTTGACCTCCACGTTGTAACAGTGTCATTGACAAAATATACTGCAGACGTTCACCAAAACTCCTCAGACAGCATCTTCCAAATCCACAACCACTACCATCCTAATCATAAGGACAGTACATGAAGGAGAAAACCAGTACCTGCATGTTCCGTTCCATGCCACTCACCATTCTGGCTTGAATATATATTCCTTCAGTAATGTCATCATAGTCCAAGTAGACCGTAGAGTTGCTCTCATTAATGCAACACGACTAATTGTTATTTTAACCTGAGGGTCATTGTGCCCCAGTAGAGGGGCGTGTTTGAGATGATGAGATCTTCATGGTGATCTCAGTCAGTGTGGAAATTGAATCTGCGCTGTTGGTGTCACTTTACATCACAAACCAGCCATCGCTGCTGCAGGAGGTCAGTTAGCACAGTTGGCTGGACAGCGAGTGTGAGATGTAGAGAGGCGAAGTGATCCTGAAGTTTATCTCGCTCTCTCGCTCTCTCTCTCACACACACACACCCCCTGGCACGGAGCCTGTCCCCGTTGCTCAGAAGGGAAGGGTGGAGAAGAGCAGAGCAATAGTTATTGGGGACTCGATAGTTCGGGGCACAGATAGGCAGTTCTGTGGGGGCGAGAGAGACTCATATTTGGTATGTTGCCTCCCATGTGCAAGGGTACGTGACGTCTCTGATCGTGTTTTCCGGGTCCTTAAGGGGGAGGGGGAGCAGCCCGAAGTCGTGGTCCACATTGGCACCAATGACATAGGTAGGAGGAGGGCTGAGGATGTTAGGCAGGCTTTCAGGGAGCTCGGTTGGAAGCTCAGAGTTAGAACAAACAGAGTTGTTGTCTCTGGTTTGTTACCGGTGCCATGTGATAGAGAGTTGAGGAATAGGGAGAGAGAACAGTTAAATGTGTGGCTACAGGGATGGTGCAGGAGGGAGGGATTCCGGTATTTGGATAACTGGGGTTCTTTCTGGGGAAGGTGGGACCTCTATAAACAGGATGGTCTTCACCTGGACCTGAGGGGCACCAGTATCCTTGGGGGGGAGGTTTGCTAGTGCTCTTGGGGGGGTTTAAACTAACTCTGCAGGGGCATGGGAACCTAGACTGTAGCTTTAGGGTGCAGGACCTGGAGTGTAGGGAGGTTAGGAACATGGCATCAATCTCAAAGGAGGGTGCCTGTAAACAGGAAAGTGGCTTGAAGTGTGTATACTTCAATACAAGAAGTATACGAAATAAGGTAGGTGAACTTGCAGCGTGGGTTGGTACCTGGGATTTCGATGTTGTGGCTATTACGGAGACATGGGTAGAACAGGGACAGGATTGGCTGTTGCAGGTTCCAGGGTTTAAATGTTTTAGTAGGGTCAGAGGTGGGGGTAAAAGAGGGGGAGGTGTGGCATTGCTTGTCAAAGATAGTATTACAGCGGTGGAAAGGACGATGGATGAAGACTCGACATCTGAGGTAGTTTGGGCTGAGGTTAGGAATAGGAAAGGTGAGGTTACCCTGTTAGGAGTTTTCTACAGGCCTCCTAATAGTTCTAGAGATGTAGAAGAAAGGATTGCGAGGATGATTCAGGAGAAGAGTGAAAGTGGTTGTTATGGGGGACTTTAACTTTCCAGATATTGACTGGGAAAGCTATAGCTCGAGTTCGTTAGATGGGTCGGTGTTTGTCCAATGTGTACAGGAGGGTTTCCTGACACAATATGTAGACAGACCAACAAGAGGTGAGGTCATACTGGATTTGGTTCTGGGTAACGAACCAGGCCAGGTGTTAGAATTGGAGGTAGGTGAGCACTTTGGGGACAGTGACCACAATTCGGTGACTTTTACTCTAGTGATGGAGAGGGATAAGTGTGCACTGTAAGGCAAGAGTTATAGCTGGGGGCAGGGAAATTATGATGCAATTGATATGTGGAGCTTGTTCAAGGAGCAACTATTGAGTGTCCTTGATAAGTATGTACCCGTCAGGCAGGGAGGAAAGGGTCGTGTGAGGGAGCTGTGGTTTAATAAGGAATTGGAATCCCTTGTTAAATGGAAGAGGGCGGCCTATGTAAAGATGAGGTGTGAAGGTCCAATTGGGGCGATTGAGAGTTATAAGGTAGCCAGGAAGGATCTGAAGAGAGAGCTAAGAGCAGCAAGGAGGGGACATGAAAAGTCCTTAGTTGGTAGGATTAGGGAAAACCCTAAGGCTTTCTATAGGTATGTCAGGAATAAAAGAATGACTAGGGTAGGAATAGGTCCAGTCAAGGATAGTAGTGGGAAGTTGCGTGTGGAGGCTGAAGAGATTGGGGAGACACTGAATGAATACTTTTCGTCAGTATTGACTCAGGAACAGGACATTGTTGCCGATGTGAATATTGAGTCACAATTAATTAGAATGGGTGGCTTTGAGGTATGTAGGGAAGAGGTATTGGATATTCTGGAAAGGGTGAAAATAGATAAATCCCCTGGGCCTGATGGCATTTATCCTAGGATTCTCTGGGAAGCAAGGGAGGAGATTGCAGAGCCATTGGCCTTGATTTTTATGTCCTTGTCTACAGGAATAGTACCAGTAGACTGGAGGACAACAAATGTGGTTCCCTTGTTCAAGAAGGGGAGTAGGGATAACCCTAGTAACTATAGGCCGGTGAGTCTCACTTCTGTTGTAGGCAAAGTCTTAGAGAGAATTGTAAGGGATAGGATTTATGAACATCTGGATCGGAATAATGTGATCAAGGATAGTCAGCATGGTTTTGTGGAGGGCAGGTCGTGCCTCACAAACCTGATTGAATTCTTTGAGAAGGTGACTAAGGAGGTAGACGAGGGTAAAGCGGTAGATGTGGTGTATCTGGATTTTAGTAAGGCGTTTGATAAGGTTCCCCATGGTAGGCTATTGCAAAAAATACGGAGGTATTGCATTGAGGGTGAGTTGGAGGTTTGGATTAGGAATTGGCTGGCTGGAAGAAGATAGAGGGTAGTAGTTGATGGTAAAGGTTCATCTTGGAGTGCAGTTACTAGCGGTGTTCCGCAAGGATCTGTTTTGGGACCATTGCTGTTTGTCATTTTTATAAATGACCTGGAGGAGGGGCTAGAAGGTTGGGTGAGCAAGTTTGCGGATGATACGAAAGTCGGTGGAGTTTTTTGACAGTGAGGAAGGATGTGTCAGGTTACAGCGGGATATAGATAAGTTGCAGAGCTGGGCAGAAAGGTGGCAAATGGAGTTCAATGTAGGTAAGTGTGAGGTGATTCACTTTGGTAAGAGTAACAAAAAGACAGGGTACTGGGCTAATGGTCGGATACTTGGTAGTGTGGATGAGCAGAGGGATCTTGCTGTCCATGTACACAGATCTCTGAAAGTTGCCACCCAGGTAAATAGTGCGGTGAAGAAGGCATATGGCGTACTGGCTTTTATTGGTAGAGGAATTGAGTTCCGGAGCCCTGAGGTCATGTTGCAGTTGTATAAGACTCTGGTGCGGCTGCATCTGTGCTGTTTTGGTTGCCATACTATAGGAAGGATGTGGAGGCACTGGAACAGGTGCAGAGGAGGTTTACCAGGATGTTGCCTGGTATGGTAGGAAGATCGCATGATGAAAGGCTGAGGTACTTGGGGCTGTTTTCATTGGAGAAAAGAAGGTTTAGGGGTGACTTGATAGAGGTGTACAATATGATTAGGGGTTTAGATAGGGTTGACCATGAGAACCTTTTTCCACGTATGGACTCAGCTATTACGAGGGGGCATAAGTTTAAATTAAGGGGTGGTAAGTATAGGACAGATGTTAGGGGTAGATTCTTTCCTCAGCGAGTCGTGAGTTCATGGAATGCCCTGCCAGTAGCAGTGGTGGACTCTCCCTCTTTATGGGCATTTAAACAGGCATTGGATAGGCATATGGAGGATAGTGGATTAGTGTAGGTTAGGTGGGCTTGGAAAGGCGCAACATCGAGGGCCAAAGGGCCTGTACTGTGCTGTATTCTTCTATGTTCTATGTTCTCTCGTGATTCCTTCGGTGTGCTTCTGTCAAAATCTGGAAAATCTCTCTCCTCCGAAACACTGACCAATTGTTCCTGCACCATCAGGACTGCAGTGCCACACGAAAGTAGCTACATTCTCAAAGGCAGCCATTCGAAGACCAAATTCCCTTAATCAATTGATAAAACACACTTTTAAAAAAAAATTAATAATCACAATTGTGAAGGCCAGAAAATTCAGGTGCGTGTATAAATACAATTATAGGGGGTCTAAACATTTGGCAGAGAGAGAGGTGGAGTGAGTGAGTGTGTGGGAGAGGGGGGGTTGGTGGGGGTGAATGGGCACACAGGAAGAGGTGTGACTTTAACTGCAAAGCAATTCAACAAATTGTCGAATGCTCAGTCCAGTCACATTGTAACCATGATGAGTAGAGAGCAGTGCTGGCTGAAGTTTCTTTGAAACGTTTCTGAACTGTGAAACATTTTTAGACAGCACGATCAGGAAGTGGTTAGTTCATGCAGCAGGTCATAAAATCCCTCCAACTAAAAGCAGGAATAACCTCGCGTAACCTTGAATGTTTGTCTGGTATCTTGTCAGTCCTTGTGTTGCAGACATACATACTCGTGATCCAAGACTAGCCAGTGTTTGTGTCTGAGAGGAACAAAGTATAGTACCTGCGTAAATAGTGTAGCAAATCTGTTACTGTCATTGCAGTGAAAATGTGTTCTGTAACCAGCATTGTAGGTGTATTTGAAGAGTATTATTATCTCTGGTGTAGTTGTGGGTTAACAGAAGTTGCAGAAGACCACACTAAGTTCCAGAGTGAGAATTTCACATTCAAACAATGTTTGATTTCTATTAGTGGAAGGGTATGATATGGAGAGTACTGATCTGAAGAAGATGGGGAATGAGACCTGGGTCAAGAGCAGGCTGAGGATGCTCTGTCTGAGAAGAGTTAACATCACCTGTCCTGTGGGGATAGGCTCACTGCCAACACTTCAAATCCTCACTTTCCAGTTGTAAACATTGTCTTACTGAATTATCTAATGTCATTGCCAACTATTGCTTTCAATCTGATGTATAGAAAGCAAACCATTCCTGAGTATATTTGGTAAATGGCTGTAAATAATGTAAAAGTTTTGTTGGCGGCGGCACAGTGGTTAGCACTGCTGCTTCACAGCACCAGAGACTTGGGTTCAGTTCCCGCCTCAGGCGACTGACTGTGTGGAGTTTGCACGTTCTCCCCGTGTCTGCGTGGGTTTCCTCCGGGTGCTCCGGTTTCCTCCCACAATCCAAAAATGTGCAGGTTAGGTGAATTGGCCATGCTAAATTGCCCGTAGTGTTAGGAAATGGGTCTGGGTGGGTTGCGCTTCAGTGGGTTGGTGTGGACTGGTTGGGCCAAAGGGCCTATTTCCATACTATAAGTAATCTAAGTTAAGAGCGGCACGGTGGCCCAGTGGTTAGCATTGCTGCCTCACAACGCCAGAGACCCGGGTTCAATTCCCGCCTCAGGCAACTGCCTGTGTGGCGTTTGCACATTCTCCCTGTGTCTGCGTGGGTTTCCTCCGGGTGCTCCGATTTCCTCTCACAGTCTAAAGATGTGCAGGTTAGGTGAATTGGCCATGCTAAATTGCCTGTAGTGTTAGGTGATGGGGTAAATGTAGGGGAATGGGTCTGGGGTGGGTTGCTGTTCGGAGGGTCGGTATGGACTTGTTGGGCCGAAGGGCCTGTTTCCAAACTGTAAGTAATCTAATTGACTGCCTCCAGGTTTGATGTTAAAATTGAATTAGATTTTATTGTCACATGCACTCAAGTATCGGAATACATGAAGGCAGTGAAAAGTGTGCAGAGTCACCATTCTCTACCGCCATCTGAAAAAATAGAGATTCACTTCCATTGGACATACACCAGTCAGAATCCTTCAGCTCCAAAGCAAATAACCCACTCTGATGGAGAATGGGAAACAGCTATCCAGCGAGTGAAAGAGCTTTATTATCTGTTTCTTGAAACTGTTAGTCTTCCTGATGATTCATGATTCCGCTGCAGTCTATTGGAAGATAGCAGGTAGAAGCCCTGCATTAAAAAAGGCAGACAGAAAGCAGGGACGTAGAACCAGTTAGCTTAACATGTCACAGGGAAGCTGTT
This sequence comes from Chiloscyllium plagiosum, assembly GCF_037043375.1. Taxonomy (NCBI): domain Eukaryota; kingdom Metazoa; phylum Chordata; class Chondrichthyes; order Orectolobiformes; family Hemiscylliidae; genus Chiloscyllium; species Chiloscyllium plagiosum. The sequence continues at coordinate 37,647,234 of NW_028270178.1, forward strand.
GGAAGGTATTGTTCAATCAGATATAGCTGGTCACATTAATCAGTTCAATTTAATTTGGAAAAGTCACCATTGTTTGTGATTCTATTGAAATTCTTTGAGGATGCAACATGTGTTATTGACAAAGGGGACTATTTTGAATGTATGTTTGCTCACTGTGCTGGAAGGTTCATTTTCAGATGTTTCATCACCATACTAGGTAACATCTTCAGTGAGCCTCCAGATGAAGCACAGGTGGTGTAGCCCGATTTCTAATAATGTGTTTGGTTTTCCTTGGGTCAGTGATGCCATTTCCTGTGGTGATATCATTTCCTGTTTTTTTCTCAGGGGATGGTAAAAGTCAATGTGTCCATTGATCCAATCAATTGACTTGGATTCCATTTATCACCCCCTGAGAAAAAGAACAGGAAATGACATCATGATAAGAGATGACATCACCGCAGGAAATTACATCACCAACCCAAGGAAAACCTACATCCAGAGCCTCAATCCAACCTACAAACCTTCTCAAAGCCCGGGCCTGTATTGAGCTTAGGAAAAAGTGAGGACTGCAGATGCTGGAGATCAGAGTGGAGAGTGTGGTGCTGGAAAAGCAGAGCAGATCAGGCTGCTTCTGAGCAGCAGGAGAGTCGACTTTTTCGGCACAAGCCTTTCATCAGGAATGAGACTGGGGGGTAAGGTAGCTGAAAGTGTGCAAGGTAGATAAGTTGGGAGTGAAAGTGATGGATCGGAGAGGAGGCTAGAACAGATAGGTTGGAAGGAAGATGGGCAGGTAGAACTGTACAAGAGGGAGGTGCCGAGTTGGAAGGTTGGGACTGGGATAAAGTGGGGGAGGGGAAATGGGGAAACTGGTGAAATCCACATTGATCCTGTGTGGTTGAACTGTCCCAAGACAGAAGATGAGGCGTTCTTCCTCCAGGTAGCGGGTGGTAAGGGTTTGGTAATGGAGGAGGCCCAGGAACTGCATGTCCTTGGCAAGGTGGGAGGAATGGTCCTACCTGTCCATCTTCATTCCCAACCTCCTCTCAGACTTATCACTTTCACCCCCACCATCATCTACCTCTCACATTCGCATCCAGCTTGACACCAACCTCAACCTCAACCCCCTCCCATTTACCAAAGTGAATCACCTCACACTTAGCTACATTGAACTCCATTTGCCACCTTTCTGCCCAGTTCTGCAGCTTATCTATATCCCGCTGTAACCTGCCACATCCTTCCTCACTGTCTACAACTCCTCCGACTTTCGTATCATCCGCAAACTTGCTCACCCAACCTTCTAACCCCTCCTCCAGGTCATTTATAAAAATGACAAACAGCAATGGTCCCAAAACAGATCCTTGCGGAACACCGCTAGTGACGGCACTCCAAGATGAACCTTTGCCATCAACTACTACCCTCTGTCTTCTTCCAGCCAGCCAACTCCTAATCCAAACCTCCAACTCACCCTCAATGCCATACCTCCGTATTTTTTGCAGTAGTCTACCATGGGGAACCTTATCAAACGCCTTACTAAAATCCATATACACTACATCTACCGCTTTCCCCTCGTCCACCTCCTTAGTCACCTTCTCAAAGAATTCAATAAGGTTTGTGAGGCACGACTTGCCCTTCACAAAACCATGCTGACTATCCTTGATCACATTATTCCTATCCAGATGTTCATAAATCCTATCCCTTACAATTCTCTCTAAGATTTTGCCCACAACAGAAGTGAGACTCACCGGCCTATAGTTACTAGGGTTATCCCTACTCCCCTTCTTGAACAAGGGAACCACATTTGCTAGCCTCCAATCTTCTGGCACTACTCCTGTAGACAACGAGGACATAAAAATCAAGGCCAATGGCTCTGCAATCTCCTCCCTTGCTTCCCAGAGAATCCTAGGATAAATGCCATCAGGCCCAGGGGACGAATCTATTTTCACCCTTTCAAGAATTTCCAACACCTCTTCTCTACATACCTCCAAAGCCATCCATTCTACTTAATTGTGACTCAGTACTCACATTGACAACAATGTCCTGTTCCTGATTGAATACTGATGAAAAGTATTCATTCAGTGTCTCCCCAATCTCTTCAGCCTCCACACGCAACTTCCCACTACTATCCTTGACTGGACCTATTCCTACCCTAGTCATTCTTTTATTCCTGACATACCTATAGAAAGCCTTAGGGTTTCCACTAATCCTACCAACTAAGGACCTTTCATGTCCCCTCCTTGCTGCTCTTAGCTCTCTCTTCAGGTCCTTCCTGGCTACCCTATAACTCTCAATCGCCCCAATTGAACCTTCACGCCTCATCTTTACATAGGCCGCCCTCTTCCATTTAACAAGGGATTCCAATTCCTTATTAAACCACGGCTCCCTCACACGACCCTTTCCTCCCTGCCTGACGGGCACATACTTATCAAGGACACTCAATAGTTGCTCCTTGAACAAGCTCCACATATCAATTACACCCTTGCCTTGAAGCTTACTTTTCCAGGCCACACATCCTAAGTCATGCCTCACAGCATCATAATTTCTGGGTAACAAACCAGAGACAACAACTCTGTTTGTTCTAACTCTGAGCTTCCAACCTAGCTCCCTGAAAGCCTGCCTAACATCCTCAGCGCTCCTCCTACCTATGTCGTTGGTGCCAATGTGGACCACGACTTTGGGCTGCTCCCCCTCCCCCTTAAGGACCCGGAAAACACGATCAGAGACACCACGTACCCTTGCACCTGGGAGGCAACATACCAAACGTGAGTCTCTCTTGTTCCCACAAAACCTCCTATCTGTGCCCCGAACTATCGAGTCCCCAATTACTATTGCTCTGCTCTTCTCCACCCTTCCCTTCTGAGCAACGGGGACAGGCTCCGTGCCTGAAAAGTCGATTCTTCTGCTCCTCAAATGCTGTCTGACCTGCTGTGCTTTTCCAGCACTACATTCTTGCTGGAGATGCTGATCTCCAGCATCTGCAGTACCCACCTTCTCCTAGGTGAGCCAACATCCTTAGTGCTTCCATGAAAAGCTTTTGTGGCTCTCACTGACTCCACCAAGATCAATGGGAATTGATTCTGGATGAACGCTGTTTGCTTGTGGCTTCATAATGGAGCCTGAGATCAATCCAAAAAGACATTTGCATCATCAAGGGATTTTTTGCTTCCATCTACAACAGCTCCCAAATTAATCCCTGCCTCCGCTCATATTTGATGAAACAGCCATTCCATCCACTCTTTCCCCTGAACCCTCGTAGCCAGCACTATATCAGCCGAACACCAGATTACAAACTCCTTCATTTACTTGATACAAATTTATTCCATTCTCCTGGTTTACATGTCCAAACAAATCCCAATAATCCCTGATCATCTGGTGACTACAGAAACAACCAACACAGGCGTATTGTCCTCCCCATTCTCGATTTTAAATTCTTACCATGCATTCAAAATTTTCCACGGCCATCCATTGATTTCTTTACTTTTTAGACTGATGTGAATCTTGTTTTATAACCTCTATACGAACGTGTTTGATGTCTTGTAGTGCTGTAAATGTCACCAGCTGGTGTGATGGTAAAAAGTAGTTATAGATTGCACTGCATTAAAGCAGATAAAATGGCAGATAGGAATGACAGAAACAATAGTAAGTCTAACGATTGGGAACAATTTAGGATCCAACGAAGGCTGATGAGGAAACCTCTCATGGGAGGGAACGAATATGAATGCAGTCTGCCCTTGAAGCCAAGATCCCTCTTATGTTCCCAGGCCATTACCATTCTCATTTGTCACTTCCCAAACAACACTTGCGAACTTATTTGTTCATTCCAGTCCTGCCAAAGGCAAACTGTCTGTCTTTTTGAGTTTGGTCCAACTCCATAATTGGTCCCATTGCCTCTGATAAATGCTGCCTGCCCTCCTGAAACAGGTTTCCAGCCACATGTCCAACCATCCAATTATTCCACTTCAATTCGCACCAGCACAAGGGACTGGCAGTGATCCTGAGATTACTTTGTTACCGATCCTGCTTTTCAGTCTGAGGTTTTGCTGCCTGATATCTGTTTATGGATCACATTCCCGTCTTCCTACCCAGGTTTTTAATACCGACAGGGAGCGTTAGCTCTCTCTTTTGATCCTGTCCCTGCAGAATTACCAGCAGAATCCAGTGAGTAAACTAGAGCTCAGTCCCCATATTAAAACAGTAGCTTCCTCTTTAGTGAAGAGGCATGGTATCTGATGGCATTTAATTAATTTTTCACAATGTTCATTGTCACAGATGAGGCCAGTTGAGGCGTTGGTTTGTGGATCTAGGGCTAAGATCTAGAATAAATTAAATACAGTGATTCTAACATTGAAATTAAAGACAATTCTGCACACAAATAATGCCGAAACACTTGAGCTCTCTTCTGTACATGGCCGTTCCTGCGTGATTCATTGTTTTATTTTAAACGTGTGTTAAGGAGAGTTGGGTTAAATGAGGATGTGAAACATTCTGACAATGATGGAAAATGGAGCATTTGGAGATGGCCATCAATGAACCTCAGCGTCAGTGAATCACAGAACAGAATCCAGGGACTTCAGTGTCTCAACAACAGCAAAGCTCAAAGAACTGAGCCTTATCTTTTAAAGTGATCATTTTCTGGAATCAACATTTGATTTAAATCATTTTACACCAGAACATCAGTATCTATGTTGTTTCACTCACACATTCATGTGAAGTCTGTTCTATTTGCTTTAAATATTTCTTCTTTATTTCCCCTTGTTGCAGTTAGGTACAGTTATGCAGCCGTTCACAAACTTGTGGGTTTTTTATAAGCAGTCCTACTTTTGCACTGTAACACATTAGAACATAGAACATAGAACAGTATAACACAGAACAGGTCCTTCAGCCCACGATGTTGTGCCGACCATTGATCCTCATGTAAGGTAAACCTAATGTATGAACCCTCAAATGTCTGTGACCATATGTATATCCAGCAGTCTCTTAAATATCCCCAATGATCTCGCTTCCACAATTGCTGCTGGCAACGCATTCCATGCTCTCACAACTCTCTGCATAAAGAACCCGCCTCTGACATCCCCTCTGTACTTTCTGCCAAACAGCTTAAAACTATGACCCCTCGTGTTAGCCATTTTTGCCCTGGGAAAAAAGTCTCTGGCTATCAACTCTATCTATGCCTCTCATTATCTTGTACACCTCAATTAGGTCCCCTCTGTTCCTTCTTTTTTCCAATGAAAAAAGTCGGAGCTCAGTCAGCCTCTCTTCGTAAAATAAGCCCTCCATTCCAGACAGCATCCTGGTAAACCTCCTCTGAACCCTCTACAAAGCATCCACATATTTCCTATAATAGGGCGACCAGAACTGAACATAGTTTTCCAAGTGCGGTCTAACCAAAGCTGCAACAAGATCTCACGGCTCTTAAACTCAATCCCCCTGTTAATGAAAGCCAAAACACCATATGCTTTCTTAACAACCCTGTCCACTTGGGTGGCAATTTGAAGGCACCTATGTACCTGCACACCAAGATCCCGCTGTTCCTCCACACTGCCAAGAATCCTGTCTTTAATCCTGTACTCAACTTTCAAGTTCGACCTTCCAAAATGCATCACTTCGCATTTATCCAGGTTGAACTCCATCTGCCACCTCTCAGCCCATCTCTGCATCCTGTCAATGTCCCGCTGCAGCCTACAACAGTCCTCTATACTGTCAACGACATCTCCAACCTTTGTGTCGTCTGCAAACTCGCTAACCCACCCTTCAATCTCCTCATCCAAGTCATTAATAAAAATTACAAAGAGTAGAGGCCCAAGAACAGAGCCCTGTGGAGCACCACTCACCACTGACTTCCAGGCAGAATATTTTCCTTCCATTACCACTTCTGTCTATGTCTTCTGTCGACCAGCCAATTCTGTATCCATACAGCTAAATTTCCCTGTATCCCATTCCTCCTGACCCCCTGAACGAGCCTACCATGGGGAACCTTATCAAATGCCTAACTGAAGTCCATATACACCACATCGACTGCTCGACCCTCATCAACCTGTCTAGTAACAACCTCAAAGAACTCAATAAGATTTGTGAGGCATGACCTGCCCCTCACAAAGCCATGCTGACTGCATTTAATCAAGCCATGCTCTTCCAGATGGTCATAAATCCTATCCCTCAGAATCCTTTCTAACACCTTGCAGATGACAGACGTGAGACTGACTGGTCTGTAATTGCCCGGGATTTCCCTATTTCCTTTCTTGAAGAGAGGAATTACATTTGCCTCCCTCCAGTCCTCAGGTACGACGCCAGTGGAGAGCAATGATGCAAAGATCTTTGCAAGCGGCGAAGCAATCACATTTCTCACTTCCCAAAGCAGCCAGGACAAATCTGGTCTGGCCCTGGCGACTTGTCAATCTTAATGTTTGTCAAAATTTCCAGCACATCAGCTTCCTCAATCTCTATCCGTTCCAGCATGCACACCTGCTCCTCAATGGTTTCATTCACGACAAGGTCCTTTTCTTTAGTAAAGACGGAAGCAAAAAACTCATTTAGGGAATCCCCTACCTCCTCAGACTCTATACACAAGTTCCCTATCCTATCCCTGATCAGCCCAACTCTTTCTTTGATTCTGTCTTGTGTGCTCCAGCATCACAGACCTTCACTTCTGAACGTGACACACCCTGCTGCATTGTTTATACAGAGACAGCTGGATAAGGACATCCTTAAGTATGCTGATAGAAAAAATCGACACCTCAATGATTCAAACTCTGAGATCCAACACAAGATGAAAGGGAAGAATCTATCCACCCACAGATCATCATAGCCATATATTTTGAATATAACATGCATATAATAGTGTTTTTAAAATGCAACAGACTTTAAGAGATTTCACTGAATTCCTATGGACAGAGAGCAGGGGTGATTAAATACCAGATGTAGATTCGTCAGTATTGGAATGTTGTGGTAAGCCCAAAGATAAATGATAAGGGTGCCTGGGAAACATCATGAGATCATGGGAAGCGCTGGGATTGTCCATCACTCCATACAGTCACATGATCAATTTGATTGGCTCAGTAGTTAGCACTGCTGCCTCACAGCACCAGGGTCCCAGGTTCGATTCCAAACTCAGGCAACTGTCTGTGTGGAGTTTGCACGTTCTCCCCGTGTCTGCATGGGTTTCCTCTGGGTGCTCTGGTTTCCTCCCACAGTCCAAAAATGTGCAGGTTAGGTGAATTGGCCATGCTAAGTTGCCCATAGTGTTAGGTGCAGCATTCAGAGGGAAATGGGTCTGGGTGGGTTACTCTTCAGAGGGTCGGTGTGGACTAATTGGGCTGAAGGGCCTGTTTCCACACTGTAGGGAATCTAAACCTAATCTAAATAACAATACAATTGGTTTGCAATTGTCAAGGTGAGTTAAAATAAACGGCATGCGTTTTCCCTTTGTTCAGTGAAGAAGCTTCTAGATCCCCAGAGGCTTCTTCCCATCAGCATAACATCAATAAACTTTGACGCTCAAAGTGAACTCAAGATTTTCTGCGATTTATTTAGTCATTCCAGCTCAACAGATGCAGAATACAAGGGGCCCATTGGCTCGAGCACGCCGGTGCAGACTTCCTGAAAAGTGTATCAAATTAGCTCCGCTCCACAATCTTTCTGCAGAAATCGTTAACCTCCCAACATCAGATAGTTACTGAAATCTATGATTAAAGTTATTATTGTATTTGCCTCCACTGCCCTTTCAGGCAGTAAATTTCAAATCAAAAGAATCTGCTGTAATAAAGCAACTCTTCTCATTTCTCCCTTGGATTATTTTGCCAATTCTGTATTATTAGATTCCCTACAGTGTGTAAACAGGCCCTTTGGCCTAAGTCCACACCGACCCTCCGAAGAGTAACCCACCCAGACCCATTTCCCCCTCTGACTAACGCACCTAGCACTATGGGCAATTTAGCATGGCCAATTCACCTGACCTGCACATCTTTGGACAGTGGGAGGAAACCGGAGCACCCAGAGGAAACCCACACAGACAGTCACCTGAGGCTGGTGCTGTGAGGCAGTAGTGCTAACCACTGAGCCACAGTGTATTCTCTGGTTCCTATCTCTCCTCTCAATAGGAACAGGTTATTCTCATTCACCTCAGCATGGCCTCAGCTCGATCAAACCTCCTGGTTAAATCCGCCCTGATGTAAGGGCAACACTACAGTTGCTGCTCTTTCTTCATCACTGTAGACCCTACTCTTGGAGTATGACATTTGGCGTCGAAACCACGGGAATGGTGGTGTAGAAAGAGAGAGAAGAAATGAGAAAAAAAGAGTGAGCAACGAGAGAGATTTAGAGAAGGGGACAGACGGACAAAAAGAGAGAGACAACAAGAGAGGCTGCCTGAGAGAAATAGAGAGAGACAGCAAGAGAGAATGAGAGAGAAGGGAAGATGGTGGTGAAGTAGGATGCTCCAACCAGATCGCCTGCACTCTATCCTTTCTTTTTCTTCTTTTTATCCTCCTCTTTCCTCCCTTCTCTTCCTTGCCTCTGAATCCCGACCTCTGAAGCGCATTTAGCATGGACACCAGTGACCAGGGGTTGGGGGGAAGCACCAGCGAGCAGGAACTGGGGGGGAGGGGACATCAGTGACCGGGGCCTGCGGGAGAGCACCACGGACCGGGGGCTGGGGGGGAACTCCAGTGACCGGGGGCTGGGGGGAGGGGACACCAGTGACCGGGGGCTAGGAGGGAGGGGACACCAGTGACCAGGGGCAGCGGGGGAGGGGACACCAGTGACCAGGGGCTGGGGGGAACACCAGGGACCGGGGACTGGGGGGGAGGGGACACCAGTGACCAGGGGCTGGGGGGAAGGGGAAGGGACACCAGGGACAGGGGGCTGGGGAGAGGGGACACCAGGGACCGGGGGCTGGGGGAGGGAACACCAGTGACTGTGGGCTGAGGGGAAACCATTGACCAGGGGCTGGGGGAGGGAACACCAGGGACTGGGGACTAGGTGGGAGGGGACACCAGTGACCGGGGGCCAGGGGGAGGGACACCAGTGACTGTGGGCTGAGGGGAACACCAGGGACTGGGGACTAGGTGGGAGGGGACACCAGTGACCGGGGGCTGGGGGGAAGTGGAAACCAGTGACCGAGGGCCTGGGGGAACACCAGGGACTGTGGGCTGGGGGGAGGGGAAACCAGTGACCAGGGACTGGGGGGAAGGGACACCAGGGATCGGGGGCTGGGGGGAGGGGAAACCATTGACCAGGGGCAGGGGGAGGTGACACCAGTGACTGGGGGCTAGGTGGGAGGGGACATCAGAGACCGGGGGCTGAGGGGGAGGGGACACCAGTGACTGGGGGCTAGGTGGAAGGGGACACCAGTGACCGGGGCCAGAGGGAGGGACACCAGTGACTGGGGATGTAGGGACACGAGTGACCGGGGACCAAGGGGAGGGACACCAGTGACTGGAGGCTGGGGGGGAGGGGACACCGGTGACCGGGGGACAGGGAGAGGGACACCAGTGACTGGGGGATGGGGGGAGCACCAGGGACCAGGGGCTAGGGGGCAGGGGACACCAGTGACTGGGGCTGGGGGGAAGGGACACCAGTGACTGGGGGCTGGGGGGGAGGGGACACCGGTGACCGGGGGGCAGGGGGAGGGACACCAGTGACTGGGGGATGGGGGGAACACCAGGGACAAGGGGCTAGGGGGTAGGGACACCAGTGACCGGGGGATGGGGATCACCAGGGACCGGTGGCTGGGGGTTAGGGACACCAGTGACCGGTGGCTGGGGGGAGCACCAGGGACTGGTTGCCGGCGGGAGCACCAGGGACCGGTTGCCGGTGGGAGCACCAGTGACCGGGGGGGGCGGGGGAGGGGTGTGGGGAGCATGAGCTGTGGCCCAGTGAGAAGCAGGAGGTCAGCAACAGCCTGTGTTCAGATTTACTGGAGGTCCACAGCATTGGTCTGCTGCAGGGAGACTTTGGGGACTGACTGTGAGATTTGTCTTTTTAACTTCACTTTGTGATTTTTTCTGATCTATATCTGTACTGTGTCTGGCTTGGATCGAACCTTTTCTCTTCATTTCTCTGTTCTGCAACTAAGGATTGTACCGAGGTACTCTATACCTAAGATGGCACTCGCAGTGGTGATTTGTAAACTTTTCACTGGTCTCATGTGAGTGCGTGTGACAATAAAGCTAACATCATTCAATTTGAGAGAATACAAGGACAAGCTGCCAATGATAGGGAGAAGAATGAGAGAGAGAAGGAAAGGTTGTGAGTGTGACTGAAAGACAGAACAAAAGAGTGACAAGAGGAGAGACTGTGGAGAAACAGACACAGAGAAAAATGGAAAAGGGAAAAGCGAGCAGGAAGAAAGAGACAGAGAGAAAAGGGGACAAGTCAGTCAGAGACAAGCAGGAGTTCAGGAAAGACACCGAGAATCTGAAAATGCTACACAGTACTCAGCATTTCAGCAGATCCCAGCGCTCTCTCTCTCTCATACACACACACTCGCTTTCTCCCATGAGGGACAGACTGTGCTCCTGGGGTCTGTATCATCCTGTGTTTGTTTCTGGAGATTAAGGAAACACAAACACACAAATCCCCAGGTCTGTCACTCAAACCCCGCTCTCATCCCAAATCCTATCTCTTTCAGTCAATTTCCAGCTCCCTTTATCTGGTGCACACCTCCCCCTGGAATGTAGCAAACCAAGAGACTGTAGTCCTTGTGAGATTACAGAGGGGAGGTGGGGGGGGGGGGGGGGGGGAGAGAGAAAGTGCAGTATGTCGATTCCCTAACCATGTCCCTCCCACACATACAGATACAGCTGCAGTTTCAAACCAGTCACAACACATTTATTTAAACAAGGGTACACAGGCTTCTGCATCCAGGGAATACTATTTTTTTTCCCAGAGGAGAACACAGAACTTTTACACAGACCAACACAAGGTGTGAGTGGGACTGAAATGAACCAGTCAAGTTAACAAGTTTACTCATTTAATGAGTTTCCGAGGATGGACATCAATCCATTTCACAAATGAATTCAAAGTGGTTACATGGATCTGTTCTACAAGTCTGGTAATTGTATAAATGACCATGGGATTTTAAACAGATTCACCTCTGCCTGACAATAGACTGTGACTTTCTCATCGACATTACATTTGGGAATGAGCTGATTGACACAGATTGTGTTACAGACGGTTAAACTCAGGACTGTCGGTTACTGCGCACAGATTCTGTATAGGGAGTTGTGTTTCTGTGTGTCTGGATGTTTGTGTCAGTGCGTGTCTGCATGTGTGTGTCTCTGCATTTGTGAGTGTATATTCACGTGTGATTCTATCTCGTCTCTCTGTGTCTGTGCCTCTGTGTCTGTATCTGTGCGTGTCGCTCTCTGTCTGACTGTGTGTGTGGGTATGTATATGTCAGTGTGTCTCTCTGCGTATCTGTGTCTCTGTGTAATGGGCTCGCTGTTGTTTTGGAGACTGTACCCATTGAAATGGGGTTAAATCCCCCCTCTATCTGTCTCTTTGTCTCTTCTTGAGTTTTAAATCATATAATGCTCTTGGTCATGTTGATCAGTGTGTGTGGATGCCTAACTCTGCCTGCAATGGGACACAATTTGTCCTGGAGTGAAGTTTGTCCCTCTTGTGTTTAAAGTAATACAATGCCACCCTCTGCTGGCCACTGTGGCAGATTTCTTTTCTGGGACAATTTGCTCCTGTCCCTGTTCATTCTGTTATTTCTGACAGTCTCACAATGAACTGTGTGACGCAAAGGTATGCGCGATGACGTCACCCCAAGATGGCCGCTCCCATGAAGAAAGACTGACAAGATGGAAGCGGACGTAGACAAGAGGTGACTCGGGCCAAGGCAGTGAGGCGAGTCAGATTGGCTCCCTCTGGCGGCGAGAAGGGGGAATAGGCAGCAACTGATTGAATGAAACTCGTTTATTTGAAGAAATATCACACTGGGTACTCTATTCTCCTTTCAGCATTTTGTAACAAGACAGCACCTGAATAATACCAGGATGAATTACTTCCATGTAGTAATACAAAACATGTGTCTTTGTTAGGAATTATTGAAGTATGAAAACGTATAACATTATTGTCTATAGTGTCCAGGGATGTCATGCTTGGAAATTCCTGATGCTGGGCTATTAAACTGGTCTCACTGACATTCAATGCCATTTTTGAAAACATCCCCAAATGCAATTTCCCTGCTCCTCTGTTCAAGGTTCTGTTTGAAGAAACATGGGCAGCTAGTTGGGGTGCTATTTCCAAATGCCTTTTCTTAATGGTCATAGAAACAATGGGACTGGCCTATTTTCCTTTGATGAAGTTCTTTGATCAAGGAAAAATGTCTACTTCAGTGTTAATTCCTGAAATATATATCCTTTAGACAAACCTTTCGCACAGATCTTCAACATGATAGGTTCATAATTATTGATATGGGATATATCACAAACTAAAGTGAGAGAATGTAGAGCATTACAGCACAGTATGGGCCCTTTGACCTCTGAAACCAATCGGAAGCCCATTTAACATACACAATCTTACTTTTAGTCATCCAATGACCATTTAATGCCCTAAATGTTGGCAAGTCTACTCCAGTTGCAGGCAGTGCATTACTACTCTCTGTGTAAAGAACCTACCTCTGACATCTGTCTTACATCTATCACCCCTCATCTTAAAGCTATGTCCCCTTGTGCGAGCCATCACTATCCAAGAAAAAAAGGCTTTCACTGTCCACTCTATCTAATCCTCTGATCATCTTGTATTAAGTTAACACTTAACTTCCACTCCAACGAAAAACAGCCTCAAATCCCTCAGCCTTTCCTCATAAGACCTTCCCTCTTTAGCAGGCAACATCCTGGTAAATCTCCTCTGCACTCTTTCCAATGCTTACATGTCCTTCCTATAATGCAGCAACCAGAACTGTACTCAATACTCCCAAGTGCAGCCGCACCAGTGTTTTGTACAGCTGCAACATGACCTCATGACTCCTAAACTTAGTCCCTCTATCAATAAAAGTTAACACGCCATATGCTTTCTTAACAACCCTATCGCCCTGGGTGGAGAAAGTGAGGTCTGCAGATGCTGGAGATCAGAGCTGAAAATGTGTTGCTGGAAAAGCGCAGCAGGTCAGGCAGCATCCAGGGAACAGGAGAATCGACGTTTCGGGCATAAGCCCTTCTTCAGGAAGAAGGGCTTATGCCCGAAACGTCGATTCTCCTATCTCTTTGGGTGGTAAATTTCAGGGATCTATGCACATGAACACCGAGATCTCTCTGCTTATTTACACAACCTAGAATCTTACCATTAGCCAAGCACTCTGTATTCCTGTTACTCCTTCCAAAGTGAATCACCTCACACTTTTCTGCATTAGACTCATTTTTCACCTCTCAGCCCACCTCTGCAGCTTATTGATGTCCCTCTGTAACTTGCAACATCCTTCTGCACTGTCTATAATTCCACCGTCTTTACTGTCATCTGCAAATTTACTAACACATCCTTCTACGCCCTCATCCAGGTCATTTATTAAAAAGACAAACAGCAGTGACCTCAAAACTGATCCCTGTGGTACACCACTCGTAACTGAACTCCAAGATGAACATTTCCCATCAACCAACACGCTCTGTCTTCTTTCAGCCAGCCAATTTCTGATCCAAACCGCTAAATAGCCCTCAATCCCATGCCTCTGTATTTTCTGCAAATGCCTACCATGAGGAACCTTATGAAACACTTTACTGAAATCCAAATACACCACATCAACTGTTCTATCTTCATCCACCTGTTTGGTCACCTTCTCAAAGAACTCAAAAAGTTTGTGAGGCATGACCTGCACTTCATAAAACAATGTTGACAATCCCTAATCAAATGATTCCTTTCCAGTTCATTATAAATCCTATCTCTTTGAATCCTTTCCAACACTTTACCCACAACTGAAGTAATGCTCACTGGTCTACAATTACCAGTGTTGTCTCTACTCCCTTTCTTGAACACGGGGACATTTGCTATTTTCCAGTCTTCTGGCACTGTTCTTGTAGATAATGACGACATAAGGATCAAAACCAAAGGTTCCACAACATCCTTCCTAGCTTCCCCTAGAATCCTAGCATAAATCCTATCCATCCCAGGTATTTATCTATTTTCACACTTTGCAGAATTGCTCACACCACCTCCTTGTGAACCTAAATCCTGTCTAATCTGGTTGTCTGTTTGTCAGTATTCTCCTCGATAACATTATCTTTTTCCTGTGTGAATACTGACAAAAATATTCACTTAGCGCCTCTCCTATCTCTTTGTACTCCAAGCACAACCTCCCACTATTGTCTTTGACAGATCTCACTCTTACTCTACTCATTCTTTTATTCCTGATATAGCTATAGAAAGCTTTCGGGTTTTCCTTGATCCTGCCTGCTAAAGGCTTCTCATGTTCCTCTAGGCTCTTCTTAGTTCTCTCTTTAGGTCCCTCCTGGCTGACTTTTAACACTCAAGGACCCTGGACCTTCACATCTCATTTTTGCATAATCCTCCTCCTTCCACTTTAAAAGAGATTCAACTTTAGTAAGCCACAGCTCCCACACTTGTCAACTTCCTCCCTCCCTGCCTGACAGTTACATACTTATCAAGGACACCCAGTAGCTGTTCCTTCAATAAGCTTCACATTTCAATTTTGCCCGTCCTCTGCAGTTTCCTTCCCTACCCTATGCATTCTAAATCTTGCCTAATCGAATCTTAACTGCCTTTCCTCCAGCTATAACTCTTGACCGGCAGTATATACCTATCCCTTTCTATTGTTAAAGTTAACTTAACTGAATTATGGTCAATATCACCAAAGTGCACACCTACCTCCAAATCTAACACCTGGCTGAGTACATTACCCAGGACCAAATCCGATGTGGCTTCGCCCCTTGTTGGGCTATCTACATGATTAATAAGATAATACATTGTAGATTACAGATACATATCAAGGTTTGTAATGTATATTAGTGTGTGAATGTGCATTGGCTTACATCAATAATCTGAAACTACTCTGAGAACCCTTTCATTTTCATAGTTTACCTTTGTGTTCTTAACCTACTGAAAAAGCATTTCTTGTTTATCTTACCAGCTAATAATTTCCTTATGCCCCCTTGGCCTTTCCGAGTTTTTAAAGATTTTCATAACATCCATTTAGATTTTCTACAAAACTCTTTATACTTTTAGGATATTTTTTCATGATCCATATCTTTATTTTACTGATTCATCTCACCCTGTATGTTTGAAATACTTCTGGGGCTCTAGATCTGAAAGTAGAATGATTTATGTTGCTGAGTCATGTGTACACTGTGCATCTGGAACCTCACTCTTGAGATCCTCCTACTGTCATAATCTTTGCTTCAAATATCTGCATCCAGTCCAATTTTGCCAGATAATCTCTCAGATTCATACGATTTGTCTACACCAAGCATCAATGCTTTACACTGGTGGTCTTTGTGTTGTGCTGTATTTATGCGAAATGTAAATGCACTGTCACTGGCTTGAAAATAGTCTCTCTCTCTCTCTCTCTGGCAATTCATCCACAGGACCAGATTCACTTCATCAAATTAAATCTAGAATTGCTCTCCCTTTTGTTGAGCTCTTGCCTGCTAAAGAGGTTGGTTAAATACAATTCAAGAACTGTGTATTCTCAGTGCCTTTCACTCTGTTCATATCCCGATTGGTATTTGAAGATGAAATCCCCAACTCTACTGTTTTAACATTCATAAATGTCTTACATACTACTCTTCTGTTTTACTCAGAGAATTTGGTCATCGACAGTAAACTACTAGCCGCCTGGTTGCCACCTTTTTTTAAGTTCTCAGCTGAACCCTATCACCTCTATTATTCATTGAGTATATCAGGGAGGGCCCTGTTCACCAGAATGGAGGAGGGGGATCCCCAATTGATGATGAAGGAGCTCATGTTTGATACATAGGGATGAAAAGTGACATTATCAGGACAGATGGAGATGGAGTAACAGGGAGAATGGAGTGGAATCGGCAAAGGGAGCAGAAATGAGAAAGTGTATTCGAGGTAACTCAGGGAGTTGGTGGGTTTATAATGGATATTGATGGACCTTTCCCCAGAAGTGGAAAGAGAGAGGTCAGGGAAGGGGAAAGTTAGATAAGGTCAGGGGATCATGAGAGAAGGTTGGTTTTGGTAACAAATTAATGGATTAATTAACGAAGCAAATTAATGAAGCAACACTGATAATATTATCAATATATCAGAGAAAGAGTTGTGGTTGGGGTATTGTCCAGAGGAAGATAGGAGGAGGTATCTGAGAGCTGCCACACAGCTGATTGCTGCTGCTTTCCTCTCTCATCTGGAATTGGAAAAGGTCAATGATTTCACCTCCAATTTACATCCAGCCCTCACTTTCACCTGGTCTATCTCTGACTCCTCCCTTAACTTCCTTGATATCTCGGTTTCCAATTCTGGAGATAGACTGGTCACTAACATCCACTATAAACCTATTGACTCCCACAGCTACCTGGACTATATATCCTCGCACCCTGCTTCCTGTAAGGACCCCATTCCATTCTCCCAGTTTCTCCATCTCCCTCATATGTTCCAATGAGGCCAACTTAAACAAAGGGGCAACGAAATGTCCACCTTCTTCCTCAACCAAGGATTCCCCAGCACTGTTGTTGACAAGGCCCTCAAACGGATCCAACCCATTTCCTGCACTTCTGCCCTCACCCTCTCTCTTCCCTCCCACAACAGTGACACGAGTCCCCTTGTCCTTACCTACCAATCCACCAGCCTCACAGTCCAGAAGATCATCAGTCATCATTTCTGCCACTTCCAACAAGTTGCCACCATTAGACACATATTCACCTCTCGTCCGTTGTCTGCTTTCTGGAAGGATAGTTCCCTCTGGCACACCTTGGTTCACTCTTCCTTCCCTCCCAACACACTCTCAGGACTCCACAGCACCTTCTCCTGCAACTGCCGAAGGCCTAACACCTGCCCATTTACCTCCTCCTTCCCCCTCCACCTCAGTATCCAAGAGCTCAAACCCACCTTCCAGGTGAAGCAACATTTTGCCTGCACTTCCCACAATCTAGTCCACTGCATTCGCTGCTCACTATGTAGCCCCCTCTACATTGTGTAAACGTAGACTGGATGACTGCTTCGCAGAATAATTACATTCTGCCAACAAAAAAAAGACCCTCTGAGATTCCAGCTGCCTGTCACTTTACGACACCACCGTGTTCCCTGGCCAAATCTCTGTCTCAGGTTTGCTGTAGTGTTCCAGCGAAGCCGGAAGAACAAGGATTCTCCAGCACCGTTGTTGACAGGGCCCTCAAACGGGTCTAATCCATCTCTTCCGCCATCACCCCCTCTCTTCCCTCCCACAACAGTGTCATTTTCCACTTGGTTACCCTGTTGCCCTCCGGACTCAATATCGAACTCAATAACTTTAGGACCTGAACTCTCCAAGTGGTGGGCGGCACGGTGGCACAGTGGTTAGCACTGCTGCCTCACAGCTCCAGAGACCTGGGTTCAATTCAGGCGACTGACTGTGTGGAGTTTGAACATTCTCCCCATGTCTGCGTGGGTTTCCTCCGGGTGCTCCGGTTTCCTCCCACAGTCCAAAGATGTGCAGGTCAGGTGAATTGGCCAGGCTAAATTGCCCGTAGTGTTAGGTAAAGTGTAAATGTAGGGGTATGGGTGGGTTGCGCTTCGGCGGGGCGGTGTGGACTTGTTGGGCCGAAGGGCCTGTTTCCACACTGTAAGTAATCTAATCTAATCTAATCTAAAAAGAAGTCCTCGCGCCCCCCCCCCCCCCCCACCACCCCACACACCAGGCCTTGTTATCCTATAGGAGAAAGTGAGGTCTGCAGATGCTGGAGATCAAAGTTGAAACTTTATTGCTGGAACAGCACAGCAGGTCAGGCAGCATCCAGGGAACAGGAGATTCGACGTTTCGGGCACAGGCCCTTCTTCAGGAAGAAGGGCCTGTGCCCGAAACGTCGAATCTCCTGTTCCCTGGATGCTGCCTGACCTGCTGTGCTGTTCCAGCAATAAAGTTTCAACTTGTTATCCTATAGCCTACCATTACACACTACCTATTGTTCACCACAAACAGTCTCCATTAACAACTTTCAGGCTCCTAGCCTGATTGTTACCAACTCCTTTGTCTATCCAACTGTTCTCTTTCTTTGTGCTCTATTCTCATCTACCATTTAGTCCTTACCCCCTGACCCCACTCCATCTTCTGCATATAAACAACATGTTCACAGCTACCATCAGATCAGAGGAAGGGTCACCAGACCCGAAACATTAACTCAGATTATTTATAGATACTGCCAAACCTGCTGAGCTTTTCCAGCAATTTCGGTTTTTTTTGTTCCTGATTTACAGCACTCACTGTTCTTTCCATTTCGATATTGGCAGGCTGGTCCTGTTGGAGCTGTATGGCCCTTTGGTTCGGCCACAGCTGGAGTATGTATCCAGTTCTGGTCACTGCACAATAGGAAGTTAAAAATCACACAACACCAGGTTATAGTCCAACAAGTTTAATTGGAAGCACTGGCTTTCGGAACGCCGCTCCTTCATCAGGTGGTTGTGCCCGATGAAGGAGCGACGCTCCGAAATCTAGTGATTCCAATTAAACCTCAGTTGAAGGGCCAACTCAGTTGAAGGGCTTAGAGGGAACATGTCACCTAGGGGATGGGAGGAGTCTGCCCTGCACTGCTCAGGAGGGTAACTGAGGTGTGAAACCTCAAAACCTTAACAGCTGACTTGGATGAGAACTTTAAAATGTCATCATATTCACGACTATTGACCAAGTGTTGGAATTTGGGAAAAGTGAAGTTTTAGAGTAATTTTGGAGGTACAAACTCGATGGAATGAGAAAACTCATCTACCCAGTGTGATTCTATCACTCTATGGTTTTACAGTTAAGGTTCCAAATTAGTTTATTTCTCATATTTATTTTGAGAAAGTATTACTGTACGTTCCAGCTGTTGTTATGGTCAGTATCAGCTTCAGACAAGTGCTCACTCACAGAGAGAATTTCCCAATGTGTTGTAAAACTGAACTAACAAGGAAAACAGTGGGATAACAATGTGCAGTAGAACAGCTCTCAAGGAGCTCCACAACATGAGATATGGAATGACTGAATAACCTCAGCAAAATGAAAAGAAGATCAGAAGATATTTAGATATTAATGGGACTGACAGTGTGTGTGAAATAACTCAGGTATTATTGTTTGAAGGCAAGTTGCAACTAACATTCGAGACCTAACAGGATCAGATTAATCCAGTCTCTCGGGTATTCATTACAGAGGCAAATCTCAATGATATCACATCATTAAAATAAACTTGTTGTCGTAATCTGTTTGTTCAAAATAATTTTTAAAATTGAAGATGTAATCACAGTTTCCCAGTGGAGATATCACAGAATATAAAATAGAGTCTCTGGAGCTGTGTCATCTCCAATTCCGAGAGATTTCTCCAATTCCAACAGAATGCCAGCAACAAGCACGGAGAGGCAAATGCTCTCTAAAGGGTACTACACCAGCCTTGTCATCATCGGTCTTCCTGGTAAGGCCTCTACAACTTATATTACACAAATCTCTGTATTAAAGCAGACTTTTTCCCACTCTATGACTGATAATTACTTTTTTCAATTTAGCAAAGCAAATACAGATGCCCAGCGATACTGTCCTCACTTGCTGAATCTAAAGTGAAAAATTGTTTGGTTAGGAAGTTCCTCAGTAATGTGCAGCATTGTCTGTTTCTCTATACTGTGTAGAATGGGTTTGCCCTGAGGCCATATTGATGGGGTTTGGTTGAGCACTGGCCCTGGCTGGTCTAGAAAGTGTTTAGCAAGACCACTCTCTCTGTGTGGGAGTTCAATGCCTGCTATTGGTCAGATGGGTTTTGTAACAACCCACCTGTTAGTGATACCTGGTGTTTCCATTCCTTGATGTGAAGGGATTGTGTTGGTGGGTCTTGCTCAGGCAGCTCACTCCAGATGGGAGCCCAGATACAACAGGTGGGCAATGGGTGGGTTGGTCAGGCCATTATGGAGTGATCAGTGAGGGTCAGCATGAAAAGCTTTGACTATCCTGTATGTCTTCGTCAGTCACTGGGTGTGTTGGGGGCCATGATATTTGTGAGGACAGATAGCTGCAAGAGGGGTTGAGCACAGGGTTCCAATTATGATATTTCTTGTTGAATTATTTGATTCCCAAAAAGAAATGTGCGTTATGCCGTTTGTAAAAAGATACACAGTACTGTGGTGCAGAGTTTAATTGGACAAATGCTGAGAGCTGGAGTGTTGGGGCAGCACTCTCCCATAGAGGATCAAACAATGTTGAACAAGATGTTTCCCACCTTGCCCTTTGTTGCTTTTATCCTTCGAGATTCCTGAACAATACAGGTCTATGTGAAGGTGTTCCCATGGGAATTTATTTGGGTTTGTCATTTCGTTTTTGGGTACTAATTTAGATATGTATTTATGATTTTGAATATTGTTTTCACTGTGAGAAAATAGGTTACACCATGGAGTGCAGTACAACTTTGTGAAATTCCTGTTATTGTACCTGGTCCAGATGCCTCAGAACGGTGGAGATTGGGTGGTACAGCAGAACTTTTCCCCTGATGAAACACAAGTTGGTTTGGGGTGACTGATGTATGATTTAGCATATTTGATATTATTGTGCTGCTCCAAGAGTCCAGTCAGGATCAAGAACCTCTGGCCATACGGAGTGAAAGTCAACCCTTCTGTTGTGATTTCCTGTTGATCTGTTAGTCAGAATTGAGTGACTCAGTGAGTCGGAAACTGTATCAGGGTCACCAGTTCATTCACAGTCCATCAGCAGCACACTGCTATCTGAATCTGTTGACGCTGGTTTACATGACGCTCTTTGCCTCACGGCATGGGACATCAATACACCGATTGTCACACAGGATGTCAGTCTGAACAGTGATTGTGGTTTACACCACAAAGACAGATTTATAAAATTATTTATTATGTAACTTACTGTACTCATATTGATGAAGTTCAATATCTCACTGGTCAAATTGAACCAATCTGCATCTTAGAAATGTTGTTGCATCTTCCTTGCCCTCTGGATGACTGGACAGTGAGGGTGAGTGGGAATGCCTGCTCACCTGTGGTCACTTTGTGGGACGTTGTTCATGACTCCACCCTGTGCTAGATGTGGATGGCCATTCAGGGAACTGAACCCACACAGGGCAGCTCAGTGTGTTCAGCTCCTTCTGCTAGGCAGGAATGCTTCATGTAGTTCAAATCGCTGCATCAAAGTGAGGTGGTTTACTGGAGATCACATTTCAGTGCTCAGTAAGCCTTGACAGTTTTATGACAATTGAGGGATCAAAACTGCCAGCTAGCAATTCCCCCTCTCATGTGGCCAACAATGATTACCCAGCTCATCTTCTCCACTTTCTGCACCTCCCCCCTCGAACCCCATCCCTCCCCCTCCCTCCACTCCCCCAGTCTTCACCTTCCACTCACCAACCTCTGGCTACAACGCATCATCCTCCACCATTTCTGCTACCTACAAACAGACCCCACCGCCAGAGATATATTTTATTCCCCACCCCTATCAGCATTCTGCAGAGGCTATTCCCTCCATGACTCCATCGTTAGGCCCACGCCCCCCCATCAACCCACTTTCCACTCCTGGCACCTTACCTTGCCACCACAGAAGATGTATAACATTTGCCCAGACCTCCCCCCTACTCTCCATCCAAGGCCCCAGAGGAACCTTCCACATCCTGCAGAGATTATCCTCCACATCCAAATGCCTCATCTACCGTGTCCATTGCTCTTGTTGTGGTCTCCTGTACATCGAGGAGACAGGACGCCAAGTCATGGAATGTTTCAGGGCACATCTCTGAGACACATGTATCCAACAAACCCACCGCCCTGTGGCCGACCACTTCAACTGTCCTTCCCCCCCACCCTACCCCCACCACTCTACCAAAGACACACAAGTCCTGGGATTCCTCCACCACCAAATCCAAGCCACCCAATGTGTTGAAAAAGAACGCCTCCACTTCCACCTTGGGACTCTCCAACCACACGGGATCAATGTCGATTTCACCATTTTCCTCATCTGCCCTCCCTCCACCTCATCTGAGATCCAACTCTCAAACTCAGCACTGCCCTCTTGAACTGTCCTATCTGTCCATCTCCCTTCCCATCTATGTCCTCCACCTTCTCCTCCGAACGATCACCATCACCATCACCTCCCAACTGCAAGTGGCCTTCCCAGCTACCTTGCCCCCCCCTCACCCTTACCTTCCTATTTATCCCTCAACGCTGTTCCCTCACTTCCCTCCCTACGCCCCTCCACCATATTCCCAATGAAGGGCTTATGCCTGAAACATCGATTCTCCTTCTCCTTGGATACTGCCTGAGCTGCTGTGCTTTTCCAGTGCCACACTTTTCAACTCTGATCTCGAGCATCTGCAGTCTTCACTTTCTCCCAGCTAGCACTTGGAAGTTTATAAATGTTTGCAGTAACGATAACACTGAGCTGTACGTTCCCACAGCACATTGCAAATGTCAGGGCTTCTGCATCAACCCTGCTAGCTGGGCCATATCTGACAGTGTGTTTTACATCAGGGGAGTAATGCAGTGACTCAAAGTCTTTGATGCAATAACATCCCTGCTCTTCAATTCCAAAATTGTTCACTTGAGGGGAAATGTTGGCGATGGAGTGTTGGGGGCAAGATACCAACTTAATTTCATTTTCTATCTGATAAGACTCTGAAAGATTCAGAGAAAATGTGTTACTGCCATAATGCCAGAGGTTTTAAACAATGCAGAAGACTGACTGTTGTGGGAACTAGCATTGTGTAATGAACTCTCTTGGAGTATTTTATTCTTGTCTTGAAGTTCAGTGGTTACTTCCCGAGAGCATCTTATTCACTGATGCGGGAAACTGTGCATGATGGTTACATATAAACCTTGACTTAATGGGCACTGACCGGGGCAGTGCAAATTCCTGATGTGCAATATCAATTTCCAAATTAATTCTGTGGTGTAATTCCTCAATTGAGATAAAATAAGATTTTTGTCTGTAGCTCACAGGCACTCTGCATTATCCAGTGATTGATTGGAATATTGAGTATTGTTGATCCCGATCTCCAGGAATCACTCTGAGCGAAGGTGTTACTGATCGTAGCATTGTATTGAATGGGGCTCACGAACCTCAGGTTGGACTCTCTGATTACTGTGGTCTCATGTTACTGGGAGGATGCATCATTGCAGCGTTGTACTGATTGTGGGTAACTGAGCAAATACGATCTACTGACCCAGTATTCTTGCTTTTCTATGCGTATCTGTAAATGCAGCATTGTCCTAAGTGTGGAGCTGTAAGTGGAGATTATCTCTTGCAAGTTTTACTGGGAATACTTTTCACAGTAGAACTGTATTATATCAATTAGAATTTTACCGAGTGTGGGTTTTTAGACATAGAGGAACAACTAACTCCAGTATCCATGTGTTACTGGGAGCATCTCTCAAAGGAAAATTACACTGAGTATAAGTTACTAACTGGGCAAAGTTAGAAATCACACAACACCATGTTATAGTCCAACAGATTTATTCAGAAGCAGTATTTTTCAGAGCATTGTTCCTTCATCAGGAGTTTGTGATTATTATACAACTGATGAAAGAGCAGCACTCCAAAAGCTAGTGCTTCCAAATAAACCTGTTGGACTATAACCTGGTGTTGAGTTATTTTCAACTTTGTCCACCACAGTCCAACACTGGCACCTCAAAGTCATTACTAACTGGAGAGGAACAACCTACCTCAGTGGTCTTGCATAAGTTGGAGTCCATCAGATGGTAGAATTTAACTGTTTGTGGAGAACTGAAGGAAGTGAAATATCTGACTGCAGTGGGAGCTAGGCCTACAGCAATACGAACCATGCAGTGCATCATTTCAATGACATTCCTTATTTCTGCTCTGTCCACTGATGCGGGTGTCACTGGTTGGACAGATTTTATTGCCTGACCCAGTTGCCCTTGAGAAGGTGGTGGTGAGCTGTTTTCTTGAACTGTTGCGGTCCACCTGCACTGTGTTAACCTACAATGAATTTCGAGGGTGGGGGGGGGGGGGGGGGAGGAGGAGCGTGGAGTTCCACTCAATGTAGTTTGTAAATATAAAAATGGATTGCAAGTGAGAAAATCATCGCAGCTAGTTGGATATGTTTGGTGCTAAATTTACAAGGTGAACTGTACCATTGAAGATAAACAGATGTGACATTTTTCATGAAGAATCAATAATGTTAATTCAATAAAATGCACGATAGACATATTTTGTTGACTCAAATGATACTCTTGGTAATGATTAACCTTCCAGCAAGGTTAGGATATGTTGTGGGACATGGCTATTTCAATTTATTATTTGTGCATTAATAAAGATGGATATAGAGTTGGAAATGTTGACAATTTCACATCTGTATTTCATTAGATTTGGATTAACAATTGGTGTATCTGTAATTCATAATTTTTCCACAGTTAATTTTCCAGTGATCGCTGCTCTTTGCTTTGCGATGTGTGTCCTCCTTGGAAGGAAGAGGTTTCGACGAGGAACACCCAACAATCAGTTTTAAAGCAACGTATAAAAATAAGGATTACTTGTTCCAATGGGGATAAAAATGTCTGTTTCAATAAAGAAAAACTAACTTCAGTACCAGCAATATTATGACTATGGTTAATAATTGAGTTGAAGAACATTACATAGAATTAACAGTCCAGAATACAGAACATTTAATCTGACATACAAACCTCTGCCATTACCAGATTTTCTCACCCTGAATGAGTATTCCATATTCATAAACTTCAGTTGCTGTCTCTCTCTTTAATTATGCTCTGTATTCATCTATATACTCTACATCTATGCTACACTAACATGGCTATCAAATCCAATTACCAGAGGAGCATTGCTCTTATTTTAGTGTAATAATGACAAACATTTGGACTCTGGCAGGGAGCCCAATCTCTGTCACGCCTTGCTTGTTCTTTGTACCATAGCCCCATAACTGCATGTTAACTCTGTAGTGGTTTGTCTTGCATTTACATAAGGATTGATTATCTGTTTGTCAATCAGATGTGTACATTTATACAGTTAAAGTTTAAACATAATTTGTAATCTTAAATTATGAACACATTCACAGTAAGATGTTCGCAATAAACTGAACTTAATGAGATTATAACTCTCTTAGGTTTCATCCTGACTACAGGTGAAGATGGTTATGGCTGTTGGGTCGTGTCCTACAATCAACGAATCTTCATCTGTCTCAACAATGCCCTTCCATTCAAATTAGAGATGCTTTCTCATGATTACATAATGTTCATGACCATTTATGACAATTAGGTAGTGAAGAGGTCTTTGTTCATATACAGTGAGAAAAAAACTCGCTTGAGCTGATAATTGACAAGTAACATTCGCAGCCCACAAGCACCAGGCAATGACCATCTCCAAACAGTGAGAACCTACCAATCTCCCACTGGCTTCACTGAATTCATGACTGTCAGCAACCTGGGTTGGCTATTGACAGGAAAATGACCTGCTCCAGCCACACAAGTGCTGTGGCCACAGAAGCATGTCAGACACTCTGATTACTTCAATAATAGGCTGCCTGCCTCCCTCTCCAATCCATGTCCACCATCCAAAAAGCATTGCTCAGAGGTGGGATGTATCTGCCTGAGTGCAGCTCAAACACAACATTGACAGCAACACTCGCTCTTACGAAGTTGAAGGAGTGTACTGTACCTTTGAGAGTGAAAGCTGTATTGCACTGAGAGTTTGCAGGCATCTGTCATGTGACTGACCTTGCAGGCTCAGAATGTACTAGAAACTTGAAAATATGTAACATTTTGGCTGTTTTCACAACAATTTAACCAATCAGTTTAAATTATGCCCCAGGGTACTAAAACTCAATTGAATTTGAATTTATTGTTTTTTTCAACCTTGAACCAATGAGACAATGCAATGTTTGGTTATAAAGAAGGCAGCATTTTTGAGTGTTAACCAGAGAGCGATAAAGTGCCATCTAGAGAGAGGCTGCCATTCAAAACACTCTCTATCAAAGGTACCTTTTTCATACGAAACACCTTTGCAGCAAAAGACCAAAGACAACCCAGGGAGATCTACAGCTGAAAGGTGGATGGACACCAACGACAACAGCCACTGTCTGGTTTTGGAAATTAAGTTGATGTAATTTTATCAGGGGCTTTTATTGGTACAATATATTGTTATAGAGTTGGAGGCAGATAACAAACCATTCAGGGAAAGAAGGCTTAGAGTTGTGAATAATTGTTGTCTAATGTCCACTTTTAGAGAAACTGAATAAAACTAATTTTGTTTTCCTTTAAATAGTAGAGTTGGGGAGTTCTCTGTCACTTGTACTTTAACAGATTTCTGTGTGTTTGGTTTAATCAGCAATCCCAGGGGGTAGTCCGTGGCATCACTTATTTTACTGAGTCCAATGAGTTTCCCAACTCTTGCTGGTCTCAAAGCCAAGAGGCAGATCCTTTTGCCTCAGTTCTCTGTGCTTTATACTGGTCTTTGCGTTGTTGTTTCCTACTCCAGGTAACGACACTGAATCTTGAGGAGGATGGCTTATCTTCGAAAGTCGATCAATTCTGGGAGATTAATTTCGGTGATAGTGGATTTACTGTGGAGATATACAATTCCAGGGAATGGTATAAAAAGGGAGCAGTCATCTGTGCCCGGGAGTTGACTGTGAATGGGAACCAACATTTTACTTTACTCGTTGAAGGGATGTGGGTGTCGCTGGCTAGGCCAACACTTACCATCCTTCCCCAATTGCCTGCAGGGTAGGTAAGAGTTAACCAGATTGTTATGGATCTGGAGTCACATCTAGGCCAGACCAGGTATGGACCTCAGATTACCCTCCTTAAAGGATATCAGTGAATGAAATTGTTCTTCCTTTATTTTCTTCCAATAACAGCTAACTGTTGCATTGTCATCATCAGACATTAGAAGTCCAGCTTTTTTAAAAAAAACTGAAATTCCACGATCTGGCATGATAGACATTGAACCCAGCTCTCCAGTATATTACCTGGATCTTAATGAATACTATGGTGAGAACACCATTTGGTCATCTTCTCTCCTAACCTTTAGCATTGGCCTGAATCCAGACAGTCAGTCTCTGACGCCATCAATAAGACAATGGTTGAGTTTCTTCGAACAAACTGTTGTACAGTTCTTATGAGCTCCATGCAGAGTGCTGAGTAAACTATGGGGGTTCCTAGTCCCAGTGTGCATTCCGCAGCTGGGATGGGAATCTCCGTTCACAAGGAGAGGGTTTAGGAGAGGAGATTGGGAGTGTGAGCCTGGACCTCGGGCAAAAAAGTTTGCTTAATCCCAGCTAAAGTATGTGATGTGCAAACCAGAAAGTTGTAATGACTAATGTTGCATGGAATCCACTTCCATTGGGGCCTGGGTTGTGGTCATGAGAGGGAAGTCATACCAATCATTGAAATTCTTCAAGTTGCAGTGGGTATCCACCCTGAGACATGGTGGTTGGATTCATTGCTGAATAATTTCATACTTCAGATTGTCTGGATGTTCAATTCTGTACACAATGAAGGGACTCAATGCCCGATCATTTGTTCACCCACATTGTGGACAGCATTCATTCCTGGACACTATGGAGTGATTCAATGCCCGTTATTGTCATTCATACAGTGTGGATATAAACCTCCGGGGTCAATCTGAGCTGTGGAGGCTCCAAAACCAAGCACAGGAATTTTGTAATCAACGTCCATGTTAGGTGTCTCTTATTCTTTGTTTTACTGATCTCAGGTGACTTTGTGTGGATGTTATGGTCTTATGGGAAACTCCAGCTAGTCAGAGTGATCTATTAAACAGATGGAATCAACTGCTGCCAATCTCAAAAAAAAAATTGAGTACATGAATGTGTTTCTGTGAGCAATCTGCTGCTCATGTTCTTCCCTGCGTCTTTTAGAAGTGCAAATGATTCATTTATAGAGAGATTGCTGCTGTGGTTCACATTCTTTAAACTTCATATGACATGGAAGAACAACTATCTTTCAGTTATTACTTACAGTCTGGGCTCAGGCATCAGAGAATGTTTGATCAGTAACTCCAACTCTCCTTGTTTCCTTTCTCTCTCTTACAGTTAGTCTAGTGGTGATTGTATTCTTAGCTCGGGGCAAGAGTGGTCTTTCTGCATGCAGCATTCGCTATCTGGTGGCCATGGCAACATCTGATCTGCTGTTCATTCTTTCTGAAGTTGTACTTTGTCGATTTGGGTATTATTACTATCCACGGTATTTCCTGGACATCACTCCTGTTTGTAGTGTTATCTATGTCCTGACCTGCATAACCATTGATTGTTCTGTCTGGTTCACTGCTGCTTTCTCCTTTGATCGATTTGTCATCATTTGTTTACCTCAGATGAAAATGAAGTATTGTACAGAGAAAACTGCAATGAGGGTTCTAGCAACAATCTGTATTTTCTTTTCTTTAAAGAACATTCCCAACTACTTTCGATTTCGACCTTGGAAGATCATCAACAATGTTCCGATGTATTGTGTTACTCGTTACAGTTATACATATTACAGGCAGTGGGCAAGTTTTAAATATTTTGAACAATTTTTAACACCATTTTTGCCATTCATTTTTATAATCTTTATCAATATTCTGACTGTCAGGCATATCTTTGAGGTCATTAAGGTGCATAAGGAACTGAGGGGTCAGAGAAACATAGAGAATGACCCAGAGATAGGCAGCAGAAAGAAATCTGTGATTTTACTCTTTGCCATATGTGCCAGCTTCATCCTGCTCTGGTTGGGGTATATTTTACATGTCTTTAGAGCGAGTTATTCCTTGGATTCTGGTGCTTATTATCTCTTTAAACAAGTCGCATATATGTTGCGAGACTTCAGCTGCTGCACAAATGCTTTTATTTATGTGGTGATGCAGAAAAATTTCAGAGACCAGTTAAAGTATGCCATGAAATATCCAGTTATAAAAATATTTCAATTGATAAATAAATCCAAATAACTGAGGGCCAACATTAGCTGCAGCAGATAATGGAACAGAAGTACAAAATATGAGAAGTTCCCTATTGTAAAGATTAAATAATATATTTAAAAATGTGTCTTTGATTACAATATATTTTCAGCCGTACTTTGTCTGTTCCCATTCAGCTCCCCCCCCCGCCATTGACCTGATGCTGCTGTCACTCCTTTTCTTTATTCGTTTCATTCCACCAATCACAGCTGCAGTTTTGATGGGAAAATCCACGGCCCAATCAGAGGGCTCGGTGACAGGCGGGATCCGAAGCTCGGGAATGCAGTTGGATGTGAGAGATGAGCCGACACTCAGTGCTTCCATGACAATGGTTTGTGGCTCTCACTGACTCCATGAAGCTCAGTGGGAACAGATTCTGGATGAACCCTGTTTGATTGTGGTTTCATATTGGTTGTTGAGATCAATTCAAAAAGACATTCACAACATCTCCATCTGCCACACAGCTCTTAAAGCCATCCCTGCCTCAGCTCATAAATTGTTGAAATAGTTGTAACTGTTGAGAAAGGAATGGGGGGTTACTGAACGCAGAGAAATAAATATTGATGCTTTGAAAATAGTTCCATCGTTACCTCTGGACCCTCATATCCCACAATCTTATCTGCCTGACTCTAGATTGTAAACTCCACACATTTACTTTGTCTAAATTATTTCTCCCCCGCCTGGTGTGCTTTATGAAGAATTCCCATTTCCGGTTCATACGCTGACCACAGTGACTTACACAGACATGTTGTACTCCAAATTCTCGATTTTACATTCTCACTCGTTTATTCCAAATGTTCCAATATCATCTGCTGATTTCTTCGCTTTCTTGGGCTGGTATAAATCTTGTCCTGTAATATCTTAATGAACGTGCTAGATATTCTGCTGTGGTATAAATGTTACCATCTGGTGTGATGGTGAAAGAAATTACAGATTTCAGAGAATCAAGTGAAACTAAATAGCAGTTAAGAATGCCAGAAACAATAACAAGATAGAGAAGCGGGAGAGCGGGGGTGGTGGGAGAACACAGCAAGGCAGGCAGCATTAGGACGTAGAGATGGCAACACTTTGGGTGTAACACTTGTTCAGGACTGGGGTCAAGTTTGGGGGAGCTACAGATAAAGGGGATAAATGGGGCAGTGTGGCAAGGTGGGGACAGGTAGCGAGTAAGATCTGATTGGTCAATGGGAGGGATGAATGTTGTAGGCGGTTGAAATGAATGCAAGGGAGGGGGAAGGGCTGGAAGGGAAGCCAGGGTTGGGGGTTGCGGGAAGGAAGTTGGGTGATGGGAACAGAGGTTATTTCAAATCGAAGAACTCAATGTTCAGTCTTCTGTTGTAGGCTGCCTAGGTGGAAGATGAGGTGTTGTTCCTCCAGTTTGCGACTTGATTCATTGTGGTAATAGAGGTGACCAAAGATGGTCATGTCAGAAAGGGAGTGGGAAAGGAATTAAGATGGGCGTTGACTGCAGGACTGACAATCCAGTGTTACTGAGCTGTGTCGACTTCTGGACCACACCACCCCTCTCAGTTCTTCCGATTACACAGCTCATTCTCCTAGATAAGATGCTCCTTATAATTTATCTCCTTGAATATGTTATTCCGACCTGACCAAATATCATCTTTGATAGGTCAACATTAACTCTAATTTGATATGATAAAGGTCTCATTAAACACGTTTCTAGAGACATAGAGATGCAAATCATGGAAACAAACCCCTTGGTCCAACTGCTCATTGCCAAACACACATCCTGATGTAATGTAATCCCACTTGCCAGCATTTGGTCCATATCCCTCTCAATCCTTTCTATTTACATCCAAATGTATTTTAAATGTTGTAATTGCACCAGCCCATACCACTTCCTCTGTCATATCATTCCATGCACACACCACTCTGTGTGAAAATGTTACCCTTAGGTCCCTTTTTAATCTTACCCCTTTCACTTTAAACCTATGCCATCTAGTTTTGGACTTGTTTCTACTGTGAAAAAAAAACCTTGGCTATTCACCTTATCCACGCCTCTCATGATTTTATACCCTTCTATAAGGTCACCCCTTAGCCTCTGATGCTCCAGGGAAAACAGCCCCAGCCTGTTTAGCCTCTCCCTGTATCTCAAACCTTCCAATGCCAGCAATATCCTCGTAAATCTTTTCTGAAACCCTTCAAGTTGAACAATACCTTTCTTGTAGCAGAGACCAGAACTGAAAGCACCTCATATTTACCTAAGTTAAACTCCATCTGCCACTCCTGCGCTCATTGGCCCAGCTGATCAAGATCCTGTTGTACTTGGAGGTAGCCTTCTTCACTCTCCAGTCCTACGCTACTTCACCCATGTTTATAGATGATACATGTATTTCTGTTAGGAGCCTACAATGTCCTGGGACACACTTGATCAGGTCCTGGAGATTTAGCTACCTTTATGTTTTTTAAGACCTCCAGCATTTCCACTTCCATCTGTGAACGGTTTTCAAAACTTCAACATTTATTACCCTGAGTTCTCTAACCCCATTTGTTTCTCAACAGTCACAATGGACACAAAATATTCAATTAATGCCTCTACTATCTCCTGAAGTTCAGCAGGAAGACAATCTCATTGATCTTTTGGGAGTCCTACTCTCTTTCAACTTACTCTCGCTCTTAAAGTATTTGTAGAATTTGTTTGGATTATATTTAACCTTATCTGCCAAGGCTATCTCATTCCATCTCTGCCTTCCTGATTTCCTTCTTGCCCCTACACTCTTTATGCTCTTCAAGAGATTCGGTTGATCCCTTTTTCTTTACTCTTGAATGAGAACTTTGATATCTTTATTCATCCATTCTTCCCTAATCTTACCAGCCTTGCCTTTCCCTTATCAGGAACACAATGCTTCTGAACTCTCGTTATCACACAACTGAACGCCTCCCATTTGTCAGTCGTCCTTTTATCTGTGAATTGTTTATGCCAATCAATTTTTCAAAGCTCATACTTTACCCTTAAAACGTGCCTTACTCCAATTAAGATCTTCAACTTTTATAGAAGACTTATCCTTTTCCATAGCTGTTTTAAAACCAACGGTATTATCGTCACTAGTCCCAAAGTGTTCCCCCATTAACACTTCAGTCACTTCCCTTGCCTAATTTCCAAACAGAAGATATGGTGGCTCAGTGGTTAGCACCGCTACCTCATAATAAGAGGGTCCTGGGCTTGATTCCGCCACTTCCTCTGGCAGCTCATTCCACACAGGCACCACCCTCTGTGTGAAAACGTTGCCCCTTATATCTTTATATCTTTCCCCACTCACCCTAAACCTACGCCATCTAGTTCTGGACTCCCCCACCCCAGAGAAAAGACCTTGTCTACTCACCCTATCCATGCCCCTCATGATTTTATAAACCTCTATAAAGGTCACCCCTCAGCCGCAGTTACATCATTTCAAACCATATATTCTCATTAAATGGTCTCTCAGAAATATTTAATCTAATTATACTTCTGATGTTTTCCTTAATCAAAAATGTCACTTCCTCTCCTCTCTTGCCTCTCTTCTTATCCTTCCTATAACATCTAAAACCCAGAACATTGAGCTGCCAGTCCTGTCCTTCCCTCAGCCAAGTTCCTGTAATAACTATGATATCCCAGCCCCATGTTCCCACCCATGTCCTGAGCTCATCAGCCTTATTTGAAATACATGCAGTTTAATTCATCAAAGTGACTTTGTTCTGACTGGCTCTTGTCTGTCTTTCCAAATTACCTTGTATTTTTTTTTCTCTGACTCAGAACTATCCTCGCTTTCTGTGTATTTTCACTGTTACTTAGGAAGCCCCCACCCCAATCTCGAAATGTTTACAGGCTCTCAAAATAGAACAAGCAAATCTCCCTGTCAGGATATTGGTCATTTTCCAGTTCAGGTGAAACCCATATTTTTTCTATCCCAAAAGATATCCCAATGATCCAAGAAACGGAATCCCTGCACATTGCACCACTTCAGTCATTGATTTATCTGCCCTATCCTTCCCTAATTTGAACTTGGGGCTGGAAGGAAACCAGAGATGACTATGCTTTATGTTCTGTATTTTAACCTTCTACCCAACCTTTTACACTCACTCTGCAAAGCCTTAACCCTTTCCCTGACGATATCATTCCTCCCAATGTATACAACAACTTCCGGCTTCTCACTCTCCCCTTTGGCAATATGCTTCACACGTTTTGAGACGTCCTTCACCCTGTCACCAGAAAAGCAACATACAATCCCAGGTTCATGCTCACTGTCATAGAATCTCTATCTGTGCCTCTGACAGGAGAGTCCTCATAACAATGATTCTTTTAAATCTTGACAAACCCGTTGAACATAAGATTCATTCTTAGTGCCCAAGATCTGACTACCACTTCTATGTTCCACTGAGAGACTTTCTCTTTCAACAGTACATAAAATAAAACATGTGTTTGAGAGAAGAATAGCAGCAGGAGAGTTCTGAAAGACCCTCTTCCCTTTCCTGACAGTCAATCATCTATCTGACTGACGCTGCTGTGTAATCACTTCACTGAATCTACTGGTCATCACACTCAGTGTCTCTGGGATGCCCTCAGTGGGATTAAGCCTAAGAAGGAGCTGTCAATAGCAGCTTATATATGAAAATAAGTTTCCACTCCTTTCCCGCAGATCTAACATGACATGCAAAAAATAGAAAATAAATATAGATGTTGAAAAGAAATCAAATGCAATTGAACAACTGAAATAAATGTCTCCTCCTCAAATAAACCAACACTCAGCTTTCAAGCGATTAAAGCAAATTACTGCGGATGCTGGAATCTGAAACCAAAAGAGAAAATGCTGGAAAATCTCAGCAAGTCTGGCAGCATCTGTAAGGAGAGAAAAGAGCTGACGCTTCGAGTCTAACTGACCCTTTGTCAAAGCTTTCCTTAGTGCTCAAAGCTTTGACAAAGGGTCAGTTAGACTCGAAACGTCAGCTCTTTTCTCTCCTTACAGATGCTGCCAGACCTGCTGAGGTTTTCCAGCATTTTCTCTTTTGGTCTCAGCTTTCAAGCTCTGGATTAAAATAAACTCTCTCCAGAGCTGTCCACGTGTCGGCCTCTCCACAAGCTCTTTAAATGAAAGATATCTCCTTCTTTACATTTTTTTTACCCACCAGTGATGTCAGGCTCAAAGGTCGATAGTTCCCTGGCTTTTGTCTACCACCTTTCTTAAATAATGGCATCACATCAGCCTCCCTCCAGTCTTCTGGAACCTCACACATGGCTGACAATGACACAAAATATCTCAGTAAGAGGCCTAGCAATCTCTTCCCTATCTTCCTCACAGTCTGACTTTTTTGAAGTACAGAGAATTGTTTAATGCTGGACGGTGTGATGTGAAGTCCACAAACGGTACAGCCTCCAATCCAACTCCCTACCGATATTATGGAGACCACAGACAATGTTATACTGGAGGGTCTGGAAAAAATCACTCAACCTGGAGAATCCTATGAGAATAAAGCTCCCTGAAGCAATGATCTAATGAGCTGCATTTGTCTCAATGGCACTAAACCAGCCATGGTATTCGAGAGAATGGCCCTGCCTGGCAACATGTCCAAATCCTTGAGGAAAGGCATCATCAGCCCCTCCCACAGGGGAAGGGGAGAGCAGACTGACCCCACTGTGTCTCTGTCACTGACCCAGGGGAGACCACACTGACCCCACTGTGTCTCTGTCACTGACCCAGTCACCATTGCCCTGGAGGTCACTCTCTCATTTGAAAGAAATGACTGGCAGTGAGTTTAACCTTAGAGAAAGCAGGCTGTTCAGGATGTCCTCAGCTGATGTGGGTAACTCAGCCCCTGCTGTGAGCATTGCTCTCCATCACAAAGCAGCCATCCAGCTTACTGAGAATCATACAACTGGGTTCACGAAGTAATTCCTGATGAAGGGCTGATGTTCAAAATGTCAACTCTCCTGCTTCTCATGATTTGGAGATGTCAGTGTTGGACTGGGATGTACAAAGTTAAAAATCACACAACACCAGGTTATAGTCCAATATGTTTAATTGGAAGCACACTAGCGTTAGGAGCGCCGCTCCTTCATCACGTGGTGATGAAGGTAGTGCTTCCAATTACACCTGTTGGACTATAACCTAGTGTTGTGTGATTTTAAACTCCTGCTTCTCGGATGCTGCCTGACCAGCTGTGCTTTTCCAGCACCACCTGTTTTGACTGAGAATCATGCAATCTTGGCAGGACAGATAGAGGCCAGTTGGCCCATCAAATCCACACCAACCCTTCGAACAGCATTTCGCCCAGACCCATCCTTTCCCCACACTATCCCTGTAGCTCTGCATTTCCCATGTCTAACCCACCGAGCCTGCACATCCCTGGACAATATGGACAATAATGTTAAAAGTTTAATATATCTGAGGTTCCTAACAGTGACACATATTCTGTGATATAACATTGAAAGAATGTTGGTAGTTCACGGGGTAGGTGCTGCCTTCTCACAGGATGGTGAAAGGAGGATAGAGGAGGCAGTGGGACTATTAAATAAAAGTTTTATTCCTTGAGACAGGGGCTGCTGATTCCTCCTCCTAGCCATCAGAGGGAACCCTCTGCCTTGCCTCACGGTCCTGACCCGGTCACCTCTTGCCTCCTCCTGCTTCCACATTGTCAGTCTTTCTCCATGAGGGTGGCCATCTGGATGTGACGTCACCGCGCAGCCCCTTGCATTTTAGCGTCACTCAGATCATTGTGAGACTGTCCGAAGTAAGAGAGTGAACAGGGGCAGGAACAAACTGCCCCAGAAACAAAAATCTGCTGATAGTGCAGTGGCGCGGGGAGGCCAGCAGAGGGTGGGGCATTGTATCACCTTAAACACAAGAGGGACAGACACAGAGAGTCAGAGATATTGATTCATTGTTTTTAACTAATTAATTCAAATTTTACTCCAGGACAAGCTGTGCCCCATTGCAGGCAGAGGTGGGCACACACACAAAAAGCACACAGAGACACATCAACATGACCAACAGCATTGTATCACTTTAAACACAAGAAACATGCACAGAGAGACATTTCAATTGATACAAACCCCAAAGCAACAGGAGTCCATTGCAGAGAGATACAGACATAGAAAGACTCACAAACATACAGACAAATACTAGTACAACGCTGATACATACTAACCCACACTCTCATACCCACATCGACACAGATAGTCAGACAGATTCACAGACACATGAATATATACACATACATTGGGTCTGTGTGCAGTAAGTGACACTTCCCTGAGTTAAACAATCTACAACAAAACCTGTGTCAATCAGCTCAGCCCCAGCTTTTACAAATGACAAAAGTGGAACAGTCATGTGATGTCCCTCAGCCTATTGTCAGGGAAGAGGTGAATCTGTCTAAAATCTCATGGTCATTTTTACACTTAACAGACTTGTACAACAGATTTGTGTAATCACTGGATGTCCATCTGTGAAATGGATTGATGATGGTGCAGAGTAGTTGTGCTCTTTATATTTAGGTAGAAGACACTGACAGTGCAGTTTGTTCAGCACCACAGCCACAAACATCTCCTGGCTCTATCCGGGACCCTCAGTAGGAACAGTGTGTACCATAGACAAGATGCACTGCAGACATTAACCAAGGTTCCTTACAGAGCAGTTTCCAGACCAATGGCAATGGTGTGCCAGGCACAGCCAATACACAGGAGCACCACCAGTTGACAATTCCACTCACCACCCTGGCTTGGAAAAATATCTCGGTTCCACAAGTGCCATTGATTGAAAATCCTGGCTCTCTCTGGATTGCAGCAGTTCAAAATAATAACCCATCGTCATCTTCACCACAGCAATTATGTTTGTGCAGTAGGTGGTGACCCAGCCAGCGGTGACCCAAACACATTAATGAATCTTAAAAAATAAGCTTCACTATTTGGTACTCGATGCACTCCTATGCTGAGTATCAGAATAAATTGAGTCTCTATTCTGGAAAATTGAAATGCAGTTTCATTAGAATGTATCAGCTTCTAAGGAACAGATAGAGTAGATGCTGAGAAATTATTCCCATGGGTCTGGGAATCTGAAACACAGCAACACAATCTCAGGAGTTGCTAGAAAAGCTCAGCAGTACTGGCAGCATCTGTGAAGTGAAATCAGAGTTAACCTTTTTGGTTCGGTGATTGAAGGGTTTCACTTTGATTTAACTTCACAGATGCTGCCAGTACTGCTGAGCCTTTTCAGCAATTTGTTTTTATTTCAGCCCCATTCAATTGGTCATAATCACAGTTTAGTTAAATATGTTTGGGAATAGTGAGAAGCTCACTGTCATAGTGATGGTGGTATAGTGGTGAGCATAGCTTCCTTCCAAGCAGTTGACCCGGGTTTGATGCCTGGCCATCGCAATGTTGCAGCTTTAAAGCGATTTTCAAAGGAAAAATCTCAAGATACGATTTATTGGTGATTTTTGTCTAAAAGTGCATAAATGTATCCAATAGATCCACCAGATTGCTGCTCGATCTTTTGGACGGTGGTTTCTGTGAAATTGCAATGTAGAACCAGCCAGCGCTGCTTGGCATCTCAGAAGCTTCAGAGTCAAGAGAGTGTGGTGCTGGAAAAGCATAGATCAGGCAGTATTCAAGATGCAGGAAAATCGACACTTCGGGCAAAAGCCCTTCATCAGGAAGGGGGCTGGGAGCCTTGGGGATGGAGAGATAAGTGGGAGGGGGTAGGGCTGGCAGGAAGGTAGCCGAGAGTGTGAAAGGTGGAGGTAGGGGTAATGGCGATATGTCGGAGGGGAGGGTGGTGCGCATAGGTGGGAAGGAAGATGGACAGGTGATGAGAGCAGTGCTGAGCTGGAAGGTTGGAACTGGGGAAAGGTAGGGGGAGTGGAAATGAGGAAACTGGTGAAGTACACATTAATGCCCTGTGGTTGAAGTGTCGAAGGCAGAAGATAAGGCATTCTTCCTCCAGGCGTTGGGTGGTGAGGGAGTGGCGATGTAGGAGGCACAGGATCTGCATGTCCTCGGCAGAGTGGGAGGGGGAGTTGAAATGTTCGGCCACGGGTCAGTTGATTGGTGTGGGTGTCCTGTAGTTGTTCTCTGAAGCACTCTGCAAGAAGGCGTCCAGTGTCCCCAATTTAAAGGAGACCACATCGGGAGCAACAAATACAGTAAATGACATGTGTGGAAGTGCAGGTGAAACTTTGATGGATTGTGGAAGGCTCCTTTGGGGCGTTGGAGGGACGTGAGGGGGGATGTGTGGGCTCAGGTTTTGCAATTCCTGCACTGGCAGAGAAAGGTGCCAGGAGTGGAGGGTGGGTTGTTAGAGGGCATGGAGCTAATGAGATAAGTTGGGAGAAAGTGAGGACTGCAGTTGCTGGGGATCAGAGTCAAGCGTGTGGTGCTGCAAAAGGAGAGCGGGTTGAAGAGCAGGAAAATCAATGTTTCAGGCATAATTCCGGATGAAGGGCTTATGTCTGAAATGTTGATTCTCCAATTCCTCGGATGCTGCCTGACCTGCCGTGCTTTTCCATCTCGGCAGCATTCCTCTCCGTTGCTTTCCATTCCTTATCTAAATGTTGATTGCAGCACAGGGATTTTTTGAGCATGACAAATGAAACGCTGCTCCTATTGGGAACCTGAAATAATGACCGAAGCTGCTGGAAACACTGAGCAGTATCTGTAGGGATGGGGAAAGACGATTAACAGATCTACACAAGGCAGAAATCAACTCCAGCTTCAAAACAATCAGTGGTCCTGAGTTTTACAGTTTTGTATGAAATTAACATTTTCTCTATTTCAACTTTTTCAGACGAATGCTTGTTTTTGCAAAATTGTGCTCAATTTTGAATAAAATGTCACTGGACAAGCTCACAACTATCCAAACAATGTATTATGTACAATCAGTCGTTTTGTTTCTCAGTATGAATGTATACCAAAGTGAGTTCTCAGTGTACAGACAGAATCTGTTTGTTCACATGATCTGCCTCATTGACCCTGACAGACTCTGAGCATTTCTGCAGGGTGGCTGCAGTTCCCACTTGCGGCCGGTAGTGGTCACTAACCTGCAGAACAGTGAAGTTCCCGGATCAGAGAGATGGAGAGACGACCGACCATCATCCCTGCCCTCGTGTTGGACAGTGTGAGGGAGGGAGAGACAATCATTACTCCCTCCACCCACCCCCCAATAACCACCATCATTACCTTCAGGAACGAGACTTTGCCGAAACACTCCGCTATCCCTCCGACGCTGCTCCTTTCTGGGCGGGGCGGGGCAGGCCGCCGCCATTTTCGCTCCAGGCCCCGCCCCCTCAGGCCGCATGCGCGGGAGGTGGCGGTTAACGGGCCGCCGCCGCCATTTTCGCTCCAGACCCCGCCCCCTCAGGCCGCATGCGCGGGAGGTGGCGGTTAACGGGCCGCCGCCGCCATTTTCGCTCCAGACCCCGCCCCCTCAGGCCGCATGCGCGGGAGGTGGCGGTTAACGGGCCGCCGCCGCCATTTTCGCTCCAGGCCCCGCCCCCTCAGGTCCCGCGCGCGGGAAATGGCCGCCCTCGTGCCCCAAGTGACCGTTAATTTTATTAAAACTTGTTTCAGTCTGCACAATATTTTATGAAGAAAACAAAAACAAACTTTGGAGTCACACTCTGTCCAATAAACAAACCAAAGGTATCTCTTAGTTGTGTAAGACTATGTTTATATATGTGAGAGGTAATTTCGGTTTAAACTTTAAGATGTGCCTGGACCACAGACTGATCTATAATAAAAGACAAAACTTTTGTTTCTTTTCTAACAACCATTTTATATACTCAAAAGTAGAATAGTTTAAATTGTGCAGAATGCTGACAATTTGTGAGCGATAGTAAAAACAAGCAGGCTCTTGATTGATGAAGCCATTCACACAGCAGGGAAGGATAAGTCCTTGACTGATAAGACTACAGGGTGAGAAAAACAACAACTTTAGAGACTCTGAAGACATTTGTTGCAGACTTTGTGATAAGAATAATGATGTTTTTAAGAATGTGAACCTCATGGCTTGTTGGAGCCAAGGAGAGGAGGGACTTGTGCTGTATATAATGGGAGACTTTGTAAGCCTCAGCGCGCCTTTTCTTCAAGGGTGCCCGACTCTGCAGACTTGACTTGTTAATAAAACTTTGTTTTCCTGAATTTGTCTAGAGCGATTATTGAGAAGCGATTTTCGTTTCTAACAACTTGGGGGCTCGTCATCCGGGATCAACACTCCGGCCGCGAGGGGAGTTGAGGAAGGATATCGGAGAAGGTGCACCCTGCTGAGTTCAGCAGTCCCTGATTCCTTGCTTGTCGCCCCGCGCGGTTTGAGCGAGTGATATCCGGGAGGCTCAGGAAAACAAAGGAGGGGTGTACCCGAGGCAGTGGGGACGGTTAATGATCGAGTAATTTCGGTGCACCGAACGCAGGTAAGAAAAAACTTGCGGGGACCGTGTTTCCGGAGGACTGGGTACCTACGGGGTGCCTGTGGATTTTTTTCTACAGAGACGTGGGACTCAGGAATCTAGAGACCGGGGCTCGCCTGTGAGGGATTTTGCAGAGACCGTGTTTGAGGAGGAACGTGTACCTACGGGGTGCCTGTGATTTGTGTCACAGAGACGTAGGACACAGGAATCCAAAGACCGGGGGTGCCTGCAAAGGAACCTGGGCGATCACGGGACTGAAGGTCCGGGAATTGGCTACATTGTGATAGATTATCACGGGAAAAATACGAAGTCCTCGGAAATGGGAAATAAGGGATCTAAGGTGATTAAGGGAAAGGTAGGCTTAAACAGGGACAATGACACATACCCCGGGGTACCTGACGATAGTCCGTTAGGGAAAATGCTAAATAATTGGGATCAGGGTGGAAGAAAGGGAAAATCTAAAAGGAAGATGGTAAAATACTGTCAAAAGTGGTCCCAGAAACCTATTCAGGGCGACTCAGTGTGGTGGCCTAGATTCGGTACTGACGAAGACTGGGTCCGGCAAGCCCTCATTTTATATGTCAATTCAAAACCTGATGTTAATCTGGAAGAAAGTGATTATGCCCTTTGTTGGCTGCCGGTTACGATATCTTGCCAAATGCAGGTAACTAATAAAGACTCGAAAGGGCAGAAAGAATGGGACCCTTTAGATCACTTACCGCCGCCCTACGTGACCCCGTCTGCCCCACAGAATGTTCCTTCGGGTGACGAAGATTCAGGGGAAGGGGAAGAAAATGGGGAGGAACCACAAACTACCTCAGGGGTACAGACCAAATCTCAAGCTGGAAAGGGTCACAGACAAAACCCTGTCTCGATTGCAAGAATGAATCCACTCCGGGAAGTGCCCATGGGGGGCGAGGAGGGAAGGACGGGATATGTGAACGTTCCCTTGACGAGTACTGAAGTACGGAATTTCAGGAGGGAAATGAAGGGTCTACTAGAGGACCCCATGGGACTTGCTGAACAATTGGATCAGTTCCTGGGTCCGAATACTTACACGTGGGAAGAGATGTGTTCCATCATGAAAACATTGTTCTCTAGCCAGGAGCGTCTGATGATACGACAAGCTGCGCTCTTGGTCTGGGAGAGAGAGGGGGGAGAAGGAGGGGAGCAGAAGTTTCCCCTCACCGACCCCGAGTGGGATAAGAACACGGAGGGAGGACGGCGCAACATGAGAGACATGCGGGAATATTGGATAAAAGGAATAAGACACGCAGCCCCGAAGGGGCACAATTTTACCAAGGCCTTTGGTAATCATCAAAACCCGGAGGAAACCCCTACGGACTTCCTAGACAGGATTAGGAAGAATTTGCAGCAGTTTGCTGGGGTGGACCCTGAGACGGACGTGGGGCAACAACTCATACGGGTAGAGTTTGTATCAAAAGCCTGGCCGGACATACGAAAGAAGTTAGAGAAAATGGATGATTGGGATAGTAAATCTTTAAGTGAACTACTACGGGAGGCGCAAAAGGTGTTTGTGAGAAGGGACGATGAGAAGCAAAGGAAGGCGACAAAGATAATGATGCAAACGGTCCAACAAATGACAGCTGGAAGAAAGGAAAAGGGAGAGCCGTGGCAGAAACAGGAAAGGGGAGAGTCGTGGCAAGAGCAGAGGAAAAGAGAACCATGGCCGGAACAAAGGAAGAGTGGAGGAACGCGAGACCGCGACAGGGAAACAAATGTTACTATTGTAATGAAGAGGGACATTTTAAACGGGAGTGCTCCCGCTACAAGCAGGAGGTGAGGTCGTACGCCCTGATGGAGGAAGATTAGGGAGGTCGGGGGTTCCTACCCTTGGGGCAAAAGGACTATCGACAGGAACCCCTGGTAAACTTGAAAGTAGGGCCCCAAGGATCGGAGATCACATTTATGGTGGACTCGGGAGCCGAAAGATCAAGTATAATCCAAATACCCCCCGGCACCCGAGCAGGAGGAAAAGTTATGGGGGTATCTGGAATTGGAGGACAGAAATTACAAGTCCCAGTGGTGGAGGACGTGGAAATTGGGTATGAAAACAGAACTACTAAACGAGACCTCCTTCTACTGCCATCGACGGGGTTTAATTTGTTAGGAAGAGACTTGCAGGTCAAACTAGGGATCGGAACGGTACCAAATAACGGGGAAATGGTGGTAAGGTTGTTCGCCCTCACCGAAGAAGATGATCAACAAATAGACCCAGAAGTATGGTACCGAGAGGGGAACAGAGGGGGTCTAAACATCAAACCTCTCCAAATCACCATGTTACCAGGAAGAGGCCCGGTAAGAAGGAAACAATACCCGATTGCTATGGAAGGACGGGAGGGGTTACAACCTGTGATAGAAAGATTAATCACAGATGGACTACTGGAGGAATACATGGCCCCTTTCAATACTCCAATACTCCCTGTGAGGAAGCCGGACGGGACATATAGGCTGGTGCAAGACTTGCGGGGGTTGAATGAAGTAGCCCGGCTAGATACTAACGGGAAGTGGACCGTTCCTGTTGGGAGACAAGTACTGAACAAACAGATCACCCGGAGTATTCTGCACCGATTACACCATCAGACCCACTGGGGGGTGCAAGCCATGTGTGATACAATCCTGAGAGACTATGTATGCAGGGGGATATATACATTAGCCCAACAAGAGGTAGTCGGATGCCCCACTTGCCGGCGTATTAATCAGAAAGCCATGCGTTCTATGCCAGCTGGTGGTCAGCCCCTCGCGATTAGGCCATTTCAGAGGATCCAAGTCGACTTTACAGAATTACCCCCAGTACAGAGATGGAAATATCTGCTAGTAATAGTAGACCATTTCACTCACTGGGTAGAGGCTTT
This sequence comes from Chiloscyllium plagiosum, assembly GCF_037043375.1. Taxonomy (NCBI): domain Eukaryota; kingdom Metazoa; phylum Chordata; class Chondrichthyes; order Orectolobiformes; family Hemiscylliidae; genus Chiloscyllium; species Chiloscyllium plagiosum. The sequence continues at coordinate 37,690,536 of NW_028270178.1, forward strand.
CCCAACTGCCAAAGACGATGCACCAACCGTGGCCCGACTGTTGTTAGAGAACATAATCCCGAGATATGGCATAATGGAATCTATCGACTCCGACTGCGGGACGCATTTTATTTCTAAGCTACACCATTTGATCTGTACTACCCTGGGTATCCAATGGAAATTCCACGCACCCTGGCATCCTCAGAGTTCGGGTCGAGTTGAGAGAATGAATGGCACGCTCAAGACCCAATTGACTAAGCTGATGTTAGAAACTAAGTTACCCTGGCCAAAGTGCCTGCCCATTGCCCTATTGCGGATACGTACGGCACCTCGCCGAGATGTCGGGGTTTCCCCCTATGAAATGCTGTTCGGATTACCGTATTGGAGTAAGGTTGATGGATGTCCCACTCTACAAGGGGGGATGTATTTATCCGAACCTATTTACTGGCCTTATCCCGTTCTTTTGCAGAACTCCGGAGGAAAGGTCTCCTGGCTCAGACTCCGCCGCTCGACTTCCTCCTGCATAAGGTGGAGCCCGGAGATTGGATACTTGTTAAGACCTGGAAGGCCGAAAAGCTCCAGCCGGGGTGGGAAGGACCGTTCCTGGTTCTGTTAACAACTGAAGCAGCTGTTCGGACGAAAGAAAAAGGGTGGGTCCACGCATCAAAGATAAAGGGGCCTGTTCCGCCTGAAGAAGAAAGCACCTGGACATGCGAGCAAGGGGACAAGCCGTTGTCGGTAAAACTGAAAAGACAGCAATAATGAACTCTACTTGGACTGTATTGGTGGGGATATTGATCAGTTTACTCCTGTATGTGGGGGAGGGTGAGGGGAGATGTGACAAATGTCGAACTACAGTAAGACTTGGGATTCGAATCTATTCGGGATCATTTGTGTCCCATTCCTATGTGGACGATAGGTGTTACGATGTGAGTGCACGCCATGAATGTTGGGAGGATGGGAGACCCTATTATCAGGTATATAATAAAGGATACGGTGGCAAAATCCATGGATGCCCTATAAATGACCGCTGGGTGTGTATTAGCAAAACTGGCAGGTAGGACCTATCCTCCGTGTTGCTCAGGGAGCAGGTTGACAGAGTCAAGGAGACCAAGATACAGATCCCTGATCGGGGGTTGGGGAAAGAGCAAGACCGTCAGGGAACGGTCGTGCTCCCTAAAGTGCCATCTGTATACGAAGAGGTAGAAGGACAGATTGAACTCCCTGATGTTACACAAAACCTGTTTATTGATCTCACCTCTAGAATAGCCACTGTTTTAAATGTTAGCAATTGCTGGGTCTGTGGGGGGCCGCATATGTCGGAACAATGGCCGTGGACTGGTCACAGCTTAGACATAGGGGAATTGCTGCAAACCACTTGGACTCATGACGACGACAGAAAAAGCCAGGGGTGGAGACTGACAAACAGCCCTGAGGGCCAGTTCTGTATTGAAGGCAAGGGGACCGTGAAGGTAGGGATTAGCCCCTGTCAGAATATATTGGATGCAACCACGCGAGTATGGTGGCCTGAGAATATTGCTTGGTACATTGCACACCGAGATCATCAAAATTGCATTCGGTTACGTTCTGATTCCTCCTCTTACGAGCTAAGTGCTGACCCTTCCGATGGCATGAAAAGAGTGTGGAGCGGTGGTTGTCAGGGGAATCAATGCTGGAATAATCCTGTCCAGACTCTGCCACGGGGTCAACAATCCGAATACTGGAATTGCAGTGGTCCTGGTCCTTATGAGGGCGTTCCTGGGGTAAAGGAGTTGTGGGATGACGTTGTGAGGCAGGGAGGGCCTGCTCCAGATGGCCTATTTTGGATATGCGGTAATCAGGCATATTCCAAACTGCCCATGGGATGGGCTGGAGTATGTTTCCTGGGTCTAATAAGACCTGAATTCTTCCTATTACCCCAGGAGGAAGGCGATGATTTGGGAGTTAAACTCTTTGACTCCCTGCGTAGGTCGCCAAGGGATATCCAAGTCGGTGATTGGGGGGATGAGTGGCCACCGGCCCAGATTATTGAATACTACGGGCCAGCTACTTGGGCACAGGACGGATCATGGGGATATCGTACTCCTATCTATATGCTAAATCGAATTATCAGGCTCCAAGCAGTCGTAGAGGTCATTACTAACCGGACTGCCCTGGCCCTAGAGCTGTTGGCTCAGCAGCAGGATCAGATGAGGGCTGCTATATATCAAAACCGACTTGCCTTGGATTATCTGTTGGCCTCGGAGGGGGGTGTGTGCGGGAAATTTAACCTGACAAACTGCTGTCTAGAAATTGACGATAATGGTAAAGCAGTTTTGAGAATTTCCGATGAAATTCGGAGATTGGCCCATGTGCCAGTACAATCTTGGCGTCCTCTTAGTGGCATCGGATGGTGGGATGGTCTCCTAGGTGGTAGCTGGTGGCGCACGGCGTTGCTGGTGGTTGGGGGAGGCATGATTCTTCTTCTCGTATTACCCTGCCTAACTCCCTGTATTCAGTTTTTAATTCAGAAAAATATTTCCCGACTCCAGGCAGTGGTGGTTCCACAACATGGGACACGGGAACTTAAAGTGATGTTGCTGCGAAAGACCAAGGATTTCCCGGGCCCTTGAGGGAAGGGGGGGCTTATCTTGGTCAGGCACATCTTAAAGAAAGAAAAGGGTGGAATTGTGAGAGGTAATTTCGGTTTAAACTTTAAGATGTGCCTGGACCACAGACTGATCTATAATAAAAGACAAAACTTTTGTTTCTTTTCTAACAACCATTTTATATACTCAAAAGTAGAATAGTTTAAATTGTGCAGAATGCTGACAATTTGTGAGCGATAGTAAAAACAAGCAGGCTCTTGATTGATGAAGCCATTCACACAGCAGGGAAGGATAAGTCCTTGACTGATAAGACTGCTAGCACAGACAGAGAAGAATAAGTCTTTGACTGATAAGACTACAGGGTGAGAAAAACAACAACTTTAGAGACTCTGAAGACATTTGTTGCAGACTTTGTGATAAAAATAATGATGTTTTTAAGAATGTGAACCTCATGGCTTGTTGGAGCCAAGGAGAGGAGGGACTTGTGCTGTATATAATGGGAGACTTTGTAAGCCTCAGCGCGCCTTTTCTTTAAGGGTGCCCGACTCTGCAGACTTGACTTGTTAATAAAACTTTGTTTTCCTGAATTTGTCTAGAGCGATTATTGAGAAGCGATTTTCGTTTCTAACAATATATATTTGAGGTATCCAAAAGGTCCGATAACTGAATGGACCACCATTTAAATTTGGCAGCAAGACCTCAGACAGTGGTCTTTCCCTACTGTGTCTTGGCGGCAGTTGTGCTGAGCTTTAGTGCATCCCTCACAATGTAATGCTGGACCTTGGAATGTGCCAGTCTGTAACACTTGGTCAGGGTCAACTCCTTGTACAGAAAAACCAACAAGCTTTGGACAGACCCGAAGAGCGACTTTCATTGAATTGATGGTTCTCCAGGCACAGTCAATGTTTGCCTCGGTGTGTATCCCAGGGACTATTGCATTGGCACACACCAATAGGGTGTACAAGGAGGATCTCACACATTACGCACTTTGGGGCCAGCGACTATAATTCTATTAGTTTTAAAGTAGTGATGGAAAAGAATAGACCGTATCTAAAAGTTAGATATCTAAATTGAAGGAAGGAAAATTTTGACAGTATTAAGCAGGAACTTTAGAAAGTTGATTGGGGGTAGATATTTGCAGGTAAATGGATGGCTGAAAAATGGGAAGCCTTCAAAAATGAGATAACAAGAGTCCAGAGTCGGTTATGTTCCTGTTAGGGTGAAAGGAAAGGCTGGTGGGTGTAGGGAACGCTGATGACTAGAGAAATTGAGTTTCTGGTCAAGAAAAAGATGGAAACAGATTGTCAGGTATAAACAGCAGGGATTGAGTAAATCCTTAGAAGAGTATAAAAGCAGTAGGAGTGTATACTTACAAGGGAAATCAGGAAGGCAAAAGGGGACACGAGATAGCTTTGAAAAATAGGGTTAAGGAGTGTTCAAAGTGATTCTTCAAAAAAAACTTTAAGGACAAAACGGTAACTAGGGAGAGAATAGGGCCCCTCAAAGATCAGCTAGGCCTCCTTTGTGTGGAGAAAGTGAGGACTGTAGATGCTGGAGATCAGAGCTGAAAATGTGTTGCTGGAAAAGCGCAGCAGGTCAGGCAGCATCCAGGGAACAGGAGAATCGATGTTTCGGGCATAAGCCCTTCTTCAGGAATCAACATATTCCTGAAGAAGGGCTTATGTCCGAAACGTCGATTCTCCTGCTCCTTGGATGCTGCCTGACCTGCTGCGCTTTTCCAGCAACACATTTTCAGCTCCTTTGTGTGGAACCACAATAGATGGGGGAGATACTAAACAAATATTTTGCAACAGTATTACTGTGGAGAAGGATATGGATGCTGGAGAGCTTGGAGGAATAAATAGCAATATCTTGAAACAATGCCATATTACTGAGGAGGTGGTGCTGGGTGTCTTAAAAATCATAAAGGTGGATAAATCCCCAGGACCGGATTTGGTCCTAAGCATTTGGTATGCTTGCCTCTCTCGGTCAGTGCATTGAGTATAGGAATTGGGAGGTTATGTTGCAGCTCTACAGGATATTGGTCAGGGCATGATTGGAATACTGCATTCAATTCTGGACTCCCAGAAACTAGGGAAGTGATTGCTGGGCTGCATGTGGAGATAGCCACAGATAAGGTGCTGGAAGACTGCAGGGTGGCTAAGAGAGATGGTAAGGAAAAGCCAGGGAACTATAGCCTGACATCAATCATGGGCAGGTTGTTGGAGGGGATCCTGAAGGACAAGATTCATATCTAATTGGACGTGTGAAGATTGATTAGGCTTGGTCAACATGGCTTTGTGCATGGAAAGTTGTGTCTCATTAACTTGATTGAGTTTTTTGAAGTAATGAAGAGGATTGATGAAGGCAGAGCAATGGAGGTGGTCTACATGGATTTCAGTAGGGCATTCGACATGATAGATTGGCAAACAAGCTTTGATCACACAGATGACAGAGAGAACTAGTCATTTGGATAGAGAAGATAGGAAACAGAGGGTGCTGGTAGAGGGTTGCTTTTCAGACTGTGACCTGCGGTGTGCTGCAAGGACTGGTGCCACATCCACTGCTTTTTACCATTGGTATAAATGATTTGGATGTGAATAAAGGAACTATAGCGAGTAAGTTTGTAGAAGACACCAAATTTATTGGTGCAGTGGACAGCGAAGAAGGTTACCTCAGAGTATAATTGGACCTTGATCAGAAGGGCTAATGGACTGAAGAGTGGCAGATAGAGTTTAATTGAGATAAATGAGAGCCGCTGCATTTTGGCAATGCAAATCAAGGCAGGACTTGTACACTCAATGGTAAGGTCGTGGGGAGTGTCACTGAACAAAGGGACTTTGGAATGCAGGTTCATAGATCCTTGAAAGTGGAGTCACAGGTAGACAGGTTAGTGAAGAAGGCATTTGGTATGCTTACCTTTATTGGTCAGCACATTGACTGTAGGAGTTAGGAGTCATGTTGCAGCTGTACAGGACATGGTCAGACCAGTACTGGAATACTGCGCTCAGTTCTGATCTCCCTGCTATAGGAAAGATGTGAAACTTGAAAGGATTCATGAAAGATTTACACAGATGTTGCCAGGGTTGGAGGGTTTTAGCTTTTAGGGAGAGGTTTAATATTTTGGGCTGTTTTCCCTGGAGCATTGGAGACTGACCTGATAGATGTTTATAAAATCATAAAGGGCATGGATAGGGTGACCGGCCAAGGTCCTTTCCCCAGGGTAGGGTAATTCAAAATTAGAGGGCACAGGTTTAAGGTGTGAGGGGAAAGCTTTAAAAGGGACCTATGTGGCAATCTTTTCAGGCTGAAGATAGTGCGTGTATGGAATAAGCATCTGGTACAATTACAACATTTAAAATGCATCTGGATGGGTATATGAATAGGAAGGATTTAGGGGGGTACGGCCAACTGCTGGACTAGATTAATTTAGGATATCTGGTCAGCATGGACGAGTTGGAGTGAAGGGTCTGTTTCCATGCTACACATCTCTGTCACTCTATGACTCTAAAGGCCAAGGGAACGACATCTGGGCTGGCTTCTGACAGGGGAGTGGTGTAGTTGAGATCAAATGAGGTTTTTATTTATTTGTGGGACTTGGACATTGCTGGCTGGCCAGCATTGATAGCCCATCCCTATTTGCCCTTGAGAAGGTGGTGGTGAACTGCCTTCTTGAATCGCTGCAGTCCACTTGCTGTGGGTTGACCCACAATGCTGGTGGGGACGGAATTCCGGGATTTTGATCCAACTGTGAAGGAACAGCAGCGTATTTCCAAGTCAGGGTAGTGAGAGGCTTGGAGGGGAACTTGCAGGTGGTGGTGTTCCCAAGTACCTGCTGCCCTTGAATCTAGATGGAAGTGGTCGTGCTTTTGGAAGGAGATGCCTAAGGATCTTTGGTGAATTTCTGCAGTGCATCTGTTAGATAGTACATACTACTGCTACTGAGCACCAGTACAGGATTGATTGAATGCTTGAGGATGTGGTGCCAAACATGCAGTTGATTTGTCCTGGATGGTGTCAAGCTTCTTGAGTGTTGTTGGAGCTGCACCCATCCAGGTAAGTGGAGAGCTGGCCCAAATACAGATAAATACCTCAGTCATAGCAGGAAAAATGTTAAAAAGAAAGGATCTGATCGAGGGCATGCTGCTGCAGCCTTTGGGTGGGGCATTATAGTCAGCTGGTCAGATATGGTGCCAGAAGATCTGTTCGTGGACTGATCACCTGCAGTCAATGTACGGGAGGATGGCTTGTCTCCTTCTGTCTGTACGCAGAAAGCACGATAGCTGTACTTTTGCCGGAAAATGATTATGGTGATGCGGCATACTTTTTCAATTTAGAAGGAAAGCTTTTAATTCTTTGATGGCCTCTATAAATTTCATCGTTATCGGTTTGCTCTTAATCAACTGATAAAACTTCTTTTTCTGTCGATCTTACCCGACAATAATTTCCCGGTGGCCCCTCGGCTTTCTGAATTTTATTTTAATTTTTGCTTCGTCCATGTAGATTCTCTACAAGCCTTTCTGTAGTTTTCAGGACTTTTATCAGGATCTGAATCTTTCTTTTACTGTTTCATCTCATGCTGGGGTATACCGATGGCATTTTCAATCTGAAAGTTTCATGATATCTGTTGTTAGCTGATGTCTACACAGCTAACAACAGAATCCTTCTGTCTCCAGAATCCTTCTAAAGTCCTCCCAGAATTGTCATTATTTTTTCTTCAAATATCTACATTCAGTCTAACTTCTCAGATTCATAAGATTTGTCTACACCAAACATCATCGTAACTTTATTGTGTTCCATGTTTTTGCTGAATGTAAACGTACTAATGTCATTAGTTCAAAAATAGTCCAGTCTATCAATACATCCACAAGCTCAGCTTCATTTCAGAAGATTAAATCTATAATTGCTGTCTCTCATTAGGCTCTTGTGTGCTAAAGAAGTTAGTTAAATATGATTGAAGAATTCTGTGTTCTCAGTGCCTTTCACTCTCTTCATATCCCCAATTGATATTTGAGAGACAGAATCCCCAACTACTCCTGCTCTATATTTTAACATTTAGAAATGCTTTACATATTGCTCTTCTGCCTTCCTCTGAGGATTTGGTAGAGTAGAATAGCTTTATTTGTCATTTCTCCCATATACAACTGATATAGTAAAAACAAAAGTACATTCCTGCAGGGCCGAGGGTGCTGCAAGGACAGCACAAACTACACAATCAAAACATGGCATAAAATGCATAAGAAGTACAAAACACACTTGTTACAGTGTGATAGAGGAATTATAAATAATAGATATTTTTCGAGCAGCAATTCGAAGTCGTGCAAAGAATTTCAGATGGGAAAGAGTCCGATCGTACTCTGTTAAGGAGCCTGATGGCCCGGGGAAAGAAACTGTTGCACAGTCTGGCTGTGAGAGACCGAATGCTCTGGTATCTTCTGCCAGATGGCAGGAGGGGGATAGTTTGACTGATGGGTGTGTGGGGCCTTCCACAATGCTCTTAGTCTTTTCAGGTGCAGCGTGTGATGTAAATGTCTGTAATGGAGGGGAGAGAGACCCCGATGATCCTCTAAGCTGTCCTCGCTATTCATTGTAGGTTCTTACAATCTGAGACGGTGCAATTCCTGAACCAGGAAGTGATACAGCAGCTCAGGGTACACTCAATGAACCCTCTGTAGAATGTGGTGAGGATGGGGGGTGGGAGGTGGGCTTTCCTCAGCCTGCACAGAAAGTAGAGACACTGCTGGGCTTTCTTGACTGTGGAGCTGGTGTTGAGGTTTTACTGCATCTGCTGCACCCAATGTGGCCTCCTCTACATTGGGGAGACAGGCCACCTACTTGCGGAACATTTCAGACAACACCTCTGGGACACCCGCACCAACCAACCCAACCCCCCTGTGGCTGAACACTTTAACTCTCCCTCCCACTCCGCCAAGGACATGCAGGTCCTTGGCCTCCTCCATCGCCAGACCATGGCAACACGATGCCTGGAGGAAGAGCGCCTCATCTTCCGCCTAGGAACCCTCCAACCACAAGGGATGAATGCAGATTTCTTCAGCTTCCTCATTTTCCCTCCCCCCAACCTTATCTCAGTCCCAACCCTCGGCCTCAGCACCGCCTTCTTGACCTGCAATCTTCTTCCTGACCTCTCCGCCCCCAACCCCTCTCCAGCCTAATACCCTCACCTTAACCTCCTTCCACCTATCGCATTCCCAACGCCCCTCCCCCAGTCCCTCCTCCCTACCTTTTATCTTAGCCTGCTTGGCACACCCTCCTCATTCCTGAAGAAGGGCTTATGCCCGAAACGTCGATTATCCTGCTCCTCAGATGCTGCCTGACCTGCTGCGCTTTTCCAGCAACACATTTTTCAGCTCTGATCTCCAGCATCTGCAGTCCTCACTTTCTCCTGGTGTTGAGGTGTCAACACTAAACTACTGGAAGTGTGGTTACCATCTTTTTTAAAGTTCTCAGCTGAACCCTTATCACCTCTTTTGTTGATACACATTGAGTATATCATTGAGGGCCCTGTTAACAATGGGGAGGAGGGGAATCCTCAGTTGAGGACAAAGGAGCTCATGTTGGATACACGGTGGGTGGAAGATGCCGTCATCAGAACAGATGGAGATGGAGTAAAAGGGAAAATGGAGTGGAGTCCTCACAGGGAGCAGGATGTGAGAAAGGGTATTCAAGGTAACTGTGGGAGTCAGTGGGTGTGTAATGGATGTTGGTGTACCACCTTTCCCCAGAAATGGAATAAGAGAAAGCAAGGAAGGAAAAAGTCAGAAACGGATCAGGTGCCAGGAGAGAAGGTTAGAAATTGGAAGCAAATTAATATTTCTTTTCTTAATTCTGGCAAGAACAGGAATAGCACAAATCACATCGTCGATATGTTGAACGTAGAGGTGGGGGTGGAGCCCTAACTAGGAGGAGATCATGGAATATTCCACATACCCCCAAAGATGCAGATTCAACTGGGACTCATGCAGGTAGCCAGAACCACACCTTTGACATGGTGAAAGTGAGACAATTTAAAGAAAAAAGAAAGTTACAAATGAGCTCAGCCTGGTGAATGTGAATGGTGGTGGATGGGGAGAGTTCAGGTCTCTTTTTGAGGAAGAAGCAGAGAACCTCAGACCACCCTGATGGGAGGTGGATGTGCAGAGGAGGCAGCTAGGGCCACAGGGGGAAAAAAAAAAACTAGGAATTGTGAAATTAACTTAAAGTCTCAGAAGAATCATGAATGTAAGTGTTGCTTGCAATTACTTTCCATTTCAATAAACCACAGCACTCCCATGCGGCACGGTGGCACAGCGGTTAGCACTGCTGCCTCACAGCGCCAGAAACCCGGGTTCAATTCCTGCCTCAGGCAACTGTCTGTGTGCAGTTTGCACATTCTCTGCATGGGTTTCCTCTGGGTGCTCTGGTTTCCTCCTACAGTCAAAAAATATGCAGGCCAGGTAAATTGGCTATGCTAAATTGCCCGTAGTGTTAGGTGAAGGGGTAAATGTGGGGGAGTGGGTTGCTCTTCGGAGGGTCGGTGTGGACTTGTTGGGCCAAAGGGCCTGTTTCCACATTAAGTAATCTAATCAAATCATTTCCCACTGTATCGCGAGCCCTTACTTCCTGCCATGACCTTTAATGTCTCGCTTTATTAAAACAGAACAGAGTTCAGTGCAAGAGTGCGGTGCTGGAAAAGCACAGCCAGTCAGACAGAATCCGAGGAGCAGGACAGTCGATGTTCGGGGCAAGACTCCTTCATCAGGAACTCTCCCCATCCACCACCATTCACATTCACCAGGCTGAGCTCATTTGTAACTTTCTTTTTTCTTTAAATTGTCTCACTTTCACCATGTCAAAGGTGTGGTTCTGGCTACCTGCATGAGTCCCAGTTGAATCTGCATCTTTGGGGGTATGTGGAATATTCCATGATCTCCTCCTAGTTAGGGCTCCACCCCCACCTCTACGTTCAACATATCGACGATGTGATTTGTGCTATTCCTGTTCTTGCCAGAATTAAGAAAAGAAATATTAATTTGCTTCCAATTTCTAACCTTCTCTCCTGGCACCTGATCCGTTTCTGACTTTTTCCTTCCTTGCTTTCTCTTATTCCATTTCTGGGGAAAGGTGGTACACCAACATCCATTACACACCCACTGACTCCCACAGTTACCTTGAATACCCTTTCTCACATCCTGCTCCCTGTGAGGACTCCACTCCATTTTCCCTTTTACTCCATCTCCATCTGTTCTGATGACGGCATCTTCCACCCACCGTGTATCCAACATGAGCTCCTTTGTCCTCAACTGAGGATTCCCCTCCTCCCCATTGTTAACAGGGCCCTCAATGATATACTCAATGTGTATCAACAAAAGAGGTGATAAGGGTTCAGCTGAGAACTTTAAAAAAGATGGTAACCACACTTCCAGTAGTTTAGTGTTGACACCTCAACACCAGGAGAAAGTGAGGACTGCAGATGCTGGAGATCAGAGCTGAAAAATGTGTTGCTGGAAAAGCGCAGCAGGTCAGGCAGCATCTGAGGAGCAGGATAATCGACGTTTCGGGCATAAGCCCTTCTTCAGGAATGAGGAGGGTGTGCCAAGCAGGCTAAGATAAAAGGTAGGGAGGAGGGACTGGGGGAGGGGCGTTGGGAATGCGATAGGTGGAAGAAGGTTAAGGTGAGGGTGTTAGGCTGGAGAGGGGTTGGGGGCGGAGAGGTCAGGAAGAAGATTGCAGGTCAAGAAGGCGGTGCTGAGGCCGAGGGTTGGGACTGAGATAAGGTTGGGGGGAGGGAAAATGAGGAAGCTGAAGAAATCTGCATTCATCCCTTGTGGTTGGAGGGTTCCTAGGCGGAAGATGAGGCGCTCTTCCTCCAGGCATCGTGTTGCCATGGTCTGGCGATGGAGGAGGCCAAGGACCTGCATGTCCTTGGCGGAGTGGGAGGGAGAGTTAAAGTGTTCAGCCACAGGGGGGTTGGGTTGGTTGGTGCGGGTGTCCCAGAGGTGTTGTCTGAAATGTTCCGCAAGTAGGTGGCCTGTCTCCCCAATGTAGAGGAGGCCACATTGGGTGCAGCAGATGCAGTAAAACCTCAACACCAGCTCCACAGTCAAGAAAGCCCAGCAGTGTCTCTACTTTCTGTGCAGGCTGAGGAAAGCCCACCTCCCACCCCCCATCCTCACCACATTCTACAGAGGGTTCATTGAGTGTACCCTGAGCTGCTGTATCACTTCCTGGTTCAGGAATTGCACCGTCTCAGATTGTAAGAACCTACAATGAATAGCGAGGACAGCTTAGAGGATCATCGGGGTCTCTCTCCCCTCCATTACAGACATTTACATCACACGCTGCACCTGAAAAGACTAAGAGCATTGTGGAAGGCCCCACACACCCATCAGTCAAACTATCCCCCTCCTGCCATCTGGCAGAAGATACCAGAGCATTCGGTCTCTCACAGCCAGACTGTGCAACAGTTTCTTTCCCCGGGCCATCAGGCTCCTTAACAGAGTACGATCGGACTCTTTCCCATCTGAAATTCTTTGCACGACTTCGAATTGCTGCTCGAAAAATATCTATTATTTATAATTCCTCTATCACACTGTAACAAGTGTGTTTTGTACTTCTTATGCATTTTATGCCATGTTTTGATTGTGTAGTTTGTGCTGTCCTTGCAGCACCCTCGGCCCTGCAGGAATGTACTTTTGTTTTTACTATATCAGTTGTATATGGGAGAAATGACAAATAAAGCTATTCTACTCTACCAAATCCTCAGAGGAAGGCAGAAGAGCAATATGTAAAGCATTTCTAAATGTTAAAATATAGAGCAGGAGTAGTTGGGGATTCTGTCTCTCAAATATCAATTGGGGATATGAAGAGAGTGAAAGGCACTGAGAACACAGAATTCTTCAATCATATTTAACTAACTTCTTTAGCACACAAGAGCCTAATGAGAGACAGCAATTATAGATTTAATCTTCTGAAATGAAGCTGAGCTTGTGGATGTATTGATAGACTGGACTATTTTTGAACTAATGACATTAGTACGTTTACATTCAGCAAAAACATGGAACACAATAAAGTTACGATGATGTTTGGTGTAGACAAATCTTATGAATCTGAGAAGTTAGACTGAATGTAGATATTTGAAGAAAAAATAATGACAATTCTGGGAGGACTTTAGAAGGATTCTGGAGACAGAAGGATTCTGTTGTTAGCTGTGTAGACATCAGCTAACAACAGATATCATGAAACTTTCAGATTGAAAATGCCATCGGTATACCCCAGCATGAGATGAAACAGTAAAAGAAAGATTCGGATCCTGATAAAAGTCCTGAAAACTACAGAAAGGCTTGTAGAGAATCTACATGGACGAAGCAAAAATTAAAATAAAATTCAGAAAGCCGAGGGGCCACCGGGAAATTATTGTCGGGTAAGATCGACAGAAAAAGAAGTTTTATCAGTTGATTAAGAGCAAACCGATAACGATGAAATTTATAGAGGCCATCAAAGAATTAAAAGCTTTCCTTCTAAATTGAAAAAGTATGCCGCATCACCATAATCATTTTCCGGCAAAAGTACAGCTATCGTGCTTTCTGCGTACAGACAGAAGGAGACAAGCCATCCTCCCGTACATTGACTGCAGGTGATCAGTCCACGAACAGATCTTCTGGCACCATATCTGACCAGCTGACTATAATGCCCCACCCAAAGGCTGCAGCAGCATGCCCTCGATCAGATCCTTTCTTTTTAACATTTTTCCTGCTATGACTGAGGTATTTATCTGTATTTGGGCCAGCTCTCCACTTACCTGGATGGGTGCAGCTCCAACAACACTCAAGAAGCTTGACACCATCCAGGACAAATCAACTGCATGTTTGGCACCACATCCTCAAGCATTCAATCAATCCTGTACTGGTGCTCAGTAGCAGTAGTATGTACTATCTAACAGATGCACTGCAGAAATTCACCAAAGATCCTTAGGCATCTCCTTCCAAAAGCACGACCACTTCCATCTAGATTCAAGGGCAGCAGGTACTTGGGAACACCACCACCTGCAAGTTCCCCTCCAAGCCTCTCACTACCCTGACTTGGAAATACGCTGCTGTTCCTTCACAGTTGGATCAAAATCCCGGAATTCCGTCCCCACCAGCATTGTGGGTCAACCCACAGCAAGTGGACTGCAGCGATTCAAGAAGGCAGTTCACCACCACCTTCTCAAGGGCAAATAGGGATGGGCTATCAATGCTGGCCAGCCAGCAATGTCCAAGTCCCACAAATAAATAAAAACCTCATTTGATCTCAACTACACCACTCCCCTGTCAGAAGCCAGCCCAGATGTCGTTCCCTTGGCCTTTAGAGTCATAGAGTGACAGAGATGTGTAGCATGGAAACAGACCCTTCACTCCAACTCGTCCATGCTGACCAGATATCCTAAATTAATCTAGTCCAGCAGTTGGCCGTACCCCCCTAAATCCTTCCTATTCATATACCCATCCAGATGCATTTTAAATGTTGTAATTGTACCAGATGCTTATTCCATACACGCACTATCTTCAGCCTGAAAAGATTGCCACATAGGTCCCTTTTAAAGCTTTCCCCTCACACCTTAAACCTGTGCCCTCTAATTTTGAATTACCCTACCCTGGGGAAAGGACCTTGGCCGGTCACCCTATCCATGCCCTTTATGATTTTATAAACATCTATCAGGTCAGTCTCCAATGCTCCAGGGAAAACAGCCCAAAATATTAAACCTCTCCCTAAAAGCTAAAACCCTCCAACCCTGGCAACATCTGTGTAAATCTTTCATGAATCCTTTCAAGTTTCACATCTTTCCTATAGCAGGGAGATCAGAACTGAGCGCAGTATTCCAGTACTGGTCTGACCATGTCCTGTACAGCTGCAACATGACTCCTAACTCCTACAGTCAATGTGCTGACCAATAAAGGTAAGCATACCAAATGCCTTCTTCACTAACCTGTCTACCTGTGACTCCACTTTCAAGGATCTATGAACCTGCATTCCAAAGTCCCTTTGTTCAGTGACACTCCCCACGACCTTACCATTGAGTGTACAAGTCCTGCCTTGATTTGCATTGCCAAAATGCAGCGGCTCTCATTTATCTCAATTAAACTCTATCTGCCACTCTTCAGTCCATTAGCCCTTCTGATCAAGGTCCCATTATACTCTGAGGTAACCTTCTTCGCTGTCCACTGCACCAATAAATTTGGTGTCTTCTACAAACTTACTCGCTATAGTTCCTATATTCACATCCAAATCATTTATACCAATGGTAAAAAGCAGTGGATGTGGCACCAGTCCTTGCAGCACACCGCAGGTCACAGTCTGAAAAGCAACCCTCTACCAGCACCCTCTGTTTCCTATCTTCTCTATCCAAATGACTAGTTCTCTCTGTCATCTGTGTGATCAAAGCTTGTTTGCCAATCTATCATGTCGAATGCCCTACTGAAATCCATGTAGATCACCTCCATTGCTCTGCCTTCATCAATCCTCTTCATTACTTCAAAAAACTCAATCAAGTTAATGAGACACAACTTTCCATGCACAAAGCCATGTTGACCAAGCCTAATCAATCTTCACACGTCCAATTAGATATGAATCTTGTCCTTCAGGATCCCCTCCAACAACCTGCCCATGATTGATGTCAGGCTATAGTTCCCTGGCTTTTCCTTACCATCTCTCTTAGCCACCCTGCAGTCTTCCAGCACCTTATCTGTGGCTATCTCCACAAGCAGCCCAGCAATCACTTCCCTAGTTTCTGGGAGTCCAGAATTGAATGCAGTATTCCAATCATGCCCTGACCAATATCCTGTAGAGCTGCAACATAACCTCCCAATTCCTATTCTCAATGCACTGACCGAGAGAGGCAAGCATACCAAATGCTTAGGACCAAATCCGGTCCTGGGGATTTATCCACCTTTATGATTTTTAAGACACCCAGCACCACCTCCTCAGTAATATGGCATTGTTTCAAGATATTGCTATTTATTCCTCCAAGCTCTCCAGCATCCATATCCTTCTCCACAGTAATACTGTTGCAAAATATTTGTTTAGTATCTCCCCCATCTATTGTGGTTCCACACAAAGGAGCTGAAAATGTGTTGCTGGAAAAGCGCAGCAGGTCAGGCAGCATCCAAGGAGCAGGAGAATCGACGTTTCGGACATAAGCCCTTCTTCAGGAATATGTTGATTCCTGAAGAAGGGCTTATGCCCGAAACGTCGATTCTCCTGTTCCCTGGATGCTGCCTGACCTGCTGCGCTTTTCCAGCAACACATTTTCAGCTCTGATCTCCAGCATCTACAGTCCTCACTTTCTCCACACAAAGGAGGCCTAGCTGATCTTTGAGGGGCCCTATTCTCTCCCTAGTTACCGTTTTGTCCTTAAAGTTTTTTTTGAAGAATCACTTTGAACACTCCTTAACCCTATTTTTCAAAGCTATCTCGTGTCCCCTTTTGCCTTCCTGATTTCCCTTGTAAGTATACACTCCTACTGCTTTTATACTCTTCTAAGGATTTACTCAATCCCTGCTGTTTATACCTGACAATCTGTTTCCATCTTTTTCTTGACCAGAAACTCAATTTCTCTAGTCATCAGCATTCCCTACACCCACCAGCCTTTCCTTTCACCCTAACAGGAACATAACCGACTCTGGACTCTTGTTATCTCATTTTTGAAGGCTTCCCATTTTTCAGCCATCCATTTACCTGCAAATATCTACCCCCAATCAACTTTCTAAAGTTCCTGCTTAATACTGTCAAAATTTTCCTTCCTTCAATTTAGATATCTAACTTTTAGATACGGTCTATTCTTTTCCATCACTACTTTAAAACTAATAGAATTATAGTCGCTGGCCCCAAAGTGCGTAATGTGTGAGATCCTCCTTGTACACCCTATTGGTGTGTGCCAATGCAATAGTCCCTGGGATACACACCGAGGCAAACATTGACTGTGCCTGGAGAACCATCAATTCAATGAAAGTCGCTCTTCGGGTCTGTCCAAAGCTTGTTGGTTTTTCTGTACAAGGAGTTGACCCTGACCAAGTGTTACAGACTGGCACATTCCAAGGTCCAGCATTACATTGTGAGGGATGCACTAAAGCTCAGCACAACTGCCGCCAAGACACAGTAGGGAAAGACCACTGTCTGAGGTCTTTCTGCCAAATTTAAATGGTGGTCCATTCAGTTATCGGACCTTTTGGATACCTCAAATATATATTGTTAGAAACGAAAATCGCTTCTCAATAATCGCTCTAGACAAATTCAGGAAAACAAAGTTTTATTAACAAGTCAAGTCTGCAGAGTCGGGCACCCTTAAAGAAAAGGCGCGCTGAGGCTTACAAAGTCTCCCATTATATACAGCACAAGTCCCTCCTCTCCTTGGCTCCAACAAGCCATGAGGTTCACATTCTTAAAAACATCATTATTTTTATCACAAAGTCTGCAACAAATGTCTTCAGAGTCTCTAAAGTTGTTGTTTTTCTCACCCTGTAGTCTTATCAGTCAAAGACTTATTCTTCTCTGTCTGTGCTAGCAGTCTTATCAGTCAAGGACTTATCCTTCCCTGCTGTGTGAATGGCTTCATCAATCAAGAGCCTGCTTGTTTTTACTATCGCTCACAAATTGTCAGCATTCTGCACAATTTAAACTATTCTACTTTTGAGTATATAAAATGGTTGTTAGAAAAGAAACAAAAGTTTTGTCTTTTATTATAGATCAGTCTGTGGTCCAGGCACATCTTAAAGTTTAAACCGAAATTACCTCTCACAATTCCACCCTTTTCTTTCTTTAAGATGTGCCTGACCAAGATAAGCCCCCCCTTCCCTCAAGGGCCCGGGAAATCCTTGGTCTTTCGCAGCAACATCACTTTAAGTTCCCGTGTCCCATGTTGTGGAACCACCACTGCCTGGAGTCGGGAAATATTTTTCTGAATTAAAAACTGAATACAGGGAGTTAGGCAGGGTAATACGAGAAGAAGAATCATGCCTCCCCCAACCACCAGCAACGCCGTGCGCCACCAGCTACCACCTAGGAGACCATCCCACCATCCGATGCCACTAAGAGGACGCCAAGATTGTACTGGCACATGGGCCAATCTCCGAATTTCATCGGAAATTCTCAAAACTGCTTTACCATTATCGTCAATTTCTAGACAGCAGTTTGTCAGGTTAAATTTCCCGCACACACCCCCCTCCGAGGCCAACAGATAATCCAAGGCAAGTCGGTTTTGATATATAGCAGCCCTCATCTGATCCTGCTGCTGAGCCAACAGCTCTAGGGCCAGGGCAGTCTGGTTAGTAATGACCTCTACGACTGCTTGGAGCCTGATAATTCGATTTAGCATATAGATAGGAGTACGATATCCCCATGATCCGTCCTGTGCCCAAGTAGCTGGCCCGTAGTATTCAATAATCTGGGCCGGTGGCCACTCATTCCCCCAATCACCGACTTGGATATCCCTTGGCGACCTACGCAGGGAGTCAAAGAGTTTAACTCCCAAATCATCGCCTTCCTCCCGGGGTAATAGGAAGAATTCAGGTCTTATTAGACCCAGGAAACATACTCCAGCCCATCCCATGGGCAGTTTGGAATATGCCTGATTACCGCATATCCAAAATAGGCCATCTGGAGCAGGCCCTCCCTGCCTCACAACGTCATCCCACAACTCCTTTACCCCAGGGACGCCCTCATAAGGACCAGGACCACTGCAATTCCAGTATTCGGATTGTTGACCCCGTGGCAGAGTCTGGACAGGATTATTCCAGCATTGATTCCCCTGACAACCACCGCTCCACACTCTTTTCATGCCATCGGAAGGGTCAGCACTTAGCTCGTAAGAGGAGGAATCAGAACGTAACCGAATGCAATTTTGATGATCTCGGTGTGCAATGTACCAAGCAATATTCTCAGGCCACCATACTCGCGTGGTTGCATCCAATATATTCTGACAGGGGCTAATCCCTACCTTCACGGTCCCCTTGCCTTCAATACAGAACTGGCCCTCAGGGCTGTTTGTCAGTCTCCACCCCTGGCTTTTTCTGTCGTCGTCATGAGTCCAAGTGGTTTGCAGCAATTCCCCTATGTCTAAGCTGTGACCAGTCCACGGCCATTGTTCCGACATATGTGGCCCCCCACAGACCCAGCAATTGCTAACATTTAAAACAGTGGCTATTCTAGAGGTGAGATCAATAAACAGGTTTTGTGTAACATCAGGGAGTTCAATCTGTCCTTCTACCTCTTCGTATACAGATGGCACTTTAGGGAGCACGACCGTTCCCTGACGGTCTTGCTCTTTCCCCAACCCCCGATCAGGGATCTGTATCTTGGTCTCCTTGACTCTGTCAACCTGCTCCCTGAGCAACACGGAGGATAGGTCCTACCTGCCAGTTTTGCTAATACACACCCAGCGGTCATTTATAGGGCATCCATGGATTTTGCCACCGTATCCTTTATTATATACCTGATAATAGGGTCTCCCATCCTCCCAACATTCATGGCGTGCACTCACATCGTAACACCTATCGTCCACATAGGAATGGGACACAAATGATCCCGAATAGATTCGAATCCCAAGTCTTACTGTAGTTCGACATTTGTCACATCTCCCCTCACCCTCCCCCACATACAGGAGTAAACTGATCAATATCCCCACCAATACAGTCCAAGTAGAGTTCATTATTGCTGTCTTTTCAGTTTTACCGACAACGGCTTGTCCCCTTGCTCGCATGTCCAGGTGCTTTCTTCTTCAGGCGGAACAGGCCCCTTTATCTTTGATGCGTGGACCCACCCTTTTTCTTTCGTCCGAACAGCTGCTTCAGTTGTTAACAGAACCAGGAACGGTCCTTCCCACCCCGGCTGGAGCTTTTCGGCCTTCCAGGTCTTAACAAGTATCCAATCTCCGGGCTCCACCTTATGCAGGAGGAAGTCGAGCGGCGGAGTCTGAGCCAGGAGACCTTTCCTCCGGAGTTCTGCAAAAGAACGGGATAAGGCCAGTAAATAGGTTCGGATAAATACATCCCCCCCTTGTAGAGTGGGACATCCATCAACCTTACTCCAATACGGTAATCCGAACAGCATTTCATAGGGGGAAACCCCAACATCTCGGCGAGGTGCCGTACGTATCCGCAATAGGGCAATGGGCAGGCACTTTGGCCAGGGTAACTTAGTTTCTAACATCAGCTTAGTCAATTGGGTCTTGAGCGTGCCATTCATTCTCTCAACTCGACCCGAACTCTGAGGATGCCAGGGTGCGTGGAATTTCCATTGGATACCCAGGGTAGTACAGATCAAATGGTGTAGCTTAGAAATAAAATGCGTCCCGCAGTCGGAGTCGATAGATTCCATTATGCCATATCTCGGGATTATGTTCTCTAACAACAGTCGGGCCACGGTTGGTGCATCGTCTTTGGCAGTTGGGAAAGCCTCTACCCAGTGAGTGAAATGGTCTACTATTACTAGCAGATATTTCCATCTCTGTACTGGGGGTAATTCTGTAAAGTCGACTTGGATCCTCTGAAATGGCCTAATCGCGAGGGGCTGACCACCAGCTGGCATAGAACGCATGGCTTTCTGATTAATACGCCGGCAAGTGGGGCATCCGACTACCTCTTGTTGGGCTAATGTGTATATCCCCCTGCATACATAGTCTCTCAGGATTGTATCACACATGGCTTGCACCCCCCAGTGGGTCTGATGGTGTAATCGGTGCAGAATACTCCGGGTGATCTGTTTGTTCAGTACTTGTCTCCCAACAGGAACGGTCCACTTCCCGTTAGTATCTAGCCGGGCTACTTCATTCAACCCCCGCAAGTCTTGCACCAGCCTATATGTCCCGTCCGGCTTCCTCACAGGGAGTATTGGAGTATTGAAAGGGGCCATGTATTCCTCCAGTAGTCCATCTGTGATTAATCTTTCTATCACAGGTTGTAACCCCTCCCGTCCTTCCATAGCAATCGGGTATTGTTTCCTTCTTACCGGGCCTCTTCCTGGTAACATGGTGATTTGGAGAGGTTTGATGTTTAGACCCCCTCTGTTCCCCTCTCGGTACCATACTTCTGGGTCTATTTGTTGATCATCTTCTTCGGTGAGGGCGAACAACCTTACCACCATTTCCCCGTTATTTGGTACCGTTCCGATCCCTAGTTTGACCTGCAAGTCTCTTCCTAACAAATTAAACCCCGTCGATGGCAGTAGAAGGAGGTCTCGTTTAGTAGTTCTGTTTTCATACCCAATTTCCACGTCCTCCACCACTGGGACTTGTAATTTCTGTCCTCCAATTCCAGATACCCCCATAACTTTTCCTCCTGCTCGGGTGCCGGGGGGTATTTGGATTATACTTGATCTTTCGGCTCCCGAGTCCACCATAAATGTGATCTCCGATCCTTGGGGCCCTACTTTCAAGTTTACCAGGGGTTCCTGTCGATAGTCCTTTTGCCCCAAGGGTAGGAACCCCCGACCTCCCTAATCTTCCTCCATCAGGGCGTACGACCTCACCTCCTGCTTGTAGCGGGAGCACTCCCGTTTAAAATGTCCCTCTTCATTACAATAGTAACATTCGTTTCCCTGTCGCGGTCTCGCGTTCCTCCACTCTTCCTTTGTTCCGGCCATGGTTCTCTTTTCCTCTGCTCTTGCCACGACTCTCCCCTTTCCTGTTTCTGCCACGGCTCTCCCTTTTCCTTTCTTCCAGCTGTCATTTGTTGGACCGTTTGCATCATTATCTTTGTCGCCTTCCTTTGCTTCTCATCGTCCCTTCTCACAAACACCTTTTGCGCCTCCCGTAGTAGTTCACTTAAAGATTTACTATCCCAATCATCCATTTTCTCTAACTTCTTTCGTATGTCCGGCCAGGCTTTTGATACAAACTCTACCCGTATGAGTTGTTGCCCCACGTCCGTCTCAGGGTCCACCCCAGCAAACTGCTGCAAATTCTTCCTAATCCTGTCTAGGAAGTCCGTAGGGGTTTCCTCCGGGTTTTGATGATTACCAAAGGCCTTGGTAAAATTGTGCCCCTTCGGGGCTGCGTGTCTTATTCCTTTTATCCAATATTCCCGCATGTCTCTCATGTTGCGCCGTCCTCCCTCCGTGTTCTTATCCCACTCGGGGTCGGTGAGGGGAAACTTCTGCTCCCCTCCTTCTCCCCCCTCTCTCTCCCAGACCAAGAGCGCAGCTTGTCATATCATCAGACGCTCCTGGCTAGAGAACAATGTTTTCATGATGGAACACATCTCTTCCCACGTGTAAGTATTCGGACCCAGGAACTGATCCAATTGTTCAGCAAGTCCCATGGGGTCCTCTAGTAGACCCTTCATTTCCCTCCTGAAATTCCGTACTTCAGTACTCGTCAAGGGAACGTTCACATATCCCGTCCTTCCCTCCTCGCCCCCCATGGGCACTTCCCGGAGTGGATTCATTCTTGCAATCGAGACAGGGTTTTGTCTGTGACCCTTTCCAGCTTGAGATTTGGTCTGTACCCCTGAGGTAGTTTGTGGTTCCTCCCCATTTTCTTCCCCTTCCCCTGAATCGTCGTCACCCGAAGGAACATTCTGTGGGGCAGACGGGGTCACGTAGGGCGGCGGTAAGTGATCTAAAGGGTCCCATTCTTTCTGCCCTTTCGAGTCTTTATTAGTTACCTGCATTTGGCAAGATATCGTAACCGGCAGCCAACAAAGGGCATAATCACTTTCTTCCAGATTAACATCAGGTTTTGAATTGACATATAAAATGAGGGCTTGCCGGACCCAGTCTTCGTCAGTACCGAATCTAGGCCACCACACTGAGTCGCCCTGAATAGGTTTCTGGGACCACTTTTGACAGTATTTTACCATCTTCCTTTTAGATTTTCCCTTTCTTCCACCCTGATCCCAATTATTTAGCATTTTCCCTAACGGACTATCGTCAGGTACCCCGGGGTATGTGTCATTGTCCCTGTTTAAGCCTACCTTTCCCTTAATCACCTTAGATCCCTTATTTTCCATTTCCGAGGACTTCGTATTTTTCCCGTGATAATCTATCACAATGTAGCCAATTCCCGGACCTTCAGTCCCGTGATCGCCCAGGTTCCTTTGCAGGCACCCCCGGTCTTTGGATTCCTGTGTCCTACGTCTCTGTGACACAAATCACAGGCACCCCGTAGGTACACGTTCCTCCTCAAACACGGTCTCTGCAAAATCCCTCACAGGCGAGCCCCGGTCTCTAGATTCCTGAGTCCCACGTCTCTGTAGAAAAAAATCCACAGGCACCCCGTAGGTACCCAGTCCTCCGGAAACACGGTCCCCGCAAGTTTTTTCTTACCTGCGTTCGGTGCACCGAAATTACTCGATCATTAACCGTCCCCACTGCCTCGGGTACACCCCTCCTTTGTTTTCCTGAGCCTCCCGGATATCACTCGCTCAAACCGCGCGGGGCGACAAGCAAGGAATCAGGGACTGCTGAACTCAGCAGGGTGCACCTTCTCCGATATCCTTCCTCAACTCCCCTCGCGGCCGGAGTGTTGATCCCGGATGACGAGCCCCCAAGTTGTTAGAAACGAAAATCGCTTCTCAATAATCGCTCTAGACAAATTCAGGAAAACAAAGTTTTATTAACAAGTCAAGTCTGCAGAGTCGGGCACCCTTAAAGAAAAGGCGCGCTGAGGCTTACAAAGTCTCCCATTATATACAGCACAAGTCCCTCCTCTCCTTGGCTCCAACAAGCCATGAGGTTCACATTCTTAAAAACATCATTATTCTTATCACAAAGTCTGCAACAAATGTCTTCAGAGTCTCTAAAGTTGTTGTTTTTCTCACCCTGTAGTCTTATCAGTCAAGGACTTATCCTTCCCTGCTGTGTGAATGGCTTCATCAATCAAGAGCCTGCTTGTTTTTACTATCGCTCACAAATTGTCAGCATTCTGCACAATTTAAACTATTCTACTTTTGAGTATATAAAATGGTTGTTAGAAAAGAAACAAAAGTTTTGTCTTTTATTATAGATCAGTCTGTGGTCCAGGCACATCTTAAAGTTTAAACCGAAATTACCTCTCACATATATAAACATAGTCTTACACAACTAAGAGATACCTTTGGTTTGTTTATTGGACAGAGTGTGACTCCAAAGTTTGTTTTTGTTTTCTTCATAAAATATTGTGCAGACTGAAACAAGTTTTAATAAAATTAACGGTCACTTGGGGCACGAGGGCGGCCATTTCCCGCGCGCGGGACCTGAGGGGGCGGGGCCTGGAGCGAAAATGGCGGCGGCGGCCCGTTAACCGCCACCTCCCGCGCATGCGGCCTGAGGGGGCGGGGTCTGGAGCGAAAATGGCGGCGGCGGCCCGTTAACCGCCACCTCCCGCGCATGCGGCCTGAGGGGGCGGGGCCTGGAGCGAAAATGGCGGCGGCCTGCCCCGCCCCGCCCAGAAAGGAGCAGCGTCGGAGGGATAGCGGAGTGTTTCGGCAAAGTCTCGTTCCTGAAG
Source organism: Chiloscyllium plagiosum (assembly GCF_037043375.1). NCBI lineage: Eukaryota > Metazoa > Chordata > Chondrichthyes > Orectolobiformes > Hemiscylliidae > Chiloscyllium > Chiloscyllium plagiosum. The sequence continues at coordinate 37,714,557 of NW_028270178.1, forward strand.
GTAATGATGGTGGTTATTGGGGGGTGGGTGGAGGGAGTAATGATTGTCTCTCCCTCCCTCACACTGTCCAACACGAGGGCAGGGATGATGGTCGGTCGTCTCTCCATCTCTCTGATCCGGGAACTTCACTGTTCTGCAGGTTAGTGACCACTACCGGCCGCAAGTGGGAACTGCAGCCACCCTGCAGAAATGCTCAGAGTCTGTCAGGGTCAATGAGGCAGATCATGTGAACAAACAGATTCTGTCTGTACACTGAGAACTCACTTTGGTATACATTCATACTGAGAAACAAAACGACTGATTGTACATAATACATTGTTTGGATAGTTGTGAGCTTGTCCAGTGACATTTTATTCAAAATTGAGCACAATTTTGCAAAAACAAGCATTCGTCTGAAAAAGTTGAAATAGAGAAAATGTTAATTTCATACAAAACTGTAAAACTCAGGACCACTGATTGTTTTGAAGCTGGAGTTGATTTCTGCCTTGTGTAGATCTGACACGTTAATCGTCTTTCCCCATCCCTACAGATACTGCTCAGTGTTTCCAGCAGCTTCGGTCATTATTTCAGGTTCCCAACAGGAGCAGTGTTTCATTTGTCATGCTCAAAAAATCCCTGTGCTGCAATCAACATTTAGATAAGGAATGGAAAGCAACGGAGAGGAATGCTGCCGAGATGGAAAAGCACGGCAGGTCAGGCAGCATCCGAGGAGTTGGAGAATCAACATTTCAGACATAAGCCCTTCATCCGGAATTATGCCTGAAACATTGATTTTCCTGCTCTTCAACCCGCTCTCCTTTTGCAGCACCACACGCTTGACTCTGATCCCCAGCAACTGCAGTCCTCACTTTCTCCCAACTTATCTCATTAGCTCCATGCCCTCTAACAACCCACCCTCCACTCCTGGCACCTTTCTCTGCCAGTGCAGGAATTGCAAAACCTGAGCCCACACATCCCCCCTCACGTCCCTCCAACGCCCCAAAGGAGCCTTCCACAATCCATCAAAGTTTCACCTGCACTTCCACACATGTCATTTACTGTATTTGTTGCTCCCGATGTGGTCTCCTTTAAATTGGGGACACTGGACGCCTTCTTGCAGAGTGCTTCAGAGAACAACTACAGGACACCCACACCAATCAACTGACCCGTGGCCGAACATTTCAACTCCCCCTCCCACTCTGCCGAGGACATGCAGATCCTGTGCCTCCTACATCGCCACTCCCTCACCACCCAACGCCTGGAGGAAGAATGCCTTATCTTCTGCCTTCGACACTTCAACCACAGGGCATTAATGTGTACTTCACCAGTTTCCTCATTTCCACTCCCCCTACCTTTCCCCAGTTCCAACCTTCCAGCTCAGCACTGCTCTCATCACCTGTCCATCTTCCTTCCCACCTATGCGCACCACCCTCCCCTCCGACATATCGCCATTACCCCTACCTCCACCTTTCACACTCTCGGCTACCTTCCTGCCAGCCCTACCCCCTCCCACTTATCTCTCCATCCCCAAGGCTCCCAGCCCCCTTCCTGATGAAGGGCTTTTGCCCGAAGTGTCGATTTTCCTGCATCTTGAATACTGCCTGATCTATGCTTTTCCAGCACCACACTCTCTTGACTCTGAAGCTTCTGAGATGCCAAGCAGCGCTGGCTGGTTCTACATTGCAATTTCACAGAAACCACCGTCCAAAAGATCGAGCAGCAATCTGGTGGATCTATTGGATACATTTATGCACTTTTAGACAAAAATCACCAATAAATCGTATCTTGAGATTTTTCCTTTGAAAATCGCTTTAAAGCTGCAACATTGCGATGGCCAGGCATCAAACCCGGGTCAACTGCTTGGAAGGAAGCTATGCTCACCACTATACCACCATCACTATGACAGTGAGCTTCTCACTATTCCCAAACATATTTAACTAAACTGTGATTATGACCAATTGAATGGGGCTGAAATAAAAACAAATTGCTGAAAAGGCTCAGCAGTACTGGCAGCATCTGTGAAGTTAAATCAAAGTGAAACCCTTCAATCACCGAACCAAAAAGGTTAACTCTGATTTCACTTCACAGATGCTGCCAGTACTGCTGAGCTTTTCTAGCAACTCCTGAGATTGTGTTGCTGTGTTTCAGATTCCCAGACCCATGGGAATAATTTCTCAGCATCTACTCTATCTGTTCCTTAGAAGCTGATACATTCTAATGAAACTGCATTTCAATTTTCCAGAATAGAGACTCAATTTATTCTGATACTCAGCATAGGAGTGCATCGAGTACCAAATAGTGAAGCTTATTTTTTAAGATTCATTAATGTGTTTGGGTCACCGCTGGCTGGGTCACCACCTACTGCACAAACATAATTGCTGTGGTGAAGATGACGATGGGTTATTATTTTGAACTGCTGCAATCCAGAGAGAGCCAGGATTTTCAATCAATGGCACTTGTGGAACCGAGATATTTTTCCAAGCCAGGGTGGTGAGTGGAATTGTCAACTGGTGGTGCTCCTGTGTATTGGCTGTGCCTGGCACACCATTGCCATTGGTCTGGAAACTGCTCTGTAAGGAACCTTGGTTAATGTCTGCAGTGCATCTTGTCTATGGTACACACTGTTCCTACTGAGGGTCCCGGATAGAGCCAGGAGATGTTTGTGGCTGTGGTGCTGAGCAAACTGCACTGTCAGTGTCTTCTACCTAAATATAAAGAGCACAACTACTCTGCACCATCATCAATCCATTTCACAGATGGACATCCAGTGATTACACAAATCTGTTGTACAAGTCTGTTAAGTGTAAAAATGACCATGAGATTTTAGACAGATTCACCTCTTCCCTGACAATAGGCTGAGGGACATCACATGACTGTTCCACTTTTGTCATTTGTAAAAGCTGGGGCTGAGCTGATTGACACAGGTTTTGTTGTAGATTGTTTAACTCAGGGAAGTGTCACTTACTGCACACAGACCCTATGTATGTGTATATATTCATGTGTCTGTGAATCTGTCTGACTATCTGTGTCGATGTGGGTATGAGAGTGTGGGTTAGTATGTATCAGCGTTGTACTAGTATTTTGTCTGTATGTTTGTGAGTCTTTCTATGTCTGTATCTCTCTGCAATGGACTCCTGTTGCTTTGGGGTTTGTATCAATTGAAATGTCTCTCTGTGCATGTTTCTTGTGTTTAAAGTGATACAATGCTGTTGGTCATGTTGATGTGTCTCTGTGTGCTTTTTGTGTGTGTGCCCACCTCTGCCTGCAATGGGGCACAGCTTGTCCTGGAGTAAAATTTGAATTAATTAGTTAAAAACAATGAATCAATATCTCTGACTCTCTGTGTCTGTCCCTCTTGTGTTTAAGGTGATACAATGCCCCACCCTCTGCTGGCCTCCCCGCGCCACTGCACTATCAGCAGATGTTTGTTTCTGGGGCAGTTTGTTCCTGCCCCTGTTCACTCTCTTACTTTGGACAGTCTCACAATGATCTGAGTGATGCTAAAGTGCAAGGGGCTGCGCGGTGACATCACATCCAGATGGCCACCCTCATGGAGAAAGACTGACAATGTGGAAGCAGGAGGAGGCAAGAGGTGACCGGGACAGGACCGTGAGGCAAGGCAGAGGGTTCCCTCTGATGGCTAGGAGGAGGAATCAGCAGCCCCTGTCTCAAGGAATAAAATTTTATTTAATAGTCCCACTGCCTCCTCTATCCTCCTTTCACCATCCTGTGAGAAGGCAGCACCTACCCCGTGAACTACCAACATTCTTTCAATGTTATAACACAGAATATGTGTCACTGTTAGGAACCTCAGATGTATTAAACTTTTAACATTATTGTCCATATTGTCCAGGGATGTGCAGGCTCGGTGTGTTAGACATGGGAAATGCAGAGCTACAGGGATAGTATGGGGAAAGGATGGGTCTGGTTGAAGGGTTGGTGTGGATTTGATGGGCCAACTGGCCTCTATCTGTCCTGCCAGGATTGCATGATTCTCAGTCAAAACAGGTGGTGCTGGAAAAGCACAGCTGGTCAGGCAGCATCCGAGAAGCAGGAGTTAAATCACACAACACTAGGTTATAGTCCAACAGGTGTAATTGGAAGCATTACCTTCATCACCATGTGATGAAGGAGCGGCGCTCCTAACGCTAGTGTGCTTCCAATTAAACCTGTTGGACTATAACCTGGTGTTGTGTGATTTTTAACTTTGTACACCCCAGTCCAACACTGACATCTCCAAATCATGAGAAGCAGGAGAGTTGACATTTTGAACATCAGCCCTTCATCAGGAATTACTTCGTGAACCCAGTTGTATGATTCTCAGTAAGCTGGATGGCTGCTTTGTGATGGAGAGCAATGCTCACAGCAGGGGCTGAGTTACCCACATCAGCTGAGGACATCCTGAACAGCCTGCCTTCTCTAAGGTTAAACTCACTGCCAGTCATTTCTTTCAAATGAGAGAGTGACCTCCAGGGCAATGGTGACTGGGTCAATGACAGAGACACAGTGGGGTCAGTGTGGTCTCCCCTGGGTCAGTGACAGAGACACAGTGGGGTCAGTCTGCTCTCCCCTTCCCCTGTGGGAGGGTTTGATGATGCCTTTCCTCAAGGATTTGGACATGTTGCCAGGCAGGGCCATTCTCTCGAATACCATGGCTGGTTTAGTGCCATTGAGACAAATGCAGCTCATTAGATCATTGCTTCAGGGAGCTTTATTCTCATAGGATTCTCCAGGTTGAGTGATTTTTCCAGACCCTCCAGTATAACATTGTCTGTGGTCTCCATAATATCGGTAGGGAGTTGGATTGGAGGCTGTACCGTTTGTGGACTTCACATCACACCGTCCAGCATTAAACAATTCTCTGTACTTCAAAAAAGTCAGACTGTGAGGAAGATAGGGAAGAGATTGCTAGGCCTCTTACTGAGATATTTTGTGTCATTGTCAGCCATGTGTGAGGTTCCAGAAGACTGGAGGGAGGCTGATGTGATGCCATTATTTAAGAAAGGTGGTAGAGAAAAGCCAGGGAACTATCGACCTTTGAGCCTGACATCACTGGTGGGTAAAAAAAATGTAAAGAAGGAGATATCTTTCATTTAAAGAGCTTGTGGAGAGGCTGACACGTGGACAGCTCTGGAGAGAGTTTATTTTAATCCAGAGCTTGAAAGCTGAGACCAAAAGAGAAAATGCTGGAAAACCTCAGCAGGTCTGGCAGCATCTGTAAGGAGAGAAAAGAGCTGACGTTTCGAGTCTAACTGACCCTTTGTCAAAGCTTTGAGCACTAAGGAAAGCTTTGACAAAGGGTCAGTTAGACTCGAAGCGTCAGCTCTTTTCTCTCCTTACAGATGCTGCCAGACCTGCTGAGATTTTCCAGCATTTTCTCTTTTGGTTTCAGATTCCAGCATCCGCAGTAATTTGCTTTAATCGCTTGAAAGCTGAGTGTTGGTTTATTTGAGGAGGAGACATTTATTTCGGTTGTTCAATTGCATTTGATTTCTTTTCAACATCTATATTTATTTTCTATTTTTTGCATGTCATGTTAGATCTGCGGGAAAGGAGTGGAAACTTATTTTCATATATAAGCTGCTATTGACAGCTCCTTCTTAGGCTTAATCCGACTGAGGGCATCCCAGAGACACTGAGTGTGATGACCAGTAGATTCAGTGAAGTGATTACACAGCAGCGTCAGTCAGATAGATGATTGACTGTCAGGAAAGGGAAGAGGGTCTTTCAGAACTCTCCTGCTGCTATTCTTCTCTCAAACACATGTTTTATTTTATGTACTGTTGAAAGAGAAAGTCTCTCAGCGGAACATAGAAGTGTTAGTCAGATCTTGGGCACTAAGAATGAATCTTATGTTCAACGGGTTTGTCAAGATATAAAAGAATCATTGTTATGGGGACTCTCCTGTCAGAGGCACAGATAGAGATTCTATGACAGTGAGCATGAACCTGGGATTGTATGTTGCTTTTCTGGTGCCAGGGTGAAGGACGTCTCAAAACGTGTGAAGCATATTGCCAAAGGGGAGAGTGAGAAGCCGGAAGTTGTTGTATACATTGGGAGGAATGATATTGTCAGGGAAAGGGTTAAGGCTTTGCAGAGTGAGTGTAAAAGGTTGGGTAGAAGGTTAAAATACAGAACTTAAACATAGTAATCTCTGGTTTCCTTCCAGCCCCAGGTTCAAATTAGGGAAGGATAGGGCAGATAAATCAATGACTGAAGTGGTGCAATGTGCAGGGATTCCGTTTCTTGGATCATTGGGATATCTTTTGGGATAGAAAAAATATGGGTTTCACCTGAACTGGAAAATGACCAATATCCTGGCAGGGAGATTTGCTTGTTCTATTTTGAGAGCCTGTAAACATTTCGAGATTGGGGTGGGGGCTTCCTAAGTAACAGTGAAAATACACAGAAAGCGAGGATAGTTCTGAGTCAGAGAAAAAAAAATACAAGATAATTTGAAAAGACAGACAAGAGCCAGTCAGAACAAAGTCACTTTGATGAATTAAACTGTATGTATTTCAAATAAGGCTGATGAGCTCAGGACATGGGTGGGAACATGGGGCTGGGATATCATAGTTATTACAGGAACTTGGCTGAGGGAAGGACAGGACTGGCAGCTCAATGTTCTGGGTTTTAGATGTTATAGGAAGGATAAGAAGAGAGGCAAGAGAGGAGAGGAAGTGACATTTTTGATTAAGGAAAACATCACAAGTATAATTAGATTAAATATTTCTGAGAGACCATTTAATGAGAATATATGGTTTGAAATGATGTAACTGCGGCTGAGGGGTGACCTTTATAGAGGTTTATAAAATGATGAGGGACATGGATAGGGTGAGTAGACAAGGTCTTTTCTCTGGGGTGGGGGAGTCCAGAACTAGATGGCATAGGTTTAGGGTGAGTGGGGAAAGATATAAAGATATAAGGGGCAACGTTTTTACACAGAGGGTGGTGCCTGTGTGGAATGAGCTGCCAGAGGAAGTGGTGGAATCACGCCCAGGATCCTCTTATTATGAGGTAGCGGTGCTAACTACTGAGCCACCATATCTTCTGTTTGGAAATTAGGCAAGGGAAGTGACTGAAGTGTTAATGGGGGAACACTTTGGGACTAGTGACGATAATACCGTTGGTTTTAAAACAGCTATGGAAAAGGATAAGTCTTCTATAAAAGTTGAAGATCTTAATTGGAGTAAGGCACGTTTTAAGGGTAAAGTATGAGCTTTGAAAAATTGATTGGCATAAACAATTCACAGATAAAAGGACGACTGAGAAATGGGAGGCTTTCAGTTGTGTGATAACGAGAGTTCAGAAGCATTGTGTTCCTGATAAGGGAAAGGCAAGGCTGGTAAGATTAGGGAAGAATGGATGAATAAAGATATCAAAGTTCTCATTCAAGAGTAAAGAAAAAGGGATCAACCGAATCTCTTGAAGAGAAGAAAGAGTGTAGGGGCAAGAAGGAAATCAGGAAGGCAGAGATGGAATGAGATAGCCTTGGCAGATAAGGTTAAATATAATCCAAACAAATTCTACAAATACTTTAAGAGCGAGAGCAAGTTGAAAGAGAGTAGGACTCCCAAAAGATCAATGAGATTGTCTTCCTGCTGAACTTCAGGAGATAGTAGAGGCATTAATTGAATATTTTGTGTCCATTGTGACTGTTGAGAAACAAATGGGGTTAGAGAACTCAGGGTAATAAATGTTGAAGTTTTGAAAACCGTTCACAGATGGAAGTGGAAATGCTGGAGGTCTTAAAAAACATAAAGGTAGCTAAATCTCCAGGACCTGATCAAGTGTGTCCCAGGACATTGTAGGCTCCTAACAGAAATACATGTATCATCTATAAACATGGGTGAAGTAGCGTAGGACTGGAGAGTGAAGAAGGCTACCTCCAAGTACAACAGGATCTTGATCAGCTGGGCCAATGAGCGCAGGAGTGGCAGATGGAGTTTAACTTAGGTAAATATGAGGTGCTTTCAGTTCTGGTCTCTGCTACAAGAAAGGTATTGTTCAACTTGAAGGGTTTCAGAAAAGATTTACGAGGATATTGCTGGCATTGGAAGGTTTGAGATACAGGGAGAGGCTAAACAGGCTGGGGCTGTTTTCCCTGGAGCATCAGAGGCTAAGGGGTGACCTTATAGAAGGGTATAAAATCATGAGAGGCGTGGATAAGGTGAATAGCCAAGGTTTTTTTTTCACAGTAGAAACAAGTCCAAAACTAGATGGCATAGGTTTAAAGTGAAAGGGGTAAGATTAAAAAGGGACCTAAGGGTAACATTTTCACACAGAGTGGTGTGTGCATGGAATGATATGACAGAGGAAGTGGTATGGGCTGGTGCAATTACAACATGTAAAATACATTTGGATGTAAATAGGCATGTAAATAGAAAGGATTGAGAGGGATATGGACCAAATGCTGGCAAGTGGGACTACATTACATCAGGATGTGTGTTTGGCAATGAGCAGTTGGACCAAGGGGTTTGTTTCCATGATTTGCATCTCTATGTCTCTAGAAACGTGTTTAATGAGACCTTTATCATATCAAATTAGAGTTAATATTGACCTATCAAAGATGATATTTGGTCAGGTCGGAATAACATATTCAAGGAGATAAATTATAAGAAGCATCTTATCTAGGAGAATGAGCTGTGTAATCGGAAGAACTGAGAGGGGTGGTGTGGTCCAGAAGTCGACACAGCTCAGTAACACTGGATTGTCAGTCCTGCAGTCAACGCCCATCTTAATTCCTTTCCCACTCCCTTTCTGACATGACCATCTTTGGTCACCTCTATTACCACAATGAATCAAGTCGCAAACTGGAGGAACAACACCTCATCTTCCACCTAGGCAGCCTACAACAGAAGACTGAACATTGAGTTCTTCGATTTGAAATAACCTCTGTTCCCATCACCCAACTTCCTTCCCGCAACCCCCAACCCTGGCTTCCCTTCCAGCCCTTCCCCCTCCCTTGCATTCATTTCAACCGCCTACAACATTCATCCCTCCCATTGACCAATCAGATCTTACTTGCTACCTGTCCCCACCTTGCCACACTGCCCCATTTATCCCCTTTATCTGTAGCTCCCCCAAACTTGACCCCAGTCCTGAACAAGTGTTACACCCAAAGTGTTGCCATCTCTACGTCCTAATGCTGCCTGCCTTGCTGTGTTCTCCCACCACCCCCGCTCTCCCGCTTCTCTATCTTGTTATTGTTTCTGGCATTCTTAACTGCTATTTAGTTTCACTTGATTCTCTGAAATCTGTAATTTCTTTCACCATCACACCAGATGGTAACATTTACACCACAGCAGAATATCTAGCATGTTCATTAAGATATTACAGGACAAGATTTATACCAGCCCAAGAAAGCGAAGAAATCAGCAGATGATATTGGAACATTTGGAATAAACGAGTGAGAATGTAAAATCGAGAATTTGGAGTACAACATGTCTGTGTAAGTCACTGTGGTCAGCGTATGATCCGGAAATGGGAATTCTTCATAAAGCACACCAGGCGGGGGAGAAATAATTTAGACAAAGTAAATGTATGGAGTTTACAATCTAGAGTCAGGCAGATAAGATTGTGGGATATGAGGGTCCAGAGGTAACGATGGAACTATTTTCAAAGCATCAATATTTATTTCTCTGCGTTCAGTAACCCCCCATTCCTTTCTCAACAGTTACAACTATTTCAACAATTTATGAGCTGAGGCAGGGATGGCTTTAAGAGCTGTGTGGCAGATGGAGATGTTGTGAATGTCTTTTTGAATTGATCTCAACAACCAATATGAAACCACAATCAAACAGGGTTCATCCAGAATCTGTTCCCACTGAGCTTCATGGAGTCAGTGAGAGCCACAAACCATTGTCATGGAAGCACTGAGTGTCGGCTCATCTCTCACATCCAACTGCATTCCCGAGCTTCGGATCCCGCCTGTCACCGAGCCCTCTGATTGGGCCGTGGATTTTCCCATCAAAACTGCAGCTGTGATTGGTGGAATGAAACGAATAAAGAAAAGGAGTGACAGCAGCATCAGGTCAATGGCGGGGGGGGGGGGGGGGGGGAGCTGAATGGGAACAGACAAAGTACGGCTGAAAATATATTGTAATCAAAGACACATTTTTAAATATATTATTTAATCTTTACAATAGGGAACTTCTCATATTTTGTACTTCTGTTCCATTGTCTGCTGCAGCTAATGTTGGCCCTCAGTTATTTGGATTTATTTATCAATTGAAATATTTTTATAACTGGATATTTCATGGCATACTTTAACTGGTCTCTGAAATTTTTCTGCATCACCACATAAATAAAAGCATTTGTGCAGCAGCTGAAGTCTCGCAACATATATGCGACTTGTTCAAAGAGATAATAAGCACCAGAATCCAAGGAATAACTCGCTCTAAAGAAATGTAAAATATACCCCAACCAGAGCAGGATGAAGCTGGCACATATGGCAAAGAGTAAAATCACAGATTTCTTTCTACTGCCTATCTCTGGGTCATTCTCTATGTTTCTCTGACCCCTCAGTTCCTTATGCACCTTAATGACCTCAAAGATATGCCTGACAGTCAGAATATTGATAAAGAGAATAAAAATGAATGGCAAAAATGGTGTTAAAAATTGTTCAAAATATTTAAAACTTGCCCACTGCCTGTAATATTTATAACTGTAACGAGTAACACAATACATTGGAGCATTGTTGATGATCTTCCAAGGTCTAAATCGAAAGTAGTTGGGAATGTTCTTTAAAGAAAAGAAAATACAGATTGTTGCTAGAACCCTCATTGCAGTTTTCTCTGTACAATACTTCATTTTCATCTGAGGTAAACAAATGATGACAAATCGATCAAAGGAGAAAGCAGCAGTGAACCAGACAGAACAATCAATGGTTATGCGGGTCAGGACATACATAACACTACAAACAGGAGTGATGTCCAGGAAACACCGTGGATAGTAATAATACACAAATCGACAAAGTACAACTTCAGAAAGAATGAACAGCAGATCAGATGTTGCCATGGCCACCAGATAGCGAATGCTGCATGCAGAAAGACCACTCTTGCCCCGAGCTAAGAATACAATCACCACTAGACTAACTGTAAGAGAGAGAAAGGAAACAAGGAGAGTTGGAGTTACTGATCAAACATTCTCTGATGCCTGAGTCCAGACTGTAAATAATAACTGAAAGATAGTTGTTCTTCCATGTCATATGAAGTTTAAAGAATGTGAACCACAGCAGCAATCTCTCTATAAATTAATCATTTGCACTTCTAAAAGACGCAGGGAAGAACATTAGCAGCAGATTGCTCACAGAAACACATTCATGTACTCAATTTTTTTTTAGATTGGCAGCAGTTGATTCCATCTGTTTAATAGATCACTCTGACTGGCTGGAGTTTCCCATAAGACCATAACATCCACACAAAGTCACCTGAGATCAGTAAAACAAAGAACAAGAGACACCTAACATGGACATTGATTACAAAATTCCTGTGCTTGGATTTGGAGCCTCCACAGCTCAGATTGACCCCGGAGGTTTATATCCACACTGTATGAATGACAATAACGGGCATTGAATCACTCCATAGTGTCCAGGAATGAATGCTGTCCACAATGTGGGTGAACAAATGATCGGGCATTGAGTCCCTTCATTGTGTACAGAATTGAACATCCAGACAATCTGAAGTATGAAATTATTCAGCAATGAATCCAACCACCATGTCTCAGGGTGGATACCCACTGCAACTTGAAGAATTTCAATGATTGGTATGACTTCCCTCTCATGACCACAACCCAGGCCCCAATGGAAGTGGATTCCATGCAACATTAGTCATTACAACTTTCTGGTTTGCACATCACATACTTTAGCTGGGATTAAGCAAACTGTTTTGCCCGAGGTCCAGGCTCACACTCCCAATCTCCTCTCCTAAACCCTCTCCTTGTGAATGGAGATTCCCATCCCAGCTGCGGAATGCACACTGGGACTAGGAGCCCCCATAGTTTACTCAGCACTCTGCATGGAGCTCATAAGAACTGTACAACAGTTTGTTCAAAGAAACTCAACCATTGTCTTATTGATGGCGTCAGAGACTGACTGTCTGGATTCAGGCCAATGCTAAAGGTTAGGAGAGAAGATGACCAAATGGTGTTCTCACCATAGTATTCATTAAGATCCAGGTAATATACTGGAGAGCTGGGTTCAATGTCTATCATGCCAGATCGTGGAATTTCAGTTTTTAAAAAAAAGCTGGACTTCTAATGTCTGATGATGACAATGCAACAGTTAGCTGTTATTGGAAGAAAATAAAGGAAGAACCATTTCATTCACTGATATCCTTTAAGGAGGGTAATCTGAGATCCATACCTGGTCTGGCCTAGATATGACTCCAAATCCATAACAATCTGGTTAACTCTTACCTACCCTGCAGGCAATTGGGGAAGGATGGTAAGTGTTGGCCTAGCCAGCGACACCCACATCCCTTCAACGAGTAAAGTAAAATGTTGGTTCCCATTCACAGTCAACTCCCGGGCACAGATGACTGCTCCCTTTTTATACCATTCCCTGGAATTGTATATCTCCACAGTAAATCCACTATCACCGAAATTAATCTCCCAGAATTGATCGACTTTCGAAGATAAGCCATCCTCCCCAAGATTCAGTGTCGTTACCTGGAGTAGGAAACAACAACGCAAAGACCAGTATAAAGCACAGAGAACTGAGGCAAAAGGATCTGCCTCTTGGCTTTGAGACCAGCAAGAGTTGGGAAACTCATTGGACTCAATAAAATAAGTGATGCCACGGACTACCCCCGGGATTGCTGATGCAATTTGGCAGAACCTCAGCAGCAAGCATCCAGCCTTTTCCCTTGGACATTTCTCCTGCTCCTGCCATACAAGACATTCCAATGGACACTAATCACCCCTTGGGTTCAGAAGTATCCTCATGTAGATTTAGGAATAGTGATTGTTTATAAATGTATTCATGCATTCTGAGCTTTGGGAGCTAGGCCAGCTTTCATCGCCCAGTTATATTCACCTTTGTGATGGTATTGGAGATCTGGATATTTGCATATCTACATTCCCTGAGATGCAGAAAACCCAGTGTTTTAGGGGAAGAGTTGCAGAATATTTACCCAGCAACAGTGATAGAATGACAATAGTTTAAAAGTCACAACGAAATACAGCTTGAAGGCAAGCTTTCATGCAGTAGCGTTTCTATGTAGCTGCTGTACTTGTTCTTCCAGATGCTGGAGGTCGTAGGCTTGTGAGGTACTGCCAAAAAGAAACTTGAGTGTTATTGGTTTGCATCTTGTAAGTGATATTCATTCCTGGTCATGCTGTCTTTGGTAGAGGAAGTGAATCCTGAATGTGGTGATTGGCACACTGGTCAATCACCTGTTTATCCTGCACAATGTGGAGACTGGTTCTTGCTTTGGGTGCGAGAGTTCTGGGGTTCAAATTCCAGATGAGCCCCCAAACGGTGGTAAACCCTTCTGCTAATTAAACCAAACACACAGAAATCTGTTAAAGTACAAGTGACAGAGAACTCCCCAACTCTACTATTTAAAGGAAAACAAAATTAGTTTTATTCAGTTTCTCTAAAAGTGGACATTAGACAACAATTATTCACAACTCTAAGCCTCCTTTCCCTGAATGGTTTGTTATCTGCCTCCAACTCTATAACAATATATTGTACCAATAAAAGCCCCTGATAAAATTACATCAACTTAATTTCCAAAACCAGACAGTGGCTGTTGTCGTTGGTGTCCATCCACCTTTCAGCTGTAGATCTCCCTGGGTTGTCTTTGGTCTTTTGCTGCAAAGGTGTTTCGTATGAAAAAGGTACCTTTGATAGAGAGTGTTTTGAATGGCAGCCTCTCTCTAGATGGCACTTTATCGCTCTCTGGTTAACACTCAAAAATGCTGCCTTCTTTATAACCAAACATTGCATTGTCTCATTGGTTCAAGGTTGAAAAAAACAATAAATTCAAATTCAATTGAGTTTTAGTACCCTGGGGCATAATTTAAACTGATTGGTTAAATTGTTGTGAAAACAGCCAAAATGTTACATATTTTCAAGTTTCTAGTACATTCTGAGCCTGCAAGGTCAGTCACATGACAGATGCCTGCAAACTCTCAGTGCAATACAGCTTTCACTCTCAAAGGTACAGTACACTCCTTCAACTTCATAAGAGCGAGTGTTGCTGTCAGTGTTGTGTTTGAGCTGCACTCAGGCAGATACATCCCACCTCTGAGCAATGCTTTCTGGATGGTGGACATGGATTGGAGAGGGAGGCAGGCAGCCTATTATTGAAGTAATCAGAGTGTCTGACATGCTTCTGTGGCCACAGCACTTGTGTGGCTGGAGCAGGTCATTTTCCTGTCAATAGCCAACCCAGGTTGCTGACAGTCATGAATTCAGCGAAGCCAGTGGGAGATTGGTAGGTTCTCACTGTTTGGAGATGGTCATTGCCTGGTGCTTGTGGGCTGCGAATGTTACTTGTCAATTATCAGCTCAAGCGAGTTTTTTTCTCACTGTATATGAACAAAGACCTCTTCACTACCTAATTGTCATAAATGGTCGTGAACATTATGCAATCATGAGAAAGCATCTCTAATTTGAATGGAAGGGCATTGTTGAGACAGATGAAGATTCGTTGATTGTAGGACACGACCCAACAGCCATAACCATCTTCACCTGTAGTCAGGATGAAACCTAAGAGAGTTATAATCTCATTAAGTTCAGCTTATTGCGAACATCTTACTGTGAATGTGTTCATAATTTATCTGTTTAAGATTACAAATTATGTTTAAACTTTAACTGTATAAATGTACACATCTGATTGACAAACAGATAATCAATCCTTATGTAAATGCAAGACAAACCACTACAGAGTTAACATGCAGTTATGGGGCTATGGTACAAAGAACAAGCAAGGCGTGACAGAGATTGGGCTCCCTGCCAGAGTCCAAATGTTTGTCATTATTACACTAAAATAAGAGCAATGCTCCTCTGGTAATTGGATTTGATAGCCATGTTAGTGTAGCATAGATGTAGGGTATATAGATGAATACAGAGCATAATTAAAGAGAGAGACAGCAACTGAAGTTTATGAATATGGAATACTCATTCAGGGTGAGAAAATCTGGTAATGGCAGAGGTTTGTATGTCAGATTAAATGTTCTGTATTCTGGACTGTTAATTCTATGTAATGTTCTTCAACTCAATTATTAACCATAGTCATAATATTGCTGGTACTGAAGTTAGTTTTTTTTAAATTGAAACAGACATTTTTATCCCCATTGGAACAAGTAATCCTTATTTTTATACGTTGCTTCAAAACTGATTGTTGGGTGTTCCTCGTCGAAACCTCTTCCTTCCAAGGAGGACACACATCGCAAAGCAAAGAGCAGCGATCACTGGAAAATTAACTGTGGAAAAATTATGAATTACAGATACACCAATTGTTAATCCAAATCTAATGAAATACAGATGTGAAATTGTCAACATTTCCAACTCTATATCCATCTTTATTAATGCACAAATAATAAATTGATATAGCCATGTCCCACAACATATCCTAACCTTGCTGGAAGGTTAATCATTACCAAGAGTATCATTTGAGTCAACAAAATATGTCTATCGTGCATTTTATTGAATTAACATTATTGATTCTTCATGACAAATGTCACATCTGTTTATCTTCAATGGTACAGTTCACCTTGTAAATTTAGCACCAAACATATCCAACTAGCTGCGACGATTTTCTCACTTGCAATCCATTTTTATATTTACAAACTACATTGAGTGGAACTCCACGCTCCCCCCCCCCCCCTCGAAATTCATTGTAGGTTAACACAGTGCAGGTGGACCGCAACAGTTCAAGAAAACAGCTCACCACCACCTTCTCAAGGGCAACTGGGTCAGGCAATAAAATCTGTCCAACCAGTGACACCCGCCTCAGTGGACAGAGCAGAAATAAGGAATGTCATTGAAATGATGCACTGCATGGTTCGTATTGCTGTAGTCCTAGTTCCCACTGCAGTCAGATATTTCACTTCCTTCAGTTCTCCACAAACAGTTAAATTCTACCATCTGATGGACTCCAACTTATGCAAGACCACTGAGGTAGGTTGTTCCTCTCCAGTTAGTAATGACTTTGAGGTGCCAGTGTTGGACTGTGGTGGACAAAGTTGAAAATAACTCAACACCAGGTTATAGTCCAACAGGTTTATTTGGAAGCACTAGCTTTTGGAGTGCTGCTCCTTCATCAGTTGTATAATAATCACAAACTCCTGATGAAGGAACAATGCTCTGAAAAATACTGCTTCTGAATAAATCTGTTGGACTATAACATGGTGTTGTGTGATTTCTAACTTTGCCCAGTTAGTAACTTATGCTCAGTATAATTTTCCTTTGAGAGATGCTCCCAGGAACACATGGATACTGGAGTTAGTTGTTCCTCTATGTCTAGAAACCCACACTCGGTAAAATTCTAATTGATATAATACTGTGAAAGGTATTCCCAGTAAAACTTGCAAGAGATAATCTCCACTTACAGCTCCACACTTAGGACAATGCTGCATTTACATATACGCATAGAAAAGCAAGAATACTGGGTCAGTAGATCATATTTGCTCAGTTACCCACAATCAGTACAACGCTGCAATGATGCATCCTCCCAGTAACATGAGACCACAGTAATCAGAGAGTCCAACCTGAGGTTCGTGAGCCCCATTCAATACAATGCTACGATCAGTAACACCTTCGCTCAGAGTGATTCCTGGAGATCGGGATCAACAATACTCAATATTCCAGTCAATCACTGGATAATGCAGAGTGCCTGTGAGCTCCAGACAAAAATCTTATTTTATCTCAATTGAGGAATTACACCACAGAATTAATTTGGAAATTGATATTGCACATCAGGAATTTGCACTGCCCCGGCCAGTGCCCATTAAGTCAAGGTTTATATGTAACCATCATGCACAGTTTCCCGCATCAGTGAATAAGATGCTCTCGGGAAGTAACCACTGAACTTCAAGACAAGAATAAAATACTCCAAGAGAGTTCATTACACAATGCTAGTTCCCACAACAGTCAGTCTTCTGCATTGTTTAAAACCTCTGGCATTATGGCAGTAACACATTTTCTCTGAATCTTTCAGAGTCTTATCAGATAGAAAATGAAATTAAGTTGGTATCTTGCCCCCAACACTCCATCGCCAACATTTCCCCTCAAGTGAACAATTTTGGAATTGAAGAGCAGGGATGTTATTACATCAAAGACTTTGAGTCACTGCATTACTCCCCTGATGTAAAACACACTGTCAGATATGGCCCAGCTAGCAGGGTTGATGCAGAAGCCCTGACATTTGCAATGTGCTGTGGGAACGTACAGCTCAGTGTTATCGTTACTGCAAACATTTATAAACTTCCAAGTGCTAGCTGGGAGAAAGTGAAGACTGCAGATGCTCGAGATCAGAGTTGAAAAGTGTGGCACTGGAAAAGCACAGCAGCTCAGGCAGTATCCAAGGAGAAGGAGAATCGATGTTTCAGGCATAAGCCCTTCATTGGGAATATGGTGGAGGGGCGTAGGGAGGGAAGTGAGGGAACAGCGTTGAGGGATAAATAGGAAGGTAAGGGTGAGGGGGGGGCAAGGTAGCTGGGAAGGCCACTTGCAGTTGGGAGGTGATGGTGATGGTGATCGTTCGGAGGAGAAGGTGGAGGACATAGATGGGAAGGGAGATGGACAGATAGGACAGTTCAAGAGGGCAGTGCTGAGTTTGAGAGTTGGATCTCAGATGAGGTGGAGGGAGGGCAGATGAGGAAAATGGTGAAATCGACATTGATCCCGTGTGGTTGGAGAGTCCCAAGGTGGAAGTGGAAGCGTTCTTTTTCAACACATTGGGTGGCTTGGATTTGATGGTGGAGGAATCCCAGGACTTGTGTGTCTTTGGTAGAGTGGTGGGGGTGGGGTGGGGGGGAAGGACAGTTGAAGTGGTCGGCCACAGGGCGGTGGGTTTGTTGGATACATGTGTCTCAGAGATGTGCCCTGAAACATTCCATGACTTGGCGTCCTGTCTCCTCGATGTACAGGAGACCACAACAAGAGCAATGGACACGGTAGATGAGGCATTTGGATGTGGAGGATAATCTCTGCAGGATGTGGAAGGTTCCTCTGGGGCCTTGGATGGAGAGTAGGGGGGCGGTCTGGGCAAATGTTATACATCTTTTGTGGTGGCAAGGTAAGGTGCCAGGAGTGGAAAGTGGGTTGATGGGGGGCGTGGGCCTAACGATGGAGTCATGGAGGGAATAGCCTCTGCAGAATGCTGATAGGGGTGGGGAATAAAATATATCTCTGGCGGTGGGGTCTGTTTGTAGGTAGCAGAAATGGTGGAGAATGATGCGTTGTAGCCAGAGGTTGGTGAGTGGAAGGTGAAGACTGGGGGAGTGGAGGGAGGGGGAGGGATGGGGTTCGAGGGGGGAGGTGCAGAAAGTGGAGAAGATGAGCTGGGTAATCATTGTTGGCCACATGAGAGGGGGAATTGCTAGCTGGCAGTTTTGATCCCTCAATTGTCATAAAACTGTCAAGGGTTACTGAGCACTGAAATGTGATCTCCAGTAAACCACCTCACTTTGATGCAGCGATTTGAACTACATGAAGCATTCCTGCCTAGCAGAAGGAGCTGAACACACTGAGCTGCCCTGTGTGGGTTCAGTTCCCTGAATGGCCATCCACATCTAGCACAGGGTGGAGTCATGAACAACGTCCCACAAAGTGACCACAGGTGAGCAGGCATTCCCACTCACCCTCACTGTCCAGTCATCCAGAGGGCAAGGAAGATGCAACAACATTTCTAAGATGCAGATTGGTTCAATTTGACCAGTGAGATATTGAACTTCATCAATATGAGTACAGTAAGTTACATAATAAATAATTTTATAAATCTGTCTTTGTGGTGTAAACCACAATCACTGTTCAGACTGACATCCTGTGTGACAATCGGTGTATTGATGTCCCATGCCGTGAGGCAAAGAGCGTCATGTAAACCAGCGTCAACAGATTCAGATAGCAGTGTGCTGCTGATGGACTGTGAATGAACTGGTGACCCTGATACAGTTTCCGACTCACTGAGTCACTCAATTCTGACTAACAGATCAACAGGAAATCACAACAGAAGGGCTGACTTTCACTCCGTATGGCCAGAGGTTCTTGATCCTGACTGGACTCTTGGAGCAGCACAATAATATCAAATATGCTAAATCATACATCAGTCACCCCAAACCAACTTGTGTTTCATCAGGGGAAAAGTTCTGCTGTACCACCCAATCTCCACCGTTCTGAGGCATCTGGACCAGGTACAATAACAGGAATTTCACAAAGTTGTACTGCACTCCATGGTGTAACCTATTTTCTCACAGTGAAAACAATATTCAAAATCATAAATACATATCTAAATTAGTACCCAAAAACGAAATGACAAACCCAAATAAATTCCCATGGGAACACCTTCACATAGACCTGTATTGTTCAGGAATCTCGAAGGATAAAAGCAACAAAGGGCAAGGTGGGAAACATCTTGTTCAACATTGTTTGATCCTCTATGGGAGAGTGCTGCCCCAACACTCCAGCTCTCAGCATTTGTCCAATTAAACTCTGCACCACAGTACTGTGTATCTTTTTACAAACGGCATAACGCACATTTCTTTTTGGGAAATAAATAATTCAACAAGAAATATCATAATTGGAACCCTGTGCTCAACCTCTCTTGCAGCTATCTGTCCTCACAAATATCATGGCCCCCAACACACCCAGTGACTGACGAAGACATACAGGATAGTCAAAGCTTTTCATGCTGACCCTCACTGATCACTCCATAATGGCCTGACCAACCCACCCATTGCCCACCTGTTGTATCTGGGCTCCCATCTGGAGTGAGCTGCCTAAGCAAGACCCACCAACACAATCCCTTCACATCAAGGAATGGAAACACCAGGTATCACTAACAGGTGGGTTGTTACAAAACCCATCTGACCAATAGCAGGCATTGAACTCCCACACAGAGAGAGTGGTCTTGCTAAACACTTTCTAGACCAGCCAGGGCCAGTGCTCAACCAAACCCCATCAATATGGCCTCAGGGCAAACCCATTCTACACAGTATAGAGAAACAGACAATGCTGCACATTACTGAGGAACTTCCTAACCAAACAATTTTTCACTTTAGATTCAGCAAGTGAGGACAGTATCGCTGGGCATCTGTATTTGCTTTGCTAAATTGAAAAAAGTAATTACCAGTCATAGAGTGGGAAAAAGTCTGCTTTAATACAGAGATTTGTGTAATATAAGTTGTAGAGGCCTTACCAGGAAGACCGATGATGACAAGGCTGGTGTAGTACCCTTTAGAGAGCATTTGCCTCTCCGTGCTTGTTGCTGGCATTCTGTTGGAATTGGAGAAATCTCTCGGAATTGGAGATGACACAGCTCCAGAGACTCTATTTTATATTCTGTGATATCTCCACTGGGAAACTGTGATTACATCTTCAATTTTAAAAATTATTTTGAACAAACAGATTACGACAACAAGTTTATTTTAATGATGTGATATCATTGAGATTTGCCTCTGTAATGAATACCCGAAAGACTGGATTAATCTGATCCTGTTAGGCCTCGAATGTTAGTTGCAACTTGCCTTCAAACAATAATACCTGAGTTATTTCACACACACTGTCAGTCCCATTAATATCTAAATATCTTCTGATCTTCTTTTCATTTTGATGAGGTTATTCAGTCATTCCATATCTCATGTTGTGGAGCTCCTTGAGAGCTGTTCTACTGCACATTGTTATCCCACTGTTTTCCTTGTTAGTTCAGTTTTACAACACATTGGGAAATTCTCTCTGTGAGTGAGCACTTGTCTGAAGCTGATACTGACCATAACAACAGCTGGAACATACAGTAATACTTTCTCAAAATAAATATGAGAAATAAACTAATTTGGAACCTTAACTGTAAAACCATAGAGTGATAGAATCACACTGGGTAGATGAGTTTTCTCATTCCATCGAGTTTGTACCTCCAAAATTACTCTAAAACTTCACTTTTCCCAAATTCCAACACTTGGTCAATAGTCGTGAATATGATGACATTTTAAAGTTCTCATCCAAGTCAGCTGTTAAGGTTTTGAGGTTTCACACCTCAGTTACCCTCCTGAGCAGTGCAGGGCAGACTCCTCCCATCCCCTAGGTGACATGTTCTCTCTAAGCCCTTCAACTGAGTTGGCCCTTCAACTGAGGTTTAATTGGAAGCACTAGATTTCGGAGCGTCGCTCCTTCATCGGGCACAACCACCTGATGAAGGAGCGGCGTTCCGAAAGCCAGTGCTTCCAATTAAACTTGTTGGACTATAACCTGGTGTTGTGTGATTTTTAACTTCCTATTGTGCAGTGACCAGAACTGGATACATACTCCAGCTGTGGCCGAACCAAAGGGCCATACAGCTCCAACAGGACCAGCCTGCCAATATCGAAATGGAAAGAACAGTGAGTGCTGTAAATCAGGAACAAAAAAAACCGAAATTGCTGGAAAAGCTCAGCAGGTTTGGCAGTATCTATAAATAATCTGAGTTAATGTTTCGGGTCTGGTGACCCTTCCTCTGATCTGATGGTAGCTGTGAAAATGTTGTTTATATGCAGAAGATGGAGTGGGGTCAGGGGGTAAGGACTAAATGGTAGATGAGAATAGAGCACAAAGAAAGAGAACAGTTGGATAGACAAAGGAGTTGGTAACAATCAGGCTAGGAGCCTGAAAGTTGTTAATGGAGACTGTTAGTGGTGAACAATAGGTAGTGTGTAATGGTAGGCTATAGGATAACAAGGCCTGGTGTGTGGAGTGGTGGGGGGGAGCGGGGGGGGGGGGGGGGGGGTGCGAGGACTTGGAGAGTTCAGGCCCTAAAGTTATTGAGTTCGATATTGAGTCCGGAGGGCAACAGGGTAACCAAGTGGAAAATGACACTGTTGTGGGAGGGAAGAGAGGGGGTGATGGCAGAAGAGATGGATTAGACCCGTTTGAGGACCCTGTCAACAACGGTGCTGGGGAATCCTTGTTCTTCTGGCTTCGCTGGAACACTGCAGCAAACCTGAGACAGAGATGTTGGCCAGGGAACACGGTGGTGTCGTAAAGTGACAGGCAGCTGGAATCTCAGAGGGTCTTTTTTTTGTTGGCAGAATGTAATTATTCTGCGAAGCAGTCATCCAGTCTACGTTTACACAATGTAGAGGGGGCTACATAGTGAGCAGCGAATGCAGTGGACTAGATAGTGGGAAGTGCAGGCAAAATGTTGCTTCACCTGGAAGGTGGGTTTGAGCTCTTGGATACTGAGGTGGAGGGGGAAGGAGGAGGTAAATGGGCAGGTGTTAGGCCTTCGGCAGTTGCAGGAGAAGGTGCGGTGGAGTCCTGAGAGTGTGTTGGGAGGGAAGGAAGAGTGAACCAAGGTGTGCCAGAGGGAACTATCCTTCCAGAAAGCAGACAAGGGACGAGAGGTGAATATGTGTCTAATGGTGGCATCTTGTTGGAAGTGGCAGAAATGGTGACTGATGATCTTCTGGACTGCGATGCTGGTGGATTGGTAGGTAAGGACAAGGGGACTCGTGTCACTGTTGTGGGAGGGAAGAGAGGGGGTGAGGGCAGAAGTGCAGGAAATGGGTTGGACCCGTTTGAGAGCCTTGTCCAGAACAGTGCTGGGGAATCCTTGGTTGAGGAAGAAGGTGGACATTTCGTCGCCCCTTTGTTTAAGTTGGCCTCATTGGAACATATGAGGGAGATGGAGGAACTGGGAGAATGGAATGGGGTCCTTACAGGAAGCAGGGTGCAAGGATATATAGTCCAGGTAGCTGTGGGAGTCAATAGGTTTATAGTGGATGTTAGTGACCAGTCTATCTCCAGAATTGGAAACCGAGATATCAAGGAAGTTAAGGGAAGAGTCAGAGATAGACCAGGTGAAAGTGAGGGCTGGATGTAAATTGGAGGTGAAATCATTGACCTTTTCCAATTCCAGATGAGAGAGGAAAGCAGCAGCAATCAGCTGAGTGGCAGCTCTCAGATACCTCCTCCTATCTTCCTCTGGACAATACCCCAACCACAACTCTTTCTCTGATATATTGATAATATTATCAGTGTTGCTTCATTAATTTGCTTCGTTAATTAATCCATTAATTTGTTATCAAAACCAACCTTCTCTCATGATCCCCTGACCTTATCTAACTTTCCCCTTCCCTGACCTCTCTCTTTCCACTTCTGGGGAAAGGTCCATCAATATCCATTATAAACCCACCAACTCCCTGAGTTACCTCGAATACACTTTCTCATTTCTGCTCCCTTTGCTGATTCCACTCCATTCTCCCTGTTACTCCATCTCCATCTGTCCTGATAATGTCACTTTTCATCCCCATGTATCAAACATGAGCTCCTTCATCATCAATTGGGGATCCCCCTCCTCCATTCTGGTGAACAGGGCCCTCCCTGATATACTCAATGAATAATAGAGGTGATAGGGTTCAGCTGAGAACTTAAAAAAAGGTGGCAACCAGGCGGCTAGTAGTTTACTGTCGATGACCAAATTCTCTGAGTAAAACAGAAGAGTAGTATGTAAGACATTTATGAATGTTAAAACAGTAGAGTTGGGGATTTCATCTTCAAATACCAATTGGGATATGAACAGAGTGCAAGGCACTGAGAATACACAGTTCTTGAATTGTATTTAACCAACCTCTTTAGCAGGCAAGAGCTCAACAAGAGGGAGAGCAATTCTAGATTTAATTTGATGAAGTGAATCTGGTCCTGTGGATGAATTGCCAGAGAGAGAGAGACTATTTTCAAGCCAGTGACAGTGCATTTACATTTCGCATAAATACAGCACAACACAAAGACCACCAGTGTAAAGCATTGATGCTTGGTGTAGACAAATCGTATGAATCTGAGAGATTATCTGGCAAAATTGGACTGGATGCAGATATTTGAAGCAAAAATTATGACAGTAGGAGGATCTCAAGAGTGAGGTTCCAGAGGCACAGTGTATACATGACTCAGCAACATAAATCATTCTACTTTCAGATCTAGAGCCCCAGAAGTATTTCAAACATACAGGGTGAGATGAATCAGTAAAATAAAGATATGGATCATGAAAAGATATCCTAAAAGTATAAAGAGTTTCGTAGAAAATCTAAATGGATGTTATGAAAATCTTTAAAAACTCGGAAAGGCCAAGGGGGCATAAGGAAATTATTAGCTGGTAAGATAAACAAGAAATGCTTTTTCAGTAGGTTAAGAACACAAAGGTAAACTATGAAAATGAAAGGGTTCTCAGAGTAGTTTCAGATTATTGATGTAAGCCAATGCACATTCACACACTAATATACATTACAAACCTTGATATGTATCTGTAATCTACAATGTATTATCTTATTAATCATGTAGATAGCCCAACAAGGGGCGAAGTCACATCGGATTTGGTCCTGGGTAATGTACTCAGCCAGGTGTTAGATTTGGAGGTAGGTGTGCACTTTGGTGATATTGACCATAATTCAGTTAAGTTAACTTTAACAATAGAAAGGGATAGGTATATACTGCCGGTCAAGAGTTATAGCTGGAGGAAAGGCAGTTAAGATTCGATTAGGCAAGATTTAGAATGCATAGGGTAGGGAAGGAAACTGCAGAGGATGGGCAAAATTGAAATGTGAAGCTTATTGAAGGAACAGCTACTGGGTGTCCTTGATAAGTATGTAACTGTCAGGCAGGGAGGGAGGAAGTTGACAAGTGTGGGAGCTGTGGCTTACTAAAGTTGAATCTCTTGTAAAGTGGAAGGAGGAGGATTATGCAAAAATGAGATGTGAAGGTCCAGGGTCCTTGAGTGTTAAAAGTCAGCCAGGAGGGACCTAAAGAGAGAACTAAGAAGAGCCTAGAGGAACATGAGAAGGCTTTAGCAGGCAGGATCAAGGACAACCCGAAAGCTTTCTATAGCTATATCAGGAATAAAAGAATGAGTAGAGTAAGAGTGAGATCTGTCAAAGACAATAGTGGCAGGTTGTGCGTGGAGTACAAAGAGATAGGAGAGGCGCTAAGTGAATATTTTTGTCAGTATTCACACAGGAAAAAGATAATGTTATCGAGGAGAATACTGACAAACAGACAACCAGACTAGACGGGATTTAGGTTCACAAGGAGGTGGTGTGAGCAATTCTGCAAAGTGTGAAAATAGATAAATACCTGGGATGGATAGGATTTATGCTAGGATTCTAGGGGAAGCTAGGAAGGATGTTGTGGAACCTTTGGTTTTGATCCTTATGTCGTCATTATCTACAAGAACAGTGCCAGAAGACTGGAAAATAGCAAATGTCCCCGTGTTCAAGAAAGGGAGTAGAGACAACACTGGTAATTGTAGACCAGTGAGCATTACTTCAGTTGTGGGTAAAGTGTTGGAAAGGATTCAAAGAGATAGGATTTATAATGAACTTGAAAGGAATCATTTGATTAGGGATTGTCAACATTGTATTATGAAGTGCAGGTCATGCCTCACAAACTTTTTGAGTTCTTTGAGAAGGTGACCAAACAGGTGGATGAAGATAGAACAGTTGATGTGGTGTATTTGGATTTCAGTAAAGTGTTTCATAAGGTTCCTCATGGTAGGCATTTGCAGAAAATACAGAGGCATGGGATTGAGGGCCATTTAGCGGTTTGGATCAGAAATTGGCTGGCTGAAAGAAGACAGAGCGTGTTGGTTGATGGGAAATGTTCATCTTGGAGTTCAGTTACGAGTGGTGTACCACAGGGATCAGTTTTGAGGTCACTGCTGTTTGACGTTTTAATAAATGACCTGGATGAGGGCGTAGAAGGATGTGTTAGTAAATTTGCAGATGACAGTAAAGACGGTGGAATTATAGACAGTGCAGAAGGATGTTGCAAGTTACAGAGGGACATCAATAAGCTGCAGAGGTGGGCTGAGAGGTGAAAAATGGAGTCTAATGCAGAAAAGTGTGAGGTGATTCACATTTGGAAGGAGTAACAGGAATACAGAGTGCTTGGCTAATGGTAAGATTCTGGGTCGTGTAAATAAGCAGAGAGATCTCGGTGTTCATGTGCATAGATCCCTGAAATTTACCACCCAGGGAGATAGGAGAATCGACGTTTCGGGCATAAGCCCTTCTTCCTGAAGAAGGGCTTATGCCCGAAACGTCGATTCTCCTGTTCCCTGGATGCTGCCTGACCTGCTGCACTTTTCCAGCAACACATTTTCAGCTCTGATCTCCAGCATCTGCAGACCTCACTTTCTCCACCCAGGGAGATAGGGTTGTTAAGAAAGCATATGGTGTGTTAACTTTTATTGATAGAGGGACTAAGTTTAGGAGTCATGAGGTCATGTTGCAGCTGTACAAAACTCTGGTGCGGCTGCACTTGGGAGTATTGAGTACAGTTCGGTTGCTGCATTATAGGAAGGACATGTAAGCATTGGAAAGAGTGCAGAGGAGATTTACCAGGATGTTGCCTGCTATAGAGGGAAGGTCTTATGAGGAAAGGCTGAGGGATTTGAGGCTGTTTTTCGTTGGAGTGGAGGTTAAGTGTTAACTTAATACAAGATGATCAGAGGATTAGATAGAGTGGACAGTGAAAGCCTTTTTTCCTTGGATAGTGATTGCTCGCACAAGGGGACATAGCTTTAAGATGAGGGGTGATAGATGTAAGACAGATGTCAGAGGTAGGTTCTTTACACAGAGAGTAGTAATGCACTGCCTGCAACTGGAGTAGACTTGCCAACATTTAGGGCATTAAATGGTCATTGGATGACTAAATGTAAGATTGTGTATGTTAAATGGGCTTCCGATTGGTTTCAGAGGTCGGTGCAACGTTCGGAGACAAAGGGCTTGTACTGTGCTGTAATGCTCTACATTCTCTCACTTTAGTTTGTGATATATCCCATATCAATAATTATGAACCTGTCATGTTGAAGATCTGTGCGAAAGGTTTGTCTAAAGGATATATATTTCAGAATTAACACTGAAGTAGACATTTTTCCTTGATCAAAGAACTTCATCAAAGGAAAATAGGCCAGTCCCATTGTTTCTATGACCATTAAGAAAAGGCATTTGGAAATAGCACCCCAACTAGCTGCCCATGTTTCTTCAAACAGAACCTTGAACAGAGGAGCAGGGAAATTGCATTTGGGGATGTTTTCAAAAATGGCATTGAATGTCAGTGAGACCAGTTTAATAGCCCAGCATCAGGAATTTCCAAGCATGACATCCCTGGACACTATAGACAATAATGTTATACGTTTTCATACTTCAATAATTCCTAACAAAGACACATGTTTTGTATTACTACATGGAAGTAATTCATCCTGGTATTATTCAGGTGCTGTCTTGTTACAAAATGCTGAAAGGAGAATAGAGTACCCAGTGTGATATTTCTTCAAATAAACGAGTTTCATTCAATCAGTTGCTGCCTATTCCCCCTTCTCGCCGCCAGAGGGAGCCAATCTGACTCGCCTCACTGCCTTGGCCCGAGTCACCTCTTGTCTACGTCCGCTTCCATCTTGTCAGTCTTTCTTCATGGGAGCGGCCATCTTGGGGTGACGTCATCGCGCATACCTTTGCGTCACACAGTTCATTGTGAGACTGTCAGAAATAACTGAATGAACAGGGACAGAAGCAAATTGTCCCAGACAAGAAATCTGCCACAGTGGCCAGCAGAGGGTGGCATTGTATTAGTTTAAACACAAGAGGGACAAACTTCACTCCAGGACAAATTGTGTCCCATTGCAGGCAGAGTTAGGCATCCACACACACTGATCAACATGACCAAGAGCATTATATGATTTAAAACTCAAGAAGAGACAAAGAGACAGATAGAGGGGGGGATTTAACCCCATTTCAATGGGTACAGTCTCCAAAACAACAGCGAGCCCATTACACAGAGATACAGATACGCAGAGAGACACACTGACATATACATACCCACACACACAGTCAGACAGAGAGCGACACGCACAGATACAGACACAGAGGCACAGACACAGAGAGACGAGATAGAATCACACGTGAATATACACTCACAAATGCAGAGACACACACATGCAGACACGCACTGACACAAACATCTAGACACACAGAAACACAACTCCCTATACAGAATCTGTGCGCAGTAACCGACAGTCCTGAGTTTAACCGTCTGTAACACAATCTGTGTCAATCAGCTCATTCCCAAATGTAATGTCGATGAGAAAGTCACAGTCTATTGTCAGGCAGAGGTGAATCTGTTTAAAATCCCATGGTCATTTATACAATTACCAGACTTGTAGAACAGATCCATGTAACCACTTTGAATTCATTTGTGAAATGGATTGATGTCCATCCTCGGAAACTCATTAAATGAGTAAACTTGTTAACTTGACTGGTTCATTTCAGTCCCACTCACACCTTGTGTTGGTCTGTGTAAAAGTTCTGTGTTCTCCTCTGGGAAAAAAATAGTATTCCCTGGATGCAGAAGCCTGTGTACCCTTGTTTAAATAAATGTGTTGTGACTGGTTTGAAACTACAGCTGTATCTGTATGTGTGGGAGGGACATGGTTAGGGAAGGGACATACTGCACTTTCTCTCTCCCCCCCACCTCCCCTCTGTAATCTCACAAGGACTACAGTCTCTTGGTTTGCTACATTCCAGGGGGAGGTGTGCACCAGATAAAGGGAGCTGGAAATTGACTGAAAGAGATAGGATTTGGGATGAGAGCGGGGTTTGAGTGACAGACCTGGGGATTTGTGTGTTTGTGTTTCCTTAATCTCCTGAAACAAACACAGGATGATACAGACCCCAGGAGCACAGTCTGTCCCTCATGGGAGAAAGCGAGTGTGTGTGTATGAGAGAGAGAGCGCTGGGATCTGCTGAAATGCTGAGTACTGTGTAGCATTTTCAGATTCTCGGTGTCTTTCCTGAACTCCTGCTTGTCTCTGACTGACTTGTCTCCTTTTCTCTCTGTCTCTTTCTTCCTGCTCGCTTTTCCCTTTTCCATTTTTCTCTGTGTCTGTTTCTCCACAGTCTCTCCTCTTGTCACTCTTTTGTTCTGTCTTTCAGTCACACTCACAACCTTTCCTTCTCTCTCTCATTCTTCTCCCTGTCATTGGCAGCTTGTCCTTGTATTCTCTCAAATTGAATGATGTTAGCTTTATTGTCACACGCACTCACATGAGACCAGTGAAAAGTTTACAAATCACCACTGCGAGTGCCATCTTAGGTACAGAGTACCTCGGTACAATCCTTAGTTGCAGAATAGAGAAATGAAGAGAAAAGGTTCGATCACAGCCAGACACAGTACAGATATAGATCAGAAAAAATCACAAAGTGAAGTTAAAAAGACAAATCTCACAGTCAGTCCCCAAAGTCTCCCTGCAGCAGACCAATGCTGTGGACCTCCAGTAAATCTGAACACAGGCTGTTGCTGACCTCCTGCTTCTCACTGGGCCACAGCTCATGCTCCCCACACCCCTCCCCCACCCCCCCCCCCCGGTCACTGGTGCTCCCACCGGCAACCGGTCCCTGGTGCTCCCGCCGGCAACCAGTCCCTGGTGCTCCCCCCAGCCACCGGTCACTGGTGTCCCTAACCCCCAGCCACCGGTCCCTGGTGATCCCCATCCCCCGGTCACTGGTGTCCCTACCCCCTAGCCCCTTGTCCCTGGTGTTCCCCCCATCCCCCAGTCACTGGTGTCCCTCCCCCTGCCCCCCCGGTCACCGGTGTCCCCTCCCCCCCAGCCCCCAGTCACTGGTGTCCCTTCCCCCCAGCCCCAGTCACTGGTGTCCCCTGCCCCCTAGCCCCTGGTCCCTGGTGCTCTTCCCATCCC
The DNA here is from genome assembly GCF_037043375.1 of Chiloscyllium plagiosum. Taxonomy (NCBI): domain Eukaryota; kingdom Metazoa; phylum Chordata; class Chondrichthyes; order Orectolobiformes; family Hemiscylliidae; genus Chiloscyllium; species Chiloscyllium plagiosum. The sequence continues at coordinate 37,744,421 of NW_028270178.1, forward strand.
CCAGTCACTGGTGTCCCTCTCCCTGTTCCCCGGTCACCGGTGTCCCCTCCCCCCCAGCCTCCAGTCACTGGTGTCCCTCCCCCTGGTCCCCGGTCACTCGTGTCCCTACATCCCCAGTCACTGGTGTCCCTCCCTCTGGCCCCGGTCACTGGTGTCCCCTTCCACCTAGCCCCCAGTCATTGGTGTCCCCTCCCCCTCAGCCCCCGGTCTCTGATGTCCCCTCCCACCTAGCCCCCAGTCACTGGTGTCCCCTCCCCCTGCCCCTGGTCAATGGTTTCCCCTCCCCCCAGCCCCCGATCCCTGGTGTCCCTTCCCCCCAGTCCCTGGTCACTGGTTTCCCCTCCCCCCAGCCCACAGTCCCTGGTGTTCCCCCAGGCCCTCGGTCACTGGTTTCCACTTCCCCCCAGCCCCCGGTCACTGGTGTCCCCTCCCACCTAGTCCCCAGTCCCTGGTGTTCCCCTCAGCCCACAGTCACTGGTGTCCCTCCCCCTGGCCCCCGGTCACTGGTGTCCCCTCCCACCTAGTCCCCAGTCCCTGGTGTTCCCCTCAGCCCACAGTCACTGGTGTCCCTCCCCTGGCCCCCGGTCACTGGTGTCCCCTCCCACCTAGTCCCCAGTCCCTGGTGTTCCCTCCCCCAGCCCCTGGTCAATGGTTTCCCCTCAGCCCACAGTCACTGGTGTTCCCTCCCCCAGCCCCCGGTCCCTGGTGTCCCCTCTCCCCAGCCCCCTGTCCCTGGTGTCCCTTCCCCTTCCCCCCAGCCCCTGGTCACTGGTGTCACCCCCCCCAGTCCCCGGTCCCTGGTGTTCCCCCCAGCCCCTGGTCACTGGTGTCCCCTCCCCCGCTGCCCCTGGTCACTGGTGTCCCCTCCCTCCTAGCCCCCGGTCACTGGTGTCCCCTCCCCCCAGCCCCCGGTCACTGGAGTTCCCCCCCAGCCCCCGGTCCGTGGTGCTCTCCCGCAGGCCCCGGTCACTGATGTCCCCTCCCCCCCAGTTCCTGCTCGCTGGTGCTTCCCCCCAACCCCTGGTCACTGGTGTCCATGCTAAATGCGCTTCAGAGGTCGGGATTCAGAGGCAAGGAAGAGAAGGGAGGAAAGAGGAGGATAAAAAGAAGAAAAAGAAAGGATAGAGTGCAGGCGATCTGGTTGGAGCATCCTACTTCACCACCATCTTCCCTTCTCTCTCATTCTCTCTTGTTGTCTCTCTCTATTTCTCTCAGGCAGCCTCTCTTGTTGTCTCTCTCTTTTTGTCCGTCTGTCCCCTTCTCTAAATCTCTCTCGTTGCTCACTCTTTTTTTCTCATTTCTTCTCTCTCTTTCTACACCACCATTCCCGTGGTTTCGACGCCAAATGTCATACTCCAAGAGTAGGGTCTACAGTGATGAAGAAAGAGCAGCAACTGTAGTGTTGCCCTTACATCAGGGCGGATTTAACCAGGAGGTTTGATCGAGCTGAGGCCATGCTGAGGTGAATGAGAATAACCTGTTCCTATTGAGAGGAGAGATAGGAACCAGAGAATACACTGTGGCTCAGTGGTTAGCACTACTGCCTCACAGCACCAGCCTCAGGTGACTGTCTGTGTGGGTTTCCTCTGGGTGCTCCGGTTTCCTCCCACTGTCCAAAGATGTGCAGATCAGGTGAATTGGCCATGCTAAATTGCCCATAGTGCTAGGTGCGTTAGTCAGAGGGGGAAATGGGTCTGGGTGGGTTACTCTTCGGAGGGTCGGTGTGGACTTAGGCCAAAGGGCCTGTTTACACACTGTAGGGAATCTAATAATACAGAATTGGCAAAATAATCCAAGGGAGAAATGAGAAGAGTTGCTTTATTACAGCAGATTCTTTTGATTTGAAATTTACTGCCTGAAAGGGCAGTGGAGGCAAATACAATAATAACATTAATCATAGATTTCAGTAACTACCTGATGTTGGGAGGTTAACAATTTCTGCAGAAAGATTGTGGAGCGGAGCTAATTTGATACACTTTTCAGGAAGTCTGCACCGGCGTGATCGAGCCAATGGGCCCCTTGTGTTCTGCATCTGTTGAGCTGGAATGACTAAATAAATCGCAGAAAATCTTGAGTTCACTTTGAGCGTCAAAGTTTATTGATGTTACGCCGATGGGAAGTAGCCTCTGGGGATCCAGAAGCTTCTTCACTGAACAAAGGGAAAACGCATGCCGTTTATTTTAACTCACCTCGACAATTGCAAACCAATTGTATTGTTATTGAGATTAGGTTTAGATTCCCTACAGTGTGGAAACAGGCCCTTCAGCCCAATTTGTCCACACCGACCCTCTGAAGAGTAACCCACCCAGACCCATTTCCCTCTGAATGCTTCACCTAACACTATGGGCAACTTAGCATGGCCAATTCACCTAACCTGCACATTTTTGGACTGGGAGGAAACCAGAGCACCCGGAGGAAACCCACGCAGACACGGGGAGAACGTGCAAACTCCACACAGACAGTTGCCTGAGTTTGGAATCGAACCTAGGACCCTGGTGCTGTGAGGCAGCAGTGCTAACTACTGAGCCAATCAAATTGATCATGTGACTGTATGGAGTGATGGACAATCCCAGCGCTTCCCATGATCTCATGATGTTTCCCAGGCACCCTTATCATTTATCCTTGGGCTTACCACAACATTCCAATACTGACGAATCTACATCTGGTATTTAATCACCCCTGCTAGCTACTCACTACTGTCGAGGGCTCTCTGTCCATAGGAATTCAGTGAAATCTCTTAAAGTCTGTTGCATTTTAAAAACACTATTATATGCATGTTATATTCAAAATATATGGCTATGATGATCTGTGGGTGGATAGATTCTTCCCTTTCATCTTGTGTTGGATCTCAGAGTTTGAATCATTGAGGTGTCGATTTTTTCTATCAGCATACTTAAGGATGTCCTTATCCAGCTGTCTCTGTATAAACAATGCAGCAGGGTGTGTCACGTTCAGAAGTGAAGGTCTGTGATGCTGGAGCACACAAGACAGAATCAAAGAAAGAGTTGGGCTGATCAGGGATAGGATAGGGAACTTGTGTATAGAGTCTGAGGAGGTAGGGGATTCCCTAAATGAGTTTTTTGCTTCCGTCTTTACTAAAGAAAAGGACCTTGTCGTGAATGAAACCATTGAGGAGCAGGTGTGCATGCTGGAACGGATAGAGATTGAGGAAGCTGATGTGCTGGAAATTTTGACAAACATTAAGATTGACAAGTCGCCAGGGCCAGACCAGATTTGTCCTGGCTGCTTTGGGAAGTGAGAAATGTGATTGCTTCGCCGCTTGCAAAGATCTTTGCATCATTGCTCTCCACTGGCGTCGTACCTGAGGACTGGAGGGAGGTAAATGTAATTCCTCTCTTCAAGAAAGGAAATAGGGAAATCCCGGGCAATTACAGACCAGTCAGTCTCACGTCTGTCATCTGCAAGGTGTTAGAAAGGATTCTGAGGGATAGGATTTATGACCATCTGGAAGAGCATGGCTTGATTAAATGCAGTCAGCATGGCTTTGTGAGGGGCAGGTCATGCCTCACAAATCTTATTGAGTTCTTTGAGGTTGTTACTAGACAGGTTGATGAGGGTCGAGCAGTCGATGTGGTGTATATGGACTTCAGTTAGGCATTTGATAAGGTTCCCCATGGTAGGCTCGTTCAGGGGGTCAGGAGGAATGGGATACAGGGAAATTTAGCTGTATGGATACAGAATTGGCTGGTCGACAGAAGACATAGACAGAAGTGGTAATGGAAGGAAAATATTCTGCCTGGAAGTCAGTGGTGAGTGGTGCTCCACAGGGCTCTGTTCTTGGGCCTCTACTCTTTGTAATTTTTATTAATGACTTGGATGAGGAGATTGAAGGGTGGGTTAGCGAGTTTGCAGACGACACAAAGGTTGGAGATGTCGTTGACAGTATAGAGGACTGTTGTAGGCTGCAATGGGACATTGACAGGATGCAGAGATGGGCTGAGAGGTGGCAGATGGAGTTCAACCTGGATAAATGCGAAGTGATGCATTTTGGAAGGTCGAACTTGAAAGTTGAGTACAGGATTAAAGACAGGATTCTTGGCAGTGTGGAGGAACAGCGGGATCTTGGTGTGCAGGTACATAGGTGCCTTAAAATTGCCACCCAAGTGGACAGGGTTGTTAAGAAAGCATATGGTGTTTTGGCTTTCATTAACAGGGGGATTGAGTTTAAGAGCCGTGAGATCTTGTTGCAGCTTTGGTTAGACCGCACTTGGAATACCATGTTCAGTTCTGGTCGCCCTATTATAGGAAATATGTGGATGCTTTGTAGAGGGTTCAGAGGAGGTTTACCAGGATGCTGTCTGGAATGGAGGGCTTATCTTACGAAGAGAGGCTGACTGAGCTCCGACTTTTTTCATTGGAAAAAAGAAGGAAGAGAGGGGACCTAATTGAGGTGTACAAGATAATGAGAGGCATAGATAGAGTTGATAGCCAGAGACTTTTTCCCAGGGCAAAAATGGCTAACACGAGGGGTCATAGTTTTAAGCTGTTTGGCAGAAAGTACAGAGGGGATGTCAGAGGCGGGTTCTTTATGCAGAGAGTTGTGAGAGCATGGAATGCGTTGCCAGCAGCAGTTGTGGAAGCGAGGTCATTGGGGATATTTAAGAGACTGCTGGACATACATATGGTCACAGAAATTTGAGGGTTCGTACATTAGGTTTACCTTACATGAGGATCAATGGTCGGCACAACATCGTGGGCTGAAGGACCTGTTCTGTGTTATACTGTTCTATGTTCTATGTTCTAATGTGTTACAGTGCAAAAGTAGGACTGCTTATAAAAAACCCACAAGTTTGTGAACGGCTGCATAACTGTACCTAACTGCAACAAGGGGAAATAAAGAAGAAATATTTAAAGCAAATAGAACAGACTTCACATGAATGTGTGAGTGAAACAACATAGATACTGATGTTCTGATGTAAAATGATTTAAATCAAATGTTGATTCCAGAAAATGATCACTTTAAAAGATAAGGCTCAGTTCTTTGAGCTTTGCTGTTGTTGAGACACTGAAGTCCCTGGATTCTGTTCTGTTATTCACTGACGCTGAGGTTCATTGATGGCCATCTCCAAATGCTCCATTTTCCATCATTGTCAGAATTTTTCACATCCTCATTTAACCCAACTCTCCTTAACACACGTTTAAAATAAAACAATGAATCACGCAGGAACGGCCATGTACAGAAGAGAGCTCAAGTGTTTCGGCATTATTTGTGTGCAGAATTGTCTTTAATTTCAATGTTAGAATCACTGTATTTAATTTATTCTAGATCTTAGCCCTAGATCCACAAACCAACGCCTCAACTGGCCTCATCTGTGACAATGAACATTGTGAAAAATTAATTAAATGCCATCAGATACCATGCCTCTTCACTAAAGAGGAAGCTACTGTTTTAATATGGGGACTGAGCTCTAGTTTACTCACTGGATTCTGCTGGTAATTCTGCAGGGACAGGATCAAAAGAGAGAGCTAACGCTCCCTGTCGGTATTAAAAACCTGGGTAGGAAGACGGGAATGTGATCCATAAACAGATATCAGGCAGCAAAACCTCAGACTGAAAAGCAGGATCGGTAACAAAGTAATCTCAGGATCACTGCCAGTCCCTTGTGCTGGTGCGAATTGAAGTGGAATAATTGGATGGTTGGACATGTGGCTGGAAACCTGTTTCAGGAGGGCAGGCAGCATTTATCAGAGGCAATGGGACCAATTATGGAGTTGGACCAAACTCAAAAAGACAGACAGTTTGCCTTTGGCAGGACTGGAATGAACAAATAAGTTCGCAAGTGTTGTTTGGGAAGTGACAAATGAGAATGGTAATGGCCTGGGAACATAAGAGGGATCTTGGCTTCAAGGGCAGACTGCATTCATATTCGTTCCCTCCCATGAGAGGTTTCCTCATCAGCCTTCGTTGGATCCTAAATTGTTCCCAATCGTTAGACTTACTATTGTTTCTGTCATTCCTATCTGCCATTTTATCTGATTTATTGCAGTGCAATCTATAACTACTTTTTACCATCACACCAGCTGGTGACATTTACAGCACTACAGGACATCAAACACGTTCATATAGAGGTTATAAAACAAGATTCACATCAGTCTAAAAAGTAAAGAAATCAATGGATGGCCGTGGAAAATTTTGAATGCATGGTAAGAATTTAAAATCGAGAATGGGGAGGACAATACGCCTGTGTTGGTTGTTTCTGTAGTCACCAGATGATCAGGGATTATTGGGATTTGTTTGGACATGTAAACCAGGAGAATGGAATAAATTTGTATCAAGTAAATGAAGGAGTTTGTAATCTGGTGTTCGGCTGATATAGTGCTGGCTACGAGGGTTCAGGGGAAAGAGTGGATGGAATGGCTGTTTCATCAAATATGAGCGGAGGCAGGGATTAATTTGGGAGCTGTTGTAGATGGAAGCAAAAAAATCCCTTGATGATGCAAATGTCTTTTTGGATTGATCTCAGGCTCCATTATGAAGCCACAAGCAAACAGCGTTCATCCAGAATCAATTCCCATTGATCTTGGTGGAGTCAGTGAGAGCCACAAAAGCTTTTCATGGAAGCACTAAGGATGTTGGCTCACCTAGGAGAAGGTGGGTACTGCAGATGCTGGAGATCAGCATCTCCAGCAAGAATGTAGTGCTGGAAAAGCACAGCAGGTCAGGCAGCATTTGAGGAGCAGAAGAATCGACTTTTCAGGCATAAGCCTCAGGAATGAGGCCGGGGAGCTGAGAGATAAATGGGAAGGGGGGGGGGGGGGTAGAGCTGCAGAAAGGGAGCTGGGAATGTGATAGGTAGATGGAGGTGGGGAGAGAATGTTAGATCAGAGAGGAGGGTGGAGGGGATAGATGGCAAAGGTGATGGCCAGGTCACGAGGGCGGTGCCGAGGTGAAGGCTTGGGACTGGGATAATGTGGGGACAGGGGAAATGAGGAAACTGGTGAAATCCACATTTATCCTGTGTGGTTGTAGGGTCACAAGGGGGAATATGAGGCATTCTTCCTTCAGGATCGTTAGGGTTTGGTGATGGAAGAGGCCCAGAACCTGCATGCCTTTGATGGAGTGGGAGTTGAAGTGTTCAGCCGCGGGGCAGTGGGATTATTTCTGGGTATCCCAGAAATGATCGCTGAAATGATCTGCTAGTTGGCATCCTGTCTCCCTGATTTCAAGGAGACCACATCGGGTGTAACAGCTACAGTAGATGATATGTGTGGAAGTACAGGTAAATTTCTGACGGATGTGGAAGGCTTCTTTGGTGCCTTGGTCGGAGGTGAGAGGGGAGGTTTGGTGCAGGTCTTGCACTTCCTGCGGTGGCAGGGGAAGGTGGCGGGAAGGGACGGTGCGTTGGTCGGGCGGAGTGGACTTGACAAGGGAGTCACGGAGGGATTGGTCTCTCTGAAACGCTGATTGGGATGGTGAGGGAAATATATCCCTCGTGGTGGGGTCTGTTTGTAGGTGGCAGAAGTGGCAGAGAATGATGCGATGTCTATGGAGGTTGGTGGGGTGGAAGGTGAGGACCGGGGGGTTTTGTCCTTGTTGCCTTGGGATGGGTGGGGTTCGAGAGCGAAGGTGCAGGAATTGGGGAAGATGCGCTGGAGGGCTTTGTCTACCATGTGGGAGGGGAAATTGTTATCTTGGAAAAAGGAAGCCATCTGGGACTTTCTCAGGTGGAATTGATAATCCTGGGAACAGATGCAGCGGAGGCGGAGGAATTGGGAATAACTAATGGTGTTTTTCTAGGAGGCGGGGTGGAAGGAGGTATAGTCCAGGTGGCTGTGAGAGTTGGTGAGCTTGTAGTAGATGTCTGTGGTTAGTCCGTCACTGGAAATGGAGATGGAGAGGTCCAGGAAGGGGAGCGAGGTGTTGGAGATTATCCAGGGGAATTTGATGTTGGGATAAAAGGTGTTAATGAAGTTGATAAATGGTTCAACCTCCTCATGGGACCACGAGGTGGTGCCGATACGGTCATCGATGTATCAGAGGAACAGGTGGGGAATGGTGCCGGTATAACTGCAGAAGATAGACTTTTCCACATACCCGATAAAGAGGCAGGCATAGCTGGGGCCCATGCGAGTGCCCATGGCTACCCCTTCGGTTTGGAGGCAGTGGGAGGATTGGAAGGAGAATTTGTTGAGGGTGAGGACCAGTTCAGCCAGTGGATGAGGGTGTCACTGGAAGGGTACTGGTTAGGCCAGCGTGAGAGGATGTAATGGAGGACTTGGAGGCCTTCGTGGAGTGACTCGCAGACAACTCCTTCTACTGTTCCCTCGACACGACCTCAACTCCCATCACCAAGTTATCCTCTCCCAGACCATCCACAACCTTATCACCTCAGTGGATGTCCCATCCAACTTCTCCAACCTCATTGACCGGGAGCCCACACCACCCTGTTCTACCTCCTATTGAAGATTCACAAGCCTGACTACCCCAGTCAATTTATTGTCTCAGCCTGCGCCTGTCCCACTGAACTCATCTCTGCATACCTTAGTACAGGAGCTCCTCACCTATGTTTGGGAAACCGCCCACGCACTCCATCTCTTCCAAGACATTCATTTCCCCAGCCTCCAATGCCTCATCTTCACCATGGACATCCAGTCACTGTATGCATCGATCTGCTGTGAGGAAGTTCTCCAAGTCCTCTGTTTCTTCCTGTCATGCTGCCTCAACCACTACCCTTCCACCAACACCCTCATCTAACTGGCTGAACTGGTCCTCACCCTCAACAAGTTCTCCTTCCAATCCTCCTACTTCCTTCAAACCAAAGAGGTAGCCATGGGCACCCGCATGGGTCCCATCTATGCCTGCCTCTTTGTCAGATAGTTGGAACAACCCATCTTACACAGCTACACTGGCATCAATCCTACCTGTACTTCCACTACATTGGTGACTGCATCAGCACCACCTCGTGCTCCCACGAGGAGGTTGAACCATTTATCAACTTCACCAACACATTCCACGTCGACCTTAAATTCCCCTGGACCATCTTGGACACCTCGCTCTCCTGCCTGGATCTCTCCATCTCCAATGACCGACTAAACACGGACATCTACTACAAACCCACCAACTTCCACAGCTACCTCCTCTGCATCTCCTCCCACCCTACCTCCAGTTAAAATGCTATCCTTTATCCCCAGTTCCTCTGCCTCCACCGCATCTGTTCCCAGGATGACCAATTCCACCTTAGAAAATCTCAGATGGCCTCCTTTGTCCAAGATTGCAAATTTCCATCTCTGTGGTCGCCAATGTCCTCCAGCACATCTCATCCACTTCCCGCACTTCTGCCCTTCAACATTACCAACAAGGACAGAGTCCCCTTGGTCCTCACCTTCCACCTCACCAACCTCTATATACATCACATCATCCTCCACCACTTCCGCCACCTACAAATAGACCCCACCACTAGGGATATATTTCCATCCCACCACTATCAGTGTTCCAGACAGACTATTCCCTCCATGACTCCCTCGTCAGATCCACGCCCCCATCAGCCTACACCTCCAAACCGAGCATCTTCCTCTGCCACCGCAGAAAGTGCAAAACCTGCATTCACACCTCCCCCTCACCTCTGTCCAAGCCCCCAAATGATTCTTTCCATACCTGCCAGGTATTTACCTGTACCTCCACCAATGTCATCTCCTGCATTCGTTGCTCCCAATGTGGTCTCTTCTATTTCGGGGAGACAGGACACCAACTTGAGGTTCATTTCAGAGAAAATCTCTGGGACACCCGCACCAACCAACTAACCCTACCACCCCGTGACTGAACACTTCAACTCCCTCTCTCACTCCATCAAGCACATGCAGGTCCTGGGCCTCCTCCCTCGCCAAACTCTTACCAACCGCCTGAAGGAAGAATGTCTCATCTTCCACCTTGGGACTTTGCAACCACATGGGATCCATGTGAATTTCACCAGATTCCCCATTTCCCTTCCCCCCACCTTATCCCAGTCCCAAGTCTCCAATCCAGCATTGCCCTCTTGACCTGTCCATCACCTTTACCATCTATCCACTCCAGCCTCCTCTCCAACCTATTACCTTCCCCTCACCTTCATCTACCTATCGCACTCTCAGCTATCTTCCCCTCTGGCCCTGCCCCCTCCCATTTATCACTCCTGCCCCTCAGCTCACAAGCCTCATTCCTGATGAAGAGCTTATGCCCAAAACGTCGATTTTCCTGCTCCTCGGATGCTACCTGACCTGCGTTACCACATAAATAACTGCATTTGTGCAGCAACGGAGGTTCCGCAGCATATATGCAACTTGTTCAAGGAGATACAAATCATCCATGTAATTACCAGTACCATATAAATATATAATATACTCCAACCAGAGCAATATGAGGCTGGCAGATATAGCAAACTGCAAAGTAACAGGGTTCTTTCTGCTCTCTATCTCTGCGTCGTTCACTGTTTTTTTCTCACCCCTCAGTCCCTTACGTGCCTTATTGGCCTCGAAGATGTGTCTGACTGTCAGAACATTGAGAAAGAGAATCAAAATGAATGGAAGCAGTGGTGTTAAAAATGATGCAATATATTTAAAGCTCACCCACAAAGGTTCATTAAAGTAACTGTAACTGGTGTAACAATACCATGGAACATTGTTGATGATCCTTCCAGGTTCAAGTCGAAAATATTTGGGAATGTTCCTTATTAAAAACAAAATACAGATTGTTGCCAGAACTCTCTTCGCAGTTTTCACTGTGCAATACTGAGATTTCATCTGATGAAAACAAATAGCGACAAATCGATCAAAAGAAAAAGCGACAGTGAGCCAGAAAGAACAATCAATTGCTAAGTCAGTCAGGACACAGTTTACACAACAAACAGGAGTGATGTTCAGGAAACACCGTGGACAATAATAGGATGAAAACTGAATGAGTATGATCTCAAGAATAATGCGATCAAATAGCGAGTGGTACATGTTGAAAGAACACACTTTCCACCAGACAGAATACAATCACCGCTAGACTAATTGTAAGAGAAAGAAAGAAAAAAAAGACATGAAGTTACTGATCAAATATTCTCTGTGCCTGATCGTTTTAGCACAAAGATCTTTGTATGTCATATTGCCTGATCCATTACAGTTATCACTGTCAAATGAATTATTTTCACTATTAACAAATATAACAAACCTCATGAGGAGCAAATAACTCCCAGGAACATGATATGAACTCAATATTTATGGAGTAGTCAGTCATTAATTTCTTCTGATCGGGTTACTCTGCCTCCCTGGAGTTGCTCATAAGACCACAACATCCACACAAAACCACCTGGATCAATGAAGAAGGGGAAACACCAAATTTGGACAATGATTAGAAAATTCCTGCACTCGGTTGTGGAATCGCATCCACACTGTAAAAGAGGGCAGTGAATCCTTCCAGTGTCCAGGAATGGATGTCCTCTACAATGTGAATGAAGAAATGATAAGGCATTGAACTGCCACCCCTCCCAGCTCCCCACCTCCCCACCTCCTCAACAACTTGTACAGGATTGAACATAATGACAATCTGAAAAATGAAAGTTTTAAGCAGGGAATGCCCCAGGTTGGATGCACGTAGGAATATAGAAGACTGTTAATATTTGGGATGGACTAACTCCCCCCCCCAGCCTTGTTAAAGATTGTACACGACAGCCCCCACTCAAGTAAAATTTGAATTGATGCAGCTTTGGTCATTGCAAATTTCTCGTTTGGATATTTTGAGATGAAGCAATGTTTCCTGCCTGATATCCAGGCTCCTGCAGTTCTCCTTGTGAACAGAGATCCTCCTCCCAGTTTCGGAGCAGAAGCTGGGGCTAGCAATCCCCACAGTTAAAGCAGCACCCGCCATGGAGGTCACCAGAATTGTACTCCAGCTTGTTCTGGGAGACTCATACATTGTACCATTGCTTGGTATCAGAGACTGCTTTTGAGCCCTCCGTCCAACACCAGCCATGGGGGAGATGATGGCCGAATGTCTTATCATATGAGACTATTAATTCAGAGACTTGGGTCATGTTCTAGGGAGCTGGGTTCAATGTCTACTGTGAGAAAGTGAGGACTGCAGATGCTGAAGATCTGAGTCGAGAGTGCGGTGCTGGAAAAGCACAGCAAATCAGGCAGCATCCAAGGATCAGGAGAATTGATGTTTCAGGCGAAAGTCCTTCTGCCTGATGAAGGGCTCTTGCCAGAAGCGTCGATTCACCTGCTCCTCGGATGCTGCCTGACCTGCTGTGCTTTTCCAGCACCACACTCTCGACTCAATGTCTGCTATAGCAGACAATGAAATTTGAGTTCAATAAAAATCTGGACTTAATAGTCTAATGGTGACCATTAAACTATTGTCCATTGTCATGAAAATAAAATAAATCTCCTTTACAAATGTCCTTTAGAGAAGATAATCTTTCATCCTAACGTGGCCTGGCCTACATGTGACTCCAAACACATGACGATCTGGTGACTCTGACGTGCCCTCTGGGCAATTCGGGATGTCTGGTAATTACTGGCCAGGCAGTGACACCCTCACCCATTGAATGTATAACAGAAAATGGAGCTCCCTACACACAGCTAACTCCCCAGTATAGACAACTCCTCCCCTTTATACAGCATCCCATTGAAATGAATATTCTGACTCTAAGTTGATTCTCACAAATATGCAAGTCCCAAAACAGATCCACTTTTGAAGATAAGAGATCCTTCACTTGATTCATCACAGTTTTCTGTAGTGGGAACACAAACACATAGAGCAGGTCCCCGCACAGACAACTGAGGCAAAAGGATCTGTGTCTTGGCTTTGATACTCACGAGAGTTTAAAAATTGATTGGGATAATGGACGCCCTGAATTCAGCAAGACCTCAGCACCAAGCATCCAATCTTTCACTTTGAATGTTTTTCCTGTTCTATGTTCTACAGGAAATTCTTGTAGACACGAACACCCTTTGGGTTCAGAGATGTCTTCTTGTAGAGATGTTAACAGTGACCATTTCTAAATGTGCTCCTGGAATGTAAGCTTTAGCCAGGCCAGTATTGATTGCCCAGCTCTAATCGCCATTTTGATGCTGTTGGAGATCTGCCTTCTTGAATATGTGTAATGCCTGGGCTGCAGGGAATTCCACAGTGTTTTCGGAGGGGAATTGCAGAAATGTTGCTCAGCAGCAGTGATGGTACAGTATATACAGTACTTCCAAGTCGGAATGAAATCTGTTTTGAGAAGGAACTTGCATGTGACAGTGTTTCTGTTCACCTGCAGTCCTTGGTCATGGGTCATGTGTTTACGAGATGCTGTTGAAAGAGAGTTGGAGTATTCCTAGTTTGCATCTTGTAGGTGGTGAAAATGTGTTGCTGGAAAAGCTCAGCATGTCAGGCAGCATCCAAGGAACAGGAGAATCGACGTTTCGAGCATAAGCCCTTCTTGTAGGTGGTATCCATTTCTGGCCAGGCATTGGTGAAGAGTGTGCAGACTGAATGTAGTGATTGGTTGTTTGTATTGCACAATGGGGAACTCGTGAATGTTGCACTCAGCCAGATCCATGGAGAACATTCTATTCCATCCCTGAGCTCGGATTTCTGGATGGAAGACATGAATTGGAGATGGAGGCAGGCAGAGTATTTCTACAGGAATCAGGGTGTCTGACATGCAGCACTTTTATGGCCAGACCAGTTCATTCTCTTGTCAATACATGGCCCAGGTCATGCATTCAGTGACGGTAATATCATAGTAAGCCAATGGGAGATTGGTCGATTCTGACTTTTCAAGATGGTCATTACCTGGTGCTTGTGAGACATGCATGTCACTTTCCAATTGTCAGCCCAAGTTCGAGGTTACCTCACTGCATATGGACACAAATCTCTTCATTATCTAAGGAGTTGTAAATGGTGCTGAACATCGCAATACCATGCGTAAATCTCTTTACCTCAGAAATGATGATGGAGGGAAGGGGCCGAGATGATGCATTTTTTATTCTGGGGTCTAGGAAACCACCCTGAAGAATTCCTGCAGATATATCTGATGGCTGAGATGATTGACCTCCATCAGCGAAAACCATCCTGTCCTGCATTCGGGATTGATCCCAAAACAAGCTGTAATCTTATTGAGTTCATTTCTTTGAGGGCTCGCTATTGTGTATATGTGTTCATAATTTATTTGCTTAAGTGATGCATATTTCTTTTCCGTCATTAAAATAGGCAAGTATAATTGAGGAACAGATAATCAATGCTTCAGTAAATGCAAGACCATCCTGAGTTTGTCATACTTTACAGTGAACATGTGGTTGTGTTGGAATGTCAGAGGTGATGGAACAAAACTGTATAATGTGTGGTTGAGATTGGACTCCCGGCAGAGTCAGACTGTTCGTCATTATCACACAAAAATAACAGAAATGGTTACATTTCTGGAAATGGTTTTGTGAGTCTGTTAGTGACGTAGTGTGTACAGATGGCGGTTAAAACCGAATCAGGTCAACATCACATTCAGAATTTCTGTATTTAATGTACCACGTTCTGTATTTTGTACTGTTAATTATCTGTAACGCTCTCCACTACAATAATTAACTATAGTCATAATATTGCAGGTATTACAATCAGTTATTTGATGAAACAATGTATCCATATTTATTTTCTTTATTTTCCTGGGCGGCACGGTGGCACAGTGGTTAGCACTGATGCCTCACAGCGCCAGAAACCTGGGTTCAATTCCCGCCTCAGGCGACTCTCTGTGTGGAGTTTGCACATTCTCCCCGTGGGTTTCCTCCGGGTGCAGATCAGGTGAATTGGCCATACTAAATTGCCCGCAGTGTTAGGTTAGGGGTAAATGTCGGGGTATGGGTGGGTTGCGCTCGGTGTGTACTTATTGGGCCGAAGGGCCTGTTTCCACACTGTAATGTAATCTAGTCTAATCTTCTATATTGCCTTAAAACTGATTATGGCACAGCCCTCATCAAATCCTTTTCCTCATCAGGAGAACATGTATAATAAAGCAGCGACCACTGTAAAATTAATTGTGGATAGATGATGGATGACAGATTCAAAAATTATTGATCTAATCAGATTCAGAGGTGGAATAGTGGCAACCAGACTAGCTTGATATCGATGCTTATTCACATCGAGATAATGAATAGGAGTAGTCATGTCCTACAGCCTATCCTAGCATTGCTGGAAGATTAATCACTCCGAAAAATATTATTTAAGGAAACATTATATGTCTATGGAACAATTAATTGAATTCACACCGTTGTTCCGTCATTTTCATTTTTTTGCAACAAGTCGCACCTATTTATCCCCAATAGAACACTTCACTTTGAAAACTTCGTACCAAATATATTCAACCGAAGATTTCCCCACTTGTAACCCATCGTGTTTCCAAATTTCATTGACAGCTTAATCAGACATGACAAGTGTAACATAAAAGGATCATCGCTTTGTTTCAGTCAAATTATGTTATAGTTACAACTGCATTCAAATCTTCTCTTTCATTCAGTTCCCCATGAGTTGAATTCTATCCTCAGAGATATTCCTTCTTGTGCCAGAACACTGGGGTGAATTGTTTCCCTCTTGTTTGTAACTCATACTCGGTGTAATTGGATTTTGACAGATGCTCCCCAGTAACACTTGGACACTGGGCTCGTTGCTCTCCGTTGGCTAAGAACCCAGACACAGTTAGAATTGTACAGAAAGCTGCTCACTGCATCACATTGCCACGGGAATCGGATGGTGCCTTCAGGTTATTGACCCACATTCAATGCAGCTCTCCAGTGAAAGATATTCTCAATAATACTTACAATTGAGGTTACCCCGTTCATGCTACACACTTACAGCGATGCTGCATTTACAGATATCTGAGAAAAGCAAGAACACTGGGTCAGAAGTTCATATCTGAGCAGTTCCCCACACTCAGTACATTCTACAATGACACATTCTCCCAGCACCACGAGGCAACAGTAATAAAAGGATATCCCCATTCAGTCCAACTCTACAATCAGTAATACCTTCATTCAGAGTGATTCCTGGAGATCTGGATAAACTGCACAACATTTTAATCAATCTCTGGATAATGGCGAGCCTGTATGAAGTATAGATAGAGATTTGCTTTTCTCAGTTGAGGAATTATACCACAGTTAGTTTGGAAATGTTAACTACGTGCATTTCTATCGTGCATTTGGAAATCATATTAACCTGATTATGTGCCCCCACAAAATCATTCCTCCACATATCCACTGACAAAGGAAAGCACACAAGATCATCAGGGTCATCTGCTCTTTGCTTATCACTCCATAATAAACTGCTCAACCCACCCATTGCCCACCTGTTGTATCTGGGCTCCCATTTGGAGTGAGCTGCCTGAGCAAGACCCATCACACAATCCCTTCACACCAAGGAATGGGAAGCACCAGGTATCACTTAGAGGTGTGTTGTTACGAAACCCATCTGACCAACAGCAGGCTTTGAACTCCCACAAAGAGAGAGTGGTCTTGCTAAACACTTCCTAGACCAGCCTGGGCTGGTGCTTAGCTAAGCCCCATCAATGTGGCCTCAGGGCAAACCCATTCTGCACAGTACAGAGAAACAGACAGTGCTGCACATTACTGAGGAGTCTCCTCATTGACAAGCTAATCGCTTTAAACTCAGTAAGTGAAGGCACTATCATCTGACATTGAGATTTGCCTTACTAAATGGAAAGAAAATAATTATCAGTCGTAGAGCGGAAATGAGTGATTTAATGCCGAGATTTATCGATATTTAAATTGTAACAAGACTTACCAGGAACACCAACAACAGCAAGGATAATGTAATATACTTTAGCGACCATTTCCCATGGCAAATGCATTTTGTTGTTTGTGAAACAATCTCTCCGTTCCTGCTGCTGTCAATCTGCCGGAATTGGAGAATTCTTTCGGAGTTGGAGCTGACGCATTTCCAGAGACTTTATTTTATATTGTGTAGTATCTCCACTGGGAATCTAAGATTAATTTTTAAAATATAATTTTGAACAAACAGATTCGGACAACAGGCATATTTTAACGATATGATATCATTGAGATTTTAGTCTGTATCTGAATCTCCCAAAGACTGGATTAATCTGATCCTATTCTGTGTCAAATGTTACTTGCAACTTGTCTTCAAACAGCAATGCTTGAAATATTATTTCACTCATCACCAGTCCCTTCAATAATCAAATATCTTTTAATAGACTTTTCAGTGATGACCGTCATTTTGCTGAGGCTATTCAGCCATTCAGTACCTCATGCTGTCGAGCTCCTTGAGAGCTATTCTACTGCACACTGTTATCCCACTGCTGTTCTTGTTCATTAAGTTTTACAACACATCTGTGAAATTCTATCTGTGAATGAGCATTCCAGTACAGAACCTGAAGCTGATCCTGTCCACAACAACAGTTGGAACTTACACTGGGACATATTTCTTCATAAAAGACCGGAACAAACTAGGAAGTGATTCTGAAACTTCATTTCAGAATTACAGGATGATAGAATCCCATAGAACAGAAGAGTCCCTTTGGCCCATCATGCTAAATCTGCATCAGTCTCACTTCCAAGCACTGCTTGAGGGTTATGACATTTCAAGTACTTATGCAAGTTCTTTTTAAAGGTTGTGAGATTTCTCGCCTGTACTCCCCTCCTGGTCAGTGCATTGCAGGCCCCTAACATCCTCTGGGGGAGAAGGTTTTTCCTCATGTCCTCCCGAAACCTTCTGCCTTTCAGCTCAAAATCATGCCACCCTGTTATCGGCCCCTTGACTAAGGGGAAACAACTATTTTCAGTTCACCCTGTCCACGCCCCTCATGGTCTTATATATGCTGATCTCTGTTCGAAATACTGCAACCCCAGCTTATCCAACCTCCCTCTTTCCAGATAAATTGCTGCAGCCCAGACAACATTCTACTGAATTACCTTAGCACTCCCTGCAATGCCTTCTCATCCTCCCTATGGTACAGCGATCAGAACCACACACCATACTCCAGCTGTGGCCTAACCATAATCCTGTACAGCTCCAACAGGACCTCCCAGCTCTTATTATCTATGTCTCTACTATGCCTCCACTCACTGTAACATCTGCATGTGTAAAATACCTTAACGTTCTTCCACATTGTGATCTTTTTTTTTAAGAATTAAAAGGAGGCCAGTGATAGTCACTTTGATGCCTGGGAAACTATTGGAGAAAGTTCTGAAGAAGAGAAGTAATCTCCATTTTGAGAGGCAAGGCTGGACCATGTCCAATCAGCACGGCTCTGACGGGGGAAGCCCTCACAAACCTGGTGGAGTTTTAAGAGGTGGTGACCAGGTCTGTAGACGAGGGTAGGGAATTGATGTGGTTTCTATGGATTTCAGCAAAGGCTTTGACAAGGCCCCACATGGCCGCTTGATAACTAAAACAAAAACACATGTCATCCAGAGTACATTAGCTGATTGCATCCAAAATTGTCTCAGTTAGAGGAGGCAGACTGTGCTGGTAGAAGTTGTGTAATTGGAGGCTGGTGAATTGAATTGAATTTATTGTCACGTGTTCTGAGGCACAGTGAAAAGTTTTGTTTTGCGAGCAATACAGGCAGATAAGTAAATACTAGCTAAACAGCGGCAAAAGCAAAAACACAGGTACATGCGAATGTTAAGAGTTTGTGAGTCCATTCAGTATTCTAACAACAGTAGAGTATAAACTGTTCAAAACCGGCTGGTGCGTGTGTTCAGGCTTCTGTACCTTCTCCTCGATGGTAGAGGTTGTAGAAATATATTGCCAGGATGGTATGGACCTTTGAGAATGCTGGCGGCCTTTCATTGACAGCGGACCTGGTAGATGGATTCTATAGTTGGCCTTTGGGATTGTCTGGGCCGGGTTCACCACTCTCTGTAACCGTCTCCAATCTTGAATGTCATACCTGTTACTGTCCAGTGGTGCACCACAGGATTCAGTGCTGGATCCCTAATTGGTTATAATGATCATAAATTATATTGATGTGTATGTGTGTATGTGTTTGTGCACCTGTTGGGGAGAGGGAGTGGGGAAGATGGTTGGGGATGATAAGTAAACCTGCAGACGACAAAAATGTTGCCTGTGGATTTGGCAGTGAGGAAAATGGTCTTAGATTACAGATAGAAATAGTCAAATTGGTCAGATAGGCAGAGCAGTGGCAGATAGAATTTAATCCTGATAAATGTGAGGTCATGACTTTGACAGAAGTTAAAAGTCAAGGCAGGACTTAATGGATGCTAGCACACTGGGAACCTCAAAGGGGGTAAAAATGAGGACTGCAGATGCTGGAGATTAGAGTCAAGAGTGTGGTGCTGGAAAAGCACAGCAGGTCAGGGAGCATTGAATCAATTAGATTCCATACAGTGTGTAAACAGGCCCTTCGGCCCAACAAGTCCACACCAACCCACCGAAGAGAGACACACCCAAACCCATTTCCCTCTGACTAATGCACCTAACACTATGGGCAATTTAGCATGGCCAATTCACCTGATCTGTACATCTTTGGACTGTGGGAGGAAACAGGAGCACCCAGAGGAAGCCTACGCAGACACGGAGAGAATGTGCAAACTCCACACGGACAGTTGCCCAAGACTGGAATTGAACCTGGGACCCTGGTGCTATGAGGCAGCCGTGCTAACTACTGAGCCACTGTGCCGCCCCTCATCTGGCCGTGCCCCTTCAGGCTAAAGCCCTTCATCAGGAAATGGACCTCAAAAGAACCAAATGATTTGGAGGTACTTGTCAACAGATCCCTGAAGGCAGCAGGATGGTTTTATAGGGGCGTTAAGAAGGCACATAGTGCAGGCAGAGATTATAAGAGCTGGGAGGTCCTGTTGGAGCTCTACAGGATTTTGGTTCGGCCACAGTTGGAGTATTGTGTGTGGTTCTGGTTATGGTACCATAAGGAGGATGAGATTGCAATTTTCCATCACCTCTGTCATTCCAGCACAGCCACATGTTCACTGTAAAGTGTGACAAACTTTACAGTGAACATGCAATTGTCTTGCATTTACCGAAACATTGATTACCTGTTCCTTGATTAGATTTGACTACTTTTATAGCTTTATTTTAATGACTGAAAAGAAATATTCATCTCTTAAGCATATAAATTATGAACACATTCACAATAGCGAGCCCTCAAAGAACTGAACTCAATAAGAATACAGCTTGCTTTGGGATCAATCCTGAATGCAGGACAGGATGGTTATTACTGATGGAGGTCAATCATCTCAGCCATCAGACATCTCTGCAGGAATTCTTCAGGACCGTGTCCTTGATCCCAGAATAAAAATAAGCCTCATCTCTGCCATTCGCTCTATCATCATTTCTGAGGTAAAGAGTGTTATGTATGGTATTGCGATGTTCAGCACCATTTACAACTCCTTAGATAATTAAGAGATCTGTGTCCATATACAGTGAGATAACACCAAATTTGTTCTGACAATTGGAAAATAACATTCATATCCCATAAGCACCAGGTAACAGCCGTCTCAAAAAGTGAGAATTGACCAATCTCCCATTGGCTTACTATGACGTTACCATTATTGACTGCATGACGTGGGCCAAACATTGACAAGAGAATGAACTGGCGTGGCAATAAAAGTGCTGCATGTCAGACACCCTGATTCCTGTTGCAATACGCTGCCTGCCTCCATCTCCAATCCATATCCTCCATACAGAAATCTGAGCTCAGGGATGGTATAGAATGAGTGCCACATTCACGGAGCTCCTCATTGGTTGGTTATAATGTATAATCATTACATTCAGTCCGCACACTCTTCACCAATGCATGGCCAGAAATGGATGCCACCTAGAAGATGCTAACTAGGAACACCTCAACTCTTTCAACAGCACCTCACAACACATGACACATGACCAAGGACTGCAGGTGAACAGAAACACTGTCACATGCAAGTTCCTTCTCAAAACAGAATTCATTTTGACTTGGAAATATACAGTTGCATCATCACTGTTGCTGAGCAACATTTCTGCAATTCCCCTCCGAAAACACTGTGGAATTCCCTGCAGCCCAGGCATTACAGATATTCAAGAAGGCAGATCTCCAATAGCATCAAAATGGCGATTAGAGCTGGGCAATCAATACTGGCCTGGCTAAAGCTTACATTCCAGGAGCACATTTAGAAATGATCACGATTACCATTTCTGCAAGCAGCCATTTCTGAACCCAAAGGCTGTTCGTGTCCACAAGAAGTTCCTGTACAGCGCAGAACAGGAGAAACATTCAAAGTGAAATTTTGGATGCTTTGGGCTGAGGTCTTGCTGAATTCAGGGCGTCCGTTATCCCAGAGACCAGTCCGTGTTATGCCTTAGTTGGCTGATTCCAATGAATTTCCGAACTCTTTTGAGTATCAAAGCCAAGAGACAGATCCTTTTGCCTCAGTTCTCTGTGCTGGGACCTTGTGTTTTTGTTCCCTTCTGCGGACAACTGTGATGAATCAAGTGAAAGATCTCTTATCTTCAAAAGTGGATCGGTTTTGGGAGTTGCACACTTGTGACAATCAACTTCGAGTTGGAATATTCATTTCAATGGGATGAAGTAAAAAGGGGTGTAGATGTATATACTGGTGAGTTCGCTGTGTGTGGGCAGCTCAATTATCTGTTACTCATTCAATGGATGTGGGTGTCACTGCCTCGGCCAGTAATTACTGCCCATCCCAAATTGCCCAGAGGGCACGTAATATATTTGGAATCATGTGTTTGGAGTCACATATAGGGCAGGCCATGTTAGAGTGATAGATTATCTTTTCTAAGGGACATTTATAAAGGAGATTGGATTTTTAAAATGACAATTCACAACAGTTTAATGGTCACCATTAGACTGTTAAATCCAGATTTTTAGTGAACTCAAATTTCATTGGCTGCCATAGCAGACCTGGGGTCGAGAGTGTGGTGCTAGAAAAGCACAGTAGGTCAGGCAGCATCTGAGATGCAGGAGAATCGACGTTTTGTGCATAAGCCTTTCATCAGGAACGCTGTGCTTTTTTTTTACCACCACACTCTCGACTCTGATCTCCTGCATTTATAGTCCTCACTTTCTCCTCTCATCTTCCTTCATGCTTGGCATTGGACTGAATCCACAAAAGCAGTCTCTGATACCAAGCAATGGTGCAATGTGTGGGTCTCCTGGGACAAGCTAGGGTACAATTCTGGTGACCTCCATGGAGAGTGTTGATTAAATGGTGGGGATTCCTAGCCCCAGCTTGTGCTCCGAATCTGGGAGGAGGATCTCTGTTCACAAGGAGAACTGCTGAAAACTTGCATGTTTCTGTGCCTGATGGTTTTAGCACAAAGATGTTTGCCTGTCATATCAACTGAACCATTCGAGTTCTCACTGTCAAATGAATTGTGTCCACTTTAAAAAATACTAGTGAATCACATGAGGATCAAATGACTTCCAGTATCATGATTACTTTCTCAATATTTTTGGAGTAGTCAGTAATCAATTTCTTCGATTTTACAGGTTACTCTGACTGACTGGATTTGCTCGTAATCCCACAACATCTAAACAAAACCATCCGGGATCAATGAAGAATGGGAGACACTGGAGGAGTAAAGCCAGTGCAGAGTTTTGTTCGCAAGGAGCAACAGTCAGTAGAAAGCTGAACAACAAAAACATAACCAAAAGGAATTAGGCGTGCTCCAAAGAAAAACATTCCTCGCAATCGGTTCACAGCAAGTGAACCGGATACAATAATAAAAAAAGACCTGGAAGCAAGGATCATCGTTCACTGCAGCGTGAACAGCAATGTTAGACTCCTTACAGTGTGGAAACAGGCCCTTCGGCCCAACAAGTCCACACTGACCCGCCGAAGTGCAACCCACCCATACGCCTACATTCACCCCTTACCTAACACTGCAGGCAATTTAGCATGGCCAATTCACATCTTTGGACTGTGGGAGGAAACCCACGCAGACACGGGGAGAACGTGCAAACTCCACACAGTCAGTTGCCTGAGGTGGGAATGGAACCCGGGTCTCTGGTGCTGCGAGGCAGCAGTGCTAACCACTGTGCCACCATGCCGCCCTGTTCACACTTCCTCACAGAATTCTCTGATCCACACATCTGGATAAAAGTAAATAAAATAGAAGTTCAAACTCCTTCTTTTGATTACAAATGTATTTTCAGCAAAACTTTTTCTAGTTCCATTCAGCTCCCCCTGGCCCGATGCTGGTATCACTCCCTTTCTTTATTCATTTCTTTCCACCAATCAGCTGCTGTACTGATGTGGAATCCAAGGTCCAATCAGAGAGTTCAGTGATAGTTGGCATCTGAAGCTCGGGAATCGGGTCGGTTGTGGAAGATGAGCCGACATCCTCAGTGCTTCCATGAAAACGTTTTGTGCCTCTCACTGACTCCCCCGAGCTCAGTGGGAAATGACTCTGGATGAAGTCTATTTGCTTGTGGCTTCATAATGGAGCCTGAGATCAGTTCAATCCGCATCATCACCAAGATGATTGTTTCCATCTGTAAACCAGTTCCGAACCCCATCCCCCGCCTCACAGCTCATCATTGGAGAAATAGTACTTCATTCCATTGTTTCCATCTGTAAAACAGCTCCTAAACCTATCCTCCTGCCTCACAGCTCATCATCTGGGAAACAGTAATCCATTCCATTGTTTCCATCTGTAAAACAGCTCCTAAACGTATCCCCCTTCCTCACATCTCATCATCTGGGAAACAGTCATTTATTCCATTGTTACCTCTGGCCCTTATATTCCAGCACCATATCAGCCCAACACCAGATTGTAAACTCCATACGTTACTTTGTCCAACTTTCATCTAACCTCCTGGTTTGGTATTTCAACAAATTCTATTTCCCGACCATCCACTGACCACTGTGACCCACACAGGCATGTTGTCCTCCAAATTCTCATCTTTACATTCTCTCTCGTCTATCAAAATGTTACAGTCACCCAGTGATTTATTTGCTTTTTTGGACTGGTGTAAATCATATTTTGTAAAATTTCTGTGAAAGTGTTAAATGTTCTGCTGTAGTGTAATATTACCAGCTGATGTGAGAGTCAAAGAAATGACAGATTTCATAGAATTAAGTCGCAGAGTCATGCAGTCATAAAGATGTACAACACGGAAACAGAGCCTTCGGTCTAACCTCTCCAAGCTGACCAATTATCCGAACATAATCTAGTCCCATTTGGCAGCACTTGGCCCATACCCCACTAAACCCTTCCTATTTATATACCCATCCAGGGGCCTTTTAGATGTTGGAATTGTATCAGCCTTCACCACTTCCTCTGGCAGCTCATTCCATAGGCGAAAGTGAGGACTGCAGATGCTGGAGATCAGAGTCTAGATTAGAGTGGTGCTGGAAAAGCACTGCAGGTCAGGCAGCATTTGAGGACCAGGAAAATTGACGTTTCGGGCAAAAGCCCATCATCAGGGCCATTCCATACATGTACCATTGTCTGCATGAAAAAGTTGGCCCTGAGGTCCCTTTTAAATTATTTTACATTATTCCCCTTTCCCCCTAAACCTATGCCCTCTAATTCTGGTCTCCTCCACCCCAGAGGGGGTAGAACTTTGTCTATTCATCATAACTATGCACCTCATGATTTTATAAACCTCTATAAGGTCACTCCACAGCTTCCGACGCTCCAGGGAAAACAGTCCCAGCCTATTCAGCCCTTCCCTGAAACTCAAATCCTCCAACTCTGGCAACATCCTTGAAAATCTTTTCTGAATCTTTTTAAGTTTCACAACATCTTTCCAATAGGAAGGAGACAAGAATTGCATGGAATATTCCAAAAGTGGCCTAATCAATGTCCTGTACAGATGCAACATAACCTCCCAACTCTTCAACTCAATGGTCTGATCAATAAAGGAAAGCAATACCAAACGCCTTCTTCACGATCCAATCTACCTTCAAGTCCACTTTCATGGGGCTATGAACCTGCACTCCAAGGTCTCTTTGTTCAGCAACACTCCCTAGGACCTTACCATTAAGTGTATAAGTCCTGCTCTTATTTGCCTTTCCAAAATACAGCACCTCACATTTATCGAAATTATACTCCTCTCCTCAGCCCATTGGCCCATCTGATTAAGATCCCATTGTAATCTGAGGTAACCTCCTTCGCTATCCACTTCACCTCTAATTCTGCAAACTTCCTGCCTACAACTCCTTAGTGTAGGCTCATTCCTGATGGAGGGCTTTTGCCCGAAACATCGATTCTCCTGCTCCTTGGAAGCTGCCTGACCTGCTGTGCCTTTCCAGCACAACACTCTCGACTCCTATGTTCACGTCCAAATCATTCAAGGCCAAAATGAAATGGCAGGGAAGAATGCCAGAAACAACACTAACTCTGACAATGAGTACAGTCCTGCGTCACTGAGCTGTGGAGACTTCTGGACTCCCTCTCTCAGTTCTTCTGATTACCCAGCTCCTTCTACAAATTAAGATGCTCTTTATAATTTACCGCCCGGAACAAGTTATTGTCAAATGGCCTAATATCGCCTTCAATGGGTCAACACCAACTCGGTGTAAGTTGATATGATAAATGTCTTTTTAAGTAAGTTTCTAGAGACATAGTGTTGGATAGCATGGAAACAGTCCCTTAGGTCCAACCAGTTATCCTGATTTGATCTGATGCCATTTGCCAGCATTTGGCCCATATCCCTTTCTATTCAAATACCCATCCAGGTGCCTGTTAAATGCTGTAATTGTACCAGCCTTGACCACGTCCTTGGGCAGCTCATTCTGTAAACATACCACCCTCTATGTGAGAAAGTTACCCCTCAGGTCCCTTTTATAAATTTCCTCTCTCACCTTTAATCTGTGCCGTCTAGTTTTGGACTTCTCTACACTGGAAAAAGAAGTTGCCTATTCACTCTAGCTGTATCACTTACGATTTTATAAAATTCTATCAGGTCACCGCCTCAGACTCTGACGCTGCAGCGAAAACATCCCCAACCTATTCAGCCTCTCCCTGTCGCTCAAACCCTCGAACCCCACAACATCCTTGTAATTTTTTTCTGAATCCTTATAAGTTTAACAACATCTTTCCTATAACTGGGAGACCAGAATTGAATGCAGCTCACATTTATCTAAGTTAAACTCCATCTGCCACTCCTCAGCCCATCGGCTCATCTGATCAACGTCCCATTGTAATCTGACATAACCCTCGAGTCCTTTGCTTCTTCACCTGCGTTTGTAGATGATACAAGTATTTCTATTAGGAGCCTTGCAATCTCCTCCCTAAATTCTTACAATGTTCTGGGATACTCTTGATCAGGTCCTATCTTTGGTTTCTAAGACCTCTCGCACTTCCTATTCCGTCATGTGAACTGTTATCAAAACAACAAGTTCTATTAACCTGAGATGCCCAGTACCCATTTTTTTTCTCAACAGTCACAACTGATGCAAAATATTCATTTAATATCTGCCCATCTCCTCAATTTCAACACGATCCTCATTGAATATAAGAGAGGCCTACCTGCTCTTAATGGATTTGTAGTCTTTATTTTAAAAAAAAGATTTGTAACCTTATCTGGCACATTTCATCCATCTTTGCCTTCCCGATTTCCTTCTTAAGATTACTTAGATTAGATTACTTACAGTGTGGAAACAGGCCCTTCGGCCCAACAAGTCCACACCGACCCGCCGAAGCGTAACCCACCCATACCCCTACATTTACCCCTTACCTAACACTACGGGCAATTTAGCATGGCCAATTCACCTGACCTGCACATCTTTGGACTGTGGGAGGAAACCGGAGCACCCGGAGGAAACCCACGCAGACACGGGGAGAATGTGCAAACTCCACACAGTCAGTCGCCTGAGGCGGGAATTGAACCCGGGTCTCTGACGCTGCGAGGCAGCAGTGCTAACCACTGTACCACCGTGCCGCTAATATCGCCTTCAATGGGTCAACACCAACTTGGTGTAAGTTGATATGATAAATGTCTTTTTAAGTATGTTTCTAGACACATAGTGTTGGATAGCATGGAAACAGTCCCTTAGGTCCAACTAACCCACGCCAACCAGTTATCCTGATCTGATCTGATGCCATTTGCCAGCATTTGGTCCATATCCCTTTCTATTCAAATACCCCTGCAGTGACGCAGCTTCTGTGGGGTTTGCACATTCTCCCTCTGTCTGTGTGGGTTTCCTCCAGATGCTCTGGTTTTTTTCCACAGTCCAAAGATGTACAAGTTAGTTTGGTTGGCCATTACACTATAGTATCCAGGGATGAGCAGATTAGGTGTGCTAGCCATGGGAAATATAGGATAGGGGTATTGGTCCAGGTGGGATCCTCTTCCAAGGATTGGTGTGGACTTGTTAGGCCGAATGACCTGTTTTCTTACCGTAGGGACCTTAGCAGTTCAAGTTTTGCATCTTCTCCAGTTGGAACATTAATGTATTGATAAAGAAAATTTTCTTGAACACCTTTAAGAAATTCATATGATCCAAACCTTTAACACTGTGGCATTCCCAGTCACTGCTTGGAAAATTAAAATCCCTACTTTTACAATCTTATTATTCTTACATATATTTGAGGGCTCGAAATATTTGCTTCTGGATTTCCTTTTGACCGTTGGGGTGCTTAGAGTCCAATCCCATGAAGATGACGATCCCTTTCTTATTTATAATTTCAAACCATAGATTTTCACCAAATGGTCCCTCAGTAATAGCTACTCTAAGTAGAGTAGGAATATTTACCTGAATCAAAAATACCAACCCCCCCTCCTTTCTCGCCTCTCTTCTTATCCTTCCCATAATATCCTAAACCTGGAACATTGAGGCAGCCTGTCTTGTCCTGACCTCAGCCAGCTTTCTGTAATAACTACAGCAGCTCACTCCCATGTTCCCATACACTTCATCGGCCAGATCTGTAAGAGCTCTTGCACTGAAATAAAATCATTTTACTTTGTCAGAATTACTTGGTTCCCAATTGCTCATATCTATCTTTTTACGAATTAAATTTCTCTTTTCTGATTCAAAACCATCCACGCCTATCTTTCTATTTTCACTATTATTTAGGAAGCCCTCACCCCAACCTCTAAAAGCTTACAGGCTTTCAAAATAGAACTATTAGATCTCCCCACCAGGATATAGGTCCCTTTCCAGTTCAGGTGAAACCCATATTTCTTGAACAGTTCTTTTCTGTCCCAGATGATATCCCAGACGATCCAAGAAACGGAATCCCTACACATTGCACCGGTCCGTCAGCCATTGATTTATCTGTATTCCCCTTTTAATCCTTCCCTCATTAGAACATTGCATCGGAAGTAAACCCGAGATTATTACTTGTGGTGTTCTGTATTGCAACCTTCTATCTAACCTGTTAAACTCACTCTGCAAAGTTTAAACCCGTTCCCTGAATCTGCTATTCCTCCCAATGTGTGCAATAACTTCCGGCATTTCACTCTCTCCTTTGACAACCTGCTTTGCAAGTTTTGAGAAGTCCTTTACCCTGGCACCAGAAAAGCAACATACTCTCCTGGATTTACACTCAGTGCTGCAGTATCTCCTATCTGTGCCTCTGACAGCAGAGCCCACAATAACAATCATTCTTTTAAATCTTGACAAACCCGTTCAACAGACGATTCATTCTTAGTGCCCAAGATCTGGCTGCTATTTCTATTTAGCTCTGAGAGACTAGCTCTTTCAACAGCACCTGAAACAGAACAGAGAGGGGAATAGCCGCAGGAGACTTCTGAATGACCCTCTTCCCTTTCCTGACAGTCAATCATCTATCTGACTAACCCTGCTGTGTGATCCCTTCTCTAAATCCACTCGTCATCCCACTCAGTGTCTCCTGTATGTCTAAAATGAAGTCTAAAGTGAAGAAGGTCTCAATAGCACCTTATAAAAATAAACAGCCTTTCCCAAATCACAGATTTAATGTAGAGCGTGCAAAACATAGTAAAAAAGTAATATTAATATTAAAAATAAATCAAAGACTTAACAGAACAAATGTGAGAAAATGAATCCACAAATAATTGAACATTCAGCTTTTGGCTTCAGGAACTTAAAAAAAAATCTCTCCAGAGCCATCCACGTGTTGGCCTATTCACAATCTCTGTATATAAACAATCTCTCCAGAGCTGTCCAAGTGTATGCCCCTCCACAAGCTCCGTATATAAACAACCTCTCCAGAGCCGTCCATGTGTAGGCCTCTCCAGAAGATCCATATATAAACAAACTCACAGGAGCCATCCACGGGTAGGCCTCTCCTCAAGCTCCATATATAAACAACCTCTCCAGAGCCGTCCATGTGTAGGCCACTCCACAAGCTCCATATATAAACAATCTCTCCAGAGTCGTCCAGGTGTAGGCCTCTGTACAAGCTCCGTATATAAACAATCTCTCCAGAGCCGTCCACCTGCAGGACTCTCCATAAGCTCTGTATATAAGCAATCTCTGTATTTATGCATATTTGCTCATGTTATGTCACTTCTGTCAAAGCTGACCCACAAGTGCTGACAGGCTCTTTGGTCTATAGCTCCCTAGCTTTTCTTGACTAACATTCACAAATAATGGCACCACATCAACCACTCTCCAGCCTCTGTCGCCCACGCACAGTTGTTGATAAGAATATTTCAGTGAGTCATAGAGTCAGAGAGCCATAGAGATGTACAAATGGAAACAGATTGTTTGGTCCAACTCGTCCATGCCGACCAGATATCCTAATCTAATCGAGTCCCAATGCCAGCACTTGGCCAAGCAATCTCTTCTCTAGCTTCCTCACAGTCCGACATTTTGAAGATCAGGGAATTGTTTTATGCCAGATTATATGTAGCGAAATCCACAGCCAGCATGGCCTCCCATCCGCTCTCAACGAACATCACGGAGACCACGGAAAATGGTTCAGGGAGGGTCTAGACAAACTACAAAAGCTGGAGAATCCTTCCTGTAGAATTACACTCCCTGAAGCAATGATCCAATGACTTGTATTTGACTCTATGGGACTTGTTTTTGACTTGACCATCCAGGACTCTCCCGTGGTATGTAAGAGCATGACTGTGCTTGGAGGATGTCTACATCCATGAGGAAAGGCATCATCAACCCTGTCCACAAGTGGAAGGGGGAAGGAGAGCGGAATGACCCCACTGTGTCTCTGTCACCGACCCGTGCGGACCTTAGACTGACCCCACTGTGTCTCTGTCACCGACCCGTGCGGACCTTAGACTGACCCCACTGTGTCTCTGTCACTGACACCTGTGGGAGTTAGACTGACCCCGCTGTTTCTCTGTCACCGACCCTTGGGGCATTAGACTGACCCCACCGTGTCTCTGTCACTGACCCCTGAGGTCATTAAACTGACCCCAC
The DNA here is from genome assembly GCF_037043375.1 of Chiloscyllium plagiosum. NCBI lineage: Eukaryota > Metazoa > Chordata > Chondrichthyes > Orectolobiformes > Hemiscylliidae > Chiloscyllium > Chiloscyllium plagiosum. Next base: position 37,774,706 of record NW_028270178.1, read on the forward strand.
TGTGTCTTTGCCATTGGCCCAGTCACTGTTGACCTGGAGGGTCACTCTCTTACCACAGAGAGGCAACTGGTGGTGACTTTAACTTGGGGGCCACCACAGGGTTGAGAAGGCAAGGCTTTCAGATGACCTCAGCTGGTTTGGGTAACACAGCCCCTGCTGTTAGCTCTGTATCACAAAGCAGCCATTCAGCTACCTGAGAATCATAGAATCTCTGCACTGCAGATGGAGACCATTTGGCCCTTTGAGTCTGCACTGCCCCTCCGAGGATCATCCCACCCAAGCCCACTCCCTGTCCCTGTAACCTGCATTTCCCATGGCCAACCCACTCCAGCCCACACCTCCCTGGACACGATGGTCAATAATGTGAAATGTTTTCATCCTTCTGTGGTTCCTAATAGTTACACTTGTCCCGTATTATGGTATTGAAGTAATTCATGTTGGTATTTCACAGGGTAGCTGCTGCCTTGTTACAGGATGGTGAACGGAAAACACGTTTCATTCATTCAGACAGTCTCTACTGATTCCTCTTCCTGGCCACCAGAGGGAGCCGGTCTGCCTCCCCTCACAGCCTACCTCTTCCTTGTCAGTCCTTCCCTGTCGGGGAACCTTCCTCCACCACTTGGTCACCACCCGCAGGCCTTGTACCTGCCCTAGACATCCTCATTGAGAACTGCAGACGTGACATCGGCTGCCTCAATTTCTCCACCCCCCTTCACCCTTTCAGTAATATTAAGGAGGGTAGTAAAAAAGGAGGGGGGGTGGCGTTGCTAATTAGAAATGGTATAACCGGTTGCAGAAAGGCAGTTCAAGGGGGATCTGCCTTTAGAACATAGAACACAGAAGAATACAGCGCAGTACAGGCCCTTCGGCCCTCGATGTTGCGCCGATCCAAGCCCACCTAACCTACACTAGCCCACTATCCTCCATATGCCTATCCAATGCCCGCTTAAATGCCCATAATGAGGGAGAGTCCACCACTGCTACTGGCAGGGCATTCCATGAACTCACGACTCGCTGAGTAAAGAACCTACCCTTAACATCTGTCCTATAACTACCCCCCCTTAATTTAAAGCTATGCCCCCTTGTAATAGCTGACTCCATACGTGGAAAAAGATTCTCACTGTCGACCCTATCTAAACCCCTAATCATCTTATACACCTCTATCAAGTCAACCCTAAACCTTCTTTTCTCCAATGAAAACAATCCCAAGTGCCTCAGCCTTTCCTCATACGATCTTTCTACCATACCAGGCAACATCCTGGTAAACCTCCTCTGCACCCGTTCCAGTGCCTCCACATCCTTCCTATAATATGGCGACCAAAACTGCACACAATACTCCAGATGTGGCCGCACCAGAGTCTTATACAACTGCAACATGACCTCAGTACTCCGGAACTCAATTCCTCTACCAATAAAAGCCATTACGCCATATGCCTTCTTCACCGCACTATTTACCTGGGTGGCAACTTTCAAAGATTTGTGTACATGGACACCAAGATCCCTCTGCTCATCCACACTACCAAGTATCCGACCGTTAGCCCAGTACCCCATCTTTTTATTACTCTTACCAAAGTGAATCACCTCACACTTAGCTACATTGAACTCCATTTGCCACCTTTCTGCCCAGTTCTGCAGCTTATCTATATCCCGCTGTAACCTGCCACATCCTTCCTCACTGTCTACAACTCCTCTGACGTTCGTATCATCCGCAAACTTACTCACCCAACCTTCTAACCCCTCCTCCAGGTCATTTATAAAAATGACAAACAGCAATGGTCCCAAAACAGATCCTTGCAGAACACCGCTAGTGACGGCACTCCAAGATGAACCTTTGCAATCAACTACTACCCTCTGTCTTCTTCCAGCCAGCCAACTCCTAATCCAAACCTCCAACTCACCCTCAATGCCATATCTCCGTATTTTTTGCAGTAGTCTACCATGGGGAACCTTATCAAACGCCTTACTAAAATCCATATACACCACATCTACTGCTTTCCCCTCGTGCACCTCCTTAGTCACCTTCTCAAAGAATTCAATAAGGTTTGTGAGGCAGGACCTGCCCTTCACAAAACCATGCTGACTATCCTTGATCACATTATTCCTATCCAGATGTTCATAAATCCTATCCCTTACAATTCTCTCTAAGATTTTGCCCACAACAGAAGTGAGACTCACCGGCCTATAGTTACTAGGGTTATCCCTACTCCCCTTCTTGAACAAGGGAACCACATTTGCTAGCCTCCAATCTTCTGGCACTACTCCTGTAGACAACGAGGACATAAAAATCAAGGCCAATGGCTCTGCAATCTCTTCCCTTGCTTCCTAGAGAATCCTAGGATAAATGCCATCAGGCCCAGGGGACGTATTTATTTTCACCCTTTCTAGAATTTCCAACACCTCTTCTCTACATACCTCAAAGCCATCCATTCTACTTAGTTGTGACTCAGTACTCACATTGACAACAATGTCCTGTTCCTGATTGAATACTGACGAAAAGTATTCATTCAGTGTCTCCCAAATCTCTTCAGCCTCCACACGCAACTTCCCACTACTATCCTTGACTGGACCTATTCCTACCCTAGTCATTCTTTTATTCCTGACATACATATAGAAAGCCTTAGGGTTTTCTCTAATCCTACCAACTAAGGACCTTTCATGTCCCCTCCTTGCTGCTCTTAGCTCTCTCTTCAGGTCCTTCCTGCTACCTTATAACTCTCAATCGCCCCAATTGAACCTTCACGCCTCATATTTACATAGGCCGCCCTCTTCCATTTAACAAGGGATTCCAATTCCTTATTAAACCACGGCTCCCTCACACTACCCTTTCCTCCCTGCCTGACGGGCACATACTTATCAAGGACACTCAATAGTTGCTCCTTGAACAAGCTCCACATATCAATTACACCCTTGCCTTGAAGCTTACTTTTCCAGGCCACACATCCTAAGTCATGCCTCACAGCATCATAATTTCCCTGCCCCCATCTATAACTCTTGCCCTGTAGTGCACACTTATCCCTCTCCATCACTAGAGTAAAGGTCACCGAATTGTGGTCACTGTCCCCAAAGTGCTCACCTACCTCTAATTCTAACACCTGGCCTGGTTCATTACCCAGAACCAAATCCAGTATGGCCTCACCTCTTGTTGGCCTATCTACATATTGTGTCAGGAAACCCTCCTGCACACATTGGACAAACACTGACCCATCTAACGAACTTGAGCTATAGCTTTCCCAATTAATATCAGGAAAGTTAAAGTCCCTCATAACAACCACCCTATTACTTTCACTCTTCTCTTGAATCATCCTCGCAATCCTTTCTTCTACGTTTCTAGGACTATTAGGAGGCCTGTAAAAAACTCCTAACAGGGTGAGCTCACCTTTCCTATTCCTAACCTCAGCCCAAACTACCTCAGATGGCGAGTCTTTATCCATCGTCCTTTCCACAGCTGTAATACTATCTTTGATAAGCAATGCCACACCTCCCCCTCTTTTAACCCCACCTCTGACCCTACTAAAACATTTAAACCCTGGAACCTGCAACAGCCAATCCTGTCCCTGTTCTACCCATGTCTCCGTAATAGCCACAACATCGAAGTCCCAGGTACCAACCCACACTGCAAGTTCACCTACCTTATTTCGTATACTTCTTGCATTGAAGTATACACACTTCAAACCACTTTCCTGTTTACAGGCACCCTCCTTTGAAATTGATGCCATGTTCCTAACCTCCCTACATTCCAGGTCCTGCACCCTAAAGCTACAGTCTGGGTTCCCATGCCCCTGCAGAGTTAGTTTAAACCCCCCCCAAGAGCACTAGCAAACCTCCCACCAAGGACACTGGTGCCCCTCAGGTTCAGGTGTAGACCATCCTGTTTATAGAGGTCCCACCTTCCCCAGAAAGAACCCCAGTTATCCAAATACCGGAATCCCTCCCTCCTGCACCATCCCTGTAGCCACGCATTTAACTGTTCTCTCTCGCTATTCCTCGACTCTCTATCACGTGGCACGGGTAACAAACCAGAGACAACAACTCTGTTCGTTCTAACTCTGAGGCTTCCAACCTAGCTCCCTGAAAGCCTGCCTAACATCCTCAGCGGTCCTCCTACCTATGTCATTGGTGCCAATGTGGACCACGACTTCGGGCTGCTCCCCCTCCCCTTTAAGGACCCGGAAAACACGATCAGAGACATCACGTACCCTTGCACCTGGGAGACAACATACCAAACGTGAGTCTCTCTCGTTCCGACAAAACCGCCTATCTGTGCCCCGAACTATCGAGTCCCCAATTACTATTGCTCTGCTCTTCTCCACCCTTCCCTTCTGAGCAACAGGGACAGGCTCCGTGCCAGAGGCCTGAGCCCCGTTACTTGCCCCTGGTAAGTCGTCCCCCCCACAAGTATCCAAAACGGTATACTTGTTCTTGAGGGGAATGGCCGCAGGGGGTCCCTGCACTGGCTGCTTCCTCCCAGTCCTCCTCACTGTCACCCATCTATCTGCCATCTTTGGAGTTACTACTTCCCTAAAGCTCCGATCTATGACCCCCTCTGCCTCCCGAATGATCCTAAGTTCATCCAACTCCAGCTCCAGTTCCCTAACACGGTCTTGGAAGAGCTGGAGATGGGTGCACTTCCTGCAAGTGTAATCAGCAGGGACGTCCATGGCATCCCTCACCTCAAACATGTTGCAAGAGGAACATTGCACTGCCTTCACTGCCATCCCTCTGAAAGTAACCTTTTATATAAAAAAAAAACTGGGTCTAAAGAATACAACAAGCAAAATGCAGCACTTACCTACTTACCACAACGGGTCTTATTATTTAGGTTAGAGGAGGAGGGCGGGTGGGAGACACTACCTCTGTCGTGCCTCGGGTTCTTCTCCTGCGCGCTTTTAAAGGGAAAAAAAACCTACCCGGCTGCCCCTCTGGTCTTCGTCACTTCCCCCTGCTGCTCCCGCTCTTTCTGTAAAGAGAGAAAAAAAACACCGCTGCCCGCTACCGGTAAGTAATTTTAAAACAAACTGTCTTACCTTAGCTGCTGCTCGCACTCAAAGTGACCGTTGGCGTCGAAGGGTGAGTATTTATACTCACTGCTTTCCTTCCCGGCTGCCCCTCCGGTTTTCGTCACTTCCCCCTGCTGCTCCCGCTCTTTGGAGGTAGTATGGGCTGAAGTCAGAAATAGGAAAGGTGCAGTCACCTTGTTGGGTGTTTACTATAGGCTCCCCAATAGCAGCAGACATGTGGAGAAACAGATTGGGAAACAGATTTTGGAAAGGTGCAGAAGCCACAGGGTAGTAGTCATGGGCGATTTCAACTTCCCAAATATTGATTGGAAGCTCTTTAGATCAAGTAGATTGGATGGGGCGGTGTTTGTGCAGTGTGTCCAGGAAGCTTTTCTAACTCAGGATGTAGATTGTCCAACCAGAGGGGAGGCCATATTGGATTTGGTACTCGGTAATGAACCGGGACAAGTGATGGGCTTGTTAGTGGGTGAACATTTTGGTGATGGTGACCATAATTCTGTGACTTTCACCTTGGTTATGGAGAGAGATAGGTGCGTGCAACAGGGTAGATTTTACAACTGGGGGAAGGGTAATTACGATGCTGTAAGACAGGATCTGAGGAGCATAAGTTGGGAGCATAGGCTGTCAGGGAAGGATGTCGTGTAAATGTGGGACTTTTTCAAGGAACAGATACGACGTGTCCTTGATATGTATGTACCTGTCAGGCAGGAAAGAAATGGTCGTGTGAGGGAACCTTGGTTGACGAGGGAGGTTGAATGTCTTGTAAAGAGGAAGAAGGAGGCTTACATAAGGTTGAGCAAACAGGGTTCAGACAGAGCAGTGGAGGGTTACAGGATAGCCAGAAGGGACCTGAAGAAAGGGATTAGGAGAGCTAAGAGAGGGCATGAAAAATCTTTGGCGGATAGGATCAAGGATAACCCAAAGGCCTTTTATGCATATGTGAGAAACATGAGAATGACGAGAACGAGGGTAGGTCCGATCAAGGACAGTAGTGGAAGACTGTATTGAGTCGGAAGGGATAGGAGAGGTCTTGAATGAGTACTTTTCTTCAGTATTTACGAACGAGAGGGACCGTATTGTTGAAGAGGAAAGTGTGAAAAGAACTGGTAAGCTAGAGGAGATGCTTGTTTGGAAGGAAGATGTGTTGGACATTTTGAACAACTTGAGGATAGACAAGTCCCCCAGGCCTGATGGGATATATCCTAGGATTATGTGGGAAGCAAGAGAGGAAATTGCAGTACCGTTGGCAATGATCTTTTCGTCTTCACTGTCAACGGGGGTGGTACCAGGGGACTGGAGAGTGGCGAATGTTGTGCCCCTGTTCAAAAAAGGGAATAGGGATAACCCCGGGAATTACAGGCCAGTTAGTCTTACTTCGGTGGTAGGTAAAGTAATGGAAAGGGTACTGAGGGATAGGATTTATGAGTATCTGGAAAGACACTGCTTGGTTAGGAACAGCCAGCACGGATTTGTGAAGGGTAGGTCTTGCCTTACAAGTCTTATTGAATTCTTTGAGGAGGTGACCAAGCATGTGAATGAGGGTAGAGCAGTGGATGCAGTATACATGGATTTTAGTAAGGCATTTGATAAGATTCCCCATGGTAGGCTTATGCGGAAAATCAGGAGGCATGGGATAGAGGGAAATTTGACCAATTGGATAGAAAACTGGCTAACCGGTCGAAGTCAGAGAGTGGTGGTAGATGGTAAATATTCAGCCTGGAGCCCAGTTACAAGTGGAGTTCCGCAGGGATCAGTTCTGGGTCCTCTGCTGTTTGTAATTTTTATTAATGACTTGGACGAGGGAGTCGAAGGGTGGGGCAGTAAATTTGCAGATGATACGAAGATTGGTGGAGTAGTGGATAATGAGGAGGGCTGTTGTCGGCTGCAAAGGGACTTAGATATGATGCAGAGCTGGGCTGAGGAGTGGCAGATGGAGTTCAACCCTGCCAAGTGTGAGGTTGTCCATTTTGGAAGGACAAATAAGAATGCGGAATACAGGGTTAACGGTAGGGTTCTTAGTGAGGTGGAGGAACAGAGGGATCTTGGGGTCTATGTTCAGAGATCTTTGAAAGTTGCCACTCATGTGGATAGAGCTTGTAAGAAGGCCTATGGTGTATTAGCGTTCATTAGCAGAGGGATTGAATTCAAGAGTCGTGAAGTGATGTTGCAACTGTACAGGACTTTGGTTAGGCCACATTTGGAGTACTGTGTGTAGTTCTGGTCGCCTCACTTTAGGAAAGATGTGGAAGCTTTGGAGAGGGTGCAGGGAAGATTTACCAGGATGTTGCCTGGAATGGAGAATAGGTCGTACGAGGATAGGTTGAGAGTGCTAGGCCTTTTCTCGTTGGAACGGCGAAGGATGAGGAGTGTCTTGATAGAGGTTTATAAGATGATCAGAGGAATAGATAGAGTAGACAGTCAGAAACTTTTTCCCCGGGTACAACAGAGTGTTACAAGGGGACATAAATTTAAGGTGAAGGGTGGAAGGTATAGGGGAGATGTCAGGGGTGGGTTCTTTACTCAGAGAGTGGTGGGGGCATGGAATGCGCTGCCTGTGGGAGTGGTAGAGTCAGAATCTTTGGTGACCTTTAAGTGGCAATTGGATAGGTACATGGATGGGTGCTTAAGCCAGGACAAATGTTCGGCACAACATCGTGGGCCAAAGGGCCTGTTCTGTGCTGTATTGTTCTATGTTCTATGTTCACCCACTTCAACCTCACCCCCTCCGAATGCGAGGCACTCCACTCTCTCAGCACCAATCCCCCAATTCACCATCAAACCCGCTGATAAATTCCGGGCAGTGGTAGCCTGGAGAATGGTCCTCGATGTCGCAGGGACAGAACGCCAACGCTCCAACACCACGTCCTAACTCCCGCTTTCCCATGACCCCACCATGACTCATCAGGCCAAGATCACCCACACTATCCGTTCCGTCATTGCCTCCAGTGGTCTTCCCTCCACTGCCTCCAAAACCAGCCCCATACTGCCTGGATCTACCTGCTCCCCAAGATCCACAAGCCCAACTACCCCGGCGGACCCATTGTCGCAGCATGCTCCTGCCCCACCCAACTCATCTCATTCTACCTCAACTCCCTTGGTTCAGGCTCTTCCCACCTACATCCACGACACTAACCATGCCCTCAATATCTTCATGCAACTTCCAGTTCTCCGGCCCCCAGTGCTTTATTTTCACTATGAACGTGCAGTTCTTATAAATATCCACACCCTACAAGGATGGCCTCCAGGCCCTCTGCTTCTTCCTCCCGAAAAATCCCATCCAGTTCCCATTCACCAACACCCTCCTACACCTCGCCAAACTGGTCCTCACCCTTAATAACATTTCCTTCAACTCCACCCATTTCCTCCAAATTCAGGCGGTGTCCATAGGTACATGTTGGCCACATTGAATTGTCTCTCCTCAGCACCTGTACAGGCACTGTGCCCCAACTCTTCCACCATCCCATCAATAACTGCATCAGTGCAGAGTCTGGAGCAGTTCATCAACTTTTTTTAGATTACTTACAGTGTGTAAACAGGCCCTTCGGCCCAACAAGTCCACACCGACCCACCGAAGTGCAACCCACCCAGACTCACTCCCCCACATTTACCCCGGCCCCTAACACTACAGGCAATTTAGCATGGCTAATTCACCTAACCTGCACATTTTTTTGGACTGTGGGAGGAAACCGGAGCACCCGGAGGAAACCCACGCAGACACGGGGAGAATGTGCGAACTCCACACAGTCAGTCGCCTGAGGCAGAGAATTGAACCCGGGTCTCTGGCGCTGTGAGGTAGCAATGCTAACCACTGTGCCACCCTGCCGCCCACAATTACCCCCCCCCCCCCCCCGTCAAATTCACTTGGTCCATCTCAGACTCCTCCTTCCCCTTTCTGGTTCTCACTATTTCCATCTCAGGCAACAGTCCCCAGACGGACTTTTACGACAAACTCAGACTCCAATAACTACTTGCACTACACCTCCTCCCACTGAGTATCCTGCAAGAACTCCAACCCATCCTTCCGGTTCCACTGTCTCCACCGCAACTGCTCGGATTTGGAGACATTCCAGTTGGGAGCATTCCAGATGTCCACCTTTTCGCACAATATGATTTTCCTCCTTCTATCATATCAGTTAGGGCTCCATCACACCACCTCCATTACCCTTTCTAATACTCTAAACCCACAAACGCAATAAAGACAGAGATCCCCTTACCCTCACCTACCACCCCACCAGTCCCCACATCCAACACATCATCCTCAAACACTTCCACCTAGACCCCATCACCAAGAACATCTTCCCCTCCCCACCTCTCTCGGCCTTCCACAAGGGCCATTCCCTTCAACAATTCTTGGTTTGCACCACAGGTACCTTCCCCTGCAATCAAGAAAACATGCAAAACCTGTCAGTACACCACCTCCCTCACCGCCATCCAAGGGCCCAAACAGTCCTTCTAGGTGAGACAGAGCTTCACCTGCCTCTCTTCCAAAATAGTTTACTGCAACAGATGCTTCCTATGAGGTCTTCTCTGCTTCAGAGTGACCAAAGGTAAACTCAGGGAATGGTTCACTGAGCATCTCATCTGGGCCTGAGTGGACGATTGGACTACCCAGTCACCGCCCATTTCAAGTCCCTTCTCACTCCCTGTCCAACATGATCATGCTTGGCCTCCTCCATTGCCACAATGAACCACAGCTCAAATTGGAGGAACAACACCTCATTTTCTGAGGAAGGGCCTGTGCCCGAAACGTCGAATCTCCTGTTCCCTGGATGCTGCCTGACCTGCTGTGCTGTTCCAGCAATAAAGTTTCAACCTCATTTTCCACTTGCGAAGCCTCCAGCCCGGGAAGGCTTAACATTGAGTTTTCCCATTTCAAACAACCTCGCTCCCCAAATCCAACTCCCTTTCCAGCACTTCCCCTCAATACCACTGCTTCCTGCCACTAACCGGATTCCTTCCTCCCATTGACCAACAAGGTCATGCACTCTACCTGTCTTCAGCGATCCCCACTTCACCACCCCGCCCCACCCCCCTATTATCTGCAGTTCCACCCCCAGTCCTGAAGAAGGGTTACACAAGAAGCATTGACTTCTCCACCTCCTGATGCTGCCTGGTTGCTGTGTTCTTCCAGCCTCCTGTCTACTTTGCTATTTCGGAAGGCAGTTAAGAGTCAACTACAGTGCTGTGGGTCTGGAACCAATTGTAGGAGACCAGGTGAGGATGGCAGATTTCCTTCTCTGAAGACATTTGTGGGCCAAGAGGATTTTTCTGATATTCACTATTAGAAAAAGACAATATTATTGAGGAGAATACTGAGATACAAGCCATTAGACTGAATTCGATTCAGGTTCACAAGGAAGGGGCGTTAGCAATTCTGGAAAATGTAAAAATATGTAAGTTCCCTGGACCGGATGGGATTTATCCGAGGATTCTCTGGGAAGTCAGGGAGGAGTTGGCCGAGCCTTTGGTTTTGATCTCTATGTCGTCATTGTCTACACGAATAGCGCCAGATGACTAGAGGAGAGCAAATGTTGCTCCCTTGGGCAAGAAAGGGAGTAGAGACAACCCTGGCAATTATAGACCAGAGAGCCTTACTTCAGTGTGGGTAAAGTGCAGGAAAATGTTGTAATTGATAGTATTTATAATCATCTAGAAAGGAATAAGTTGATTAGGGATAGTCAGCACGGTTTTGTGAAGGGTAGGTTATGCTTCACAAACCTTTTGAGTTTTTTGAGAAGGTGAACAAACAGGTGGATGAGGGTGAAGCAGTTGATGTTGTGTATATGGATTTCAGTGAGGTGATTGATAAGGTTCCCTACGGTGGGCGATTGCAGAAAATATAGAGTCATGGGATTGAGGGTGATGTAACGGTTTGGTGGTTGATGACAAAATGTTCATCCTGGAGTTCAGTTACTAGTGGTGTACTGCAAGGATCTGTTTTGGGTCCACTGCTGCTTGTCATTTTTATAAATGACCTGGATGAGGGCGTAGAAGGATGGGTTGATTAATTTGCGGATGACTCTAAGGTCAGTAGAGTTGTGGATAGTGCCAAAGGATGTTGTATGTTACAGAGGGACATAGATAAGCTGCAGAGCTGGGCTGAGAGGAGGCAAATGTAGTTTAATGCGGAAAAGTGTGAAGTGATTCACTTTGGAAGGAGTAACAGGAATGCTGAGTACTGTGGTAATGATAAGATTCTTGGTTGTGTAAATGAACACAGAGATCTCGGTGTCCATGCACAGAGATCCCTGAAAGTTGCCATCCAGGTTGATGGGGTTGTTAAGAAAACATACGGCATGTTAACTTTTATTAGTAGAGAGACTGAGTTTCGGTGCCATGAGGTCATGTTGCAGCTGTACAAAACTCTGGTGCAGCCGTGAGAAGGTCTATAGCCTTAAAACTTGCCCTTTAATATTTAGACTGAAATGTGATGTTGAATTATAGAACACATTTGCTGTACAATAGAAAATAGACAGGCATGGAGGGTAAGGCAATTAAGAACACTTGCCTTAACATCAGTGAATCTGTATAAACAGGATACCGAGTGAAAACATTCACAGGGCTGTCCCTTTGTGAAATTAATGACAGTGTTTGATTCTGACCTCGAAATGAAACTTGGTATCAATTAATGTCTCTCCCGAATTATTGTCCTTCACGGTTATCTGTGTAGTTCAGAATAAGAAGTGCTTTTGTAAACTTTGTGTATAAAGGAAGCCAGTTTGTGATAGTACTGCCAGGGCTCTTGACGAGCTGATGTCATACTCTCCTGGGTTATTAGAACCCAGTTAGTTTAGCTTATAGGTATCAGCGTTATGTTGTGACAGTGATGCTATTAGTAAATAAAGGGGATGACAAAAATTAAGCTAAACTGTCTGTAAGAAGTTGTTTTATTATAGACTATCAAAGAATACGATCTCCAGGACGAACCAAGACTGACTTACAGGTTGAGTCCACATGGGATTCTCTGGGCAGTCTCAAATCTGTACTTGAACAATTGAGCGCTGCGAGCAGGACTCCAACAATGGATATGTTCGAGTGAAACTGGAAAAGAGGAGCTTCACCTAAGGATCGGACTCAAGACCAATGGACCCACAAGGTAAGATTATACCTTGATTGCTCTCAGTCTGTATCTTTGTGTGCTTCTTCCTCCATTTCAGTCTCATGGTACCCTGATGGAACCCTAAATGAGATTGTTTAAATAGGTACTAAAAACAGAATCTTTTGGGGTTAGAGCCCCGATGTTTTGTGGGGATAGAGTGCCCTGTCGTAATTGGGGATTAGAGGCCCCTGTGTTTTGTGGGGTTAGAGGCCCCTGTGTTTCATAGGGTTTGAGGCCCCTGTAGTAATTGGGGTTAGCGCCCCCTGTATTTTGTGGGGTTAGAAGTCCCTGTGTTTTGTGGGGTTGGAGGCCACTGTGTTTTGTGGGGTTAGAGTCCCTGTAGTAATTGGGGTTAGAGAGCCCTGTAGTAATTGGGGTTAGATTCCCCTGTGGTAATTGGGTTGGAGGTCCCTGTGTTTTGTGAGTTGGAGGCCCCTGTGTTTTCTGGAGTTAGAGGCCATTGTGTTTTGTGGGGTTAGAGGCCCTTGTGTTTCATAGGGTTTGAGGCCCCTGTAGTAATTGGGGTTAGAGCCCCCTATATTTTGTGGGGTTAGAGGTCCATGTGTTTGGTGGGTTTCGAGGCCCTTGTAGTAATTGGGGTTAGAGTGCCCTGTAGTTTTTGGGGTAAGAGTGCTCCTGTAGTAATTGGGGTTAGAGTGCCCCTGTAGTAATTGGGGTTAGAGTGCTCCTGTAGCAATTGGGGTTAGAGTGCCCCTGTAGCAATTGGGGTTAGAGTGCCCCTGTAGTAATTGGGGTTAGAGTGCCCCTGTAGTAATTGGGGTTAGAGTTCCCCTATAGTAATTAGGGTTAGAGTGCCCCTGTAGTAATTGGGGTTAGAGTGACCCCGTAGTAATTGGGGTTAGAGTTCCCCTGTAGTAATTGGGGTTAGAGTGACCCCGTAGTAATTGGGGTTAGAGTTCCCCTATAGTAATTAGGGTTAGAGTGCCCCTGTAGTAATTGGGGTTAGAGTGACCCCGTAGTAATTGGGGTTAGAGTTCCCCTGTAGTAATTGGGGTTAGAGTGCCCCTGTAGTAATTGGGGTTTGAGGCCCCTTTAATTACTGGATGTGGAGGCCCCTGTAGATCAGTAGCTTTATGAAGAGTTAAAGTAAGTTGGATAAATATGGGTGCGACCCTAGATAAGATCGAAGACAAATGTCCTTTAACAGAAATAATAAATCTGTATCCTAACGATGAGAAACAATTGAGGAGAATATCGGCTGCAGCTGCTCAACAGAATAAGGATTTGCCTCTAGGAGGCACACGTGATTTAACTCTACTCATTAAAATTGAACAATGGATTTGGGAAAAAAAGAAAGGAAAGAAAGCAGAAGGAAGACATCTTTTTCAGTGCGGAAAAAGATAGCAAGAGAAAAATGGGAAAAATCCATGCAACCATCATGGAGACAAAACTGTATTAAATGGGGAAGTAGTCCACTGAGGAAGGATCTGAATTGGATTTGACAGAACAAAAACGCAATGTGAAGCATATGATTTAGAAGCAGAATTGGAATTAGGGCGAGGGAGAAAACAAAAGCTATCATTCACTGCCTAAGCTGAAATGTCAGGGACCCTAAAGTAAAGGAAAACAGGCTGCAGTCGTGCAGGACCTGTTCCTTACTCACCACCCTCCTCTCCCAAAGACCTATTGCTAAAGAATCCTGATCCATCTGCGGATAATGAATGGGACACTGTTTCGGAGGAGGAAATACTTTTATGCCTCCCATCCCGTCCGCCGACTGCCTCCAGTTCCTCGCCGGGAAGCTCCTGAAAACTCACCCTCAGTATGGCCAAGGCGAGCACGCTTCATAAAACAAAAAAGTCACCTGAACCCCTCCCCACCCCCTCTCTGAGGACCAACGTGCCAAGGCCCATGCTCTTCCCTCAATGAATCATTTGTCCCTAAGTTAGGAGTGTTACAACTGCACTAATAAGTGATCTTAAGATCACTGATTTTGATCAAATCTAACTGCTGCTTTTATAACCAGTTCGTACTCTTTAACCAGATGGTGAAAGAAAATGATGCACTGCTGAAAGAACCAAAACATTGCTAGTTTTTTTTAAAAAAAAGTATTTCAGTTCGACTTTAAATCAACCAGAAGTGGAAGTTAAATTCAAACTAATACAATTTAAAATTCCTATTAGAAGGATGAGGCCACAGTACAGGCTGGCAATTGCAACTCTGCCTAATTAGTATGCACAGCCTGTGGCATTCCACTGGGACCACATTTAATTAATTCAAGATGTAAATACACGTGGCTTCTACATGATTATTTTAAAACTGCACCCAGATTCTCCCCACCATCATACTATGGTAGTGGCTGCCTCTAATATAACTTCACATCAAATGTAGAAGTCTGTACCTCCCATTCTGTGGTGACCTTGCTTACCTTTAAATGTACTCAACACCTCACTGCGGTTCGTCTGAGCTGCTATGAGATTTCCTTATTTCAGAATCGGCTTCTCTCCTTTAAATACTGCTCTATCATTAACCCCGCTACATTCCTGCAGGAAGAACCTCTTGAACTGCCTGATTCCCCATGATTGTGGTCTATGCTGATTCCCACTAAGACTTTGGATATGCCCATGATTTTGGTCAACTCCGGCAGCAGCGCAGCTTCCTTACCTCATCAGGAAATCCTATCCTCAATGCTGCCTATGTAGCTAATCTCCTCAGTTCTATTCAACTTCCCGCTCAACTGGCAATTAGCAAATGTTCAGCTCGCTCCTCTGATATTTCTGTTGTCGCTAAAGGCAATAACACTGCTGATGCAGCTGCTAAGAAAGCAGCTCTTGAGCAAAAAGACATGGTTACTCAAATGACCAATAGGAAACGAAAGGAAGACTCTCCTATTTCCTCCTCGGACACCCTGACCATGCCTGACCTAGAGCAAATACGGACCTGTCAGGGGGACGCCTCTGATGAGGAAAGACAGAGATGGATGAAACATGGTTGTCATGTAAATAGTTACAATAAGCTTTGGGTTACGCCGATAGGACAGACATGTCTGCCCGACTCACTTCTGCCTATTCTAGTTAATTGCGTTCATACACACATGCATGTAGGTAAGGAGGGAATGGTGGACAGTATTCTCCAAACTTGGTGGAATCCCCACAATCAGCTGCAAATTGCCGTATTTGTCAAAAGCATCATCCCGGGAAAGGAGTAAAGCGACCACAAGGTGAAACTCCCTTGCCAAGTGCACCTTTTGATACTATCCAATTCGATTTTATAGAGTTACCTCGATGCCATTGTTATAAGTATTGCTTGGTGATAATCGATGTATTTAGTAAATAGATTGAAGCTTATCCCTGTACTGACTAACACAGCAACAACTACTTGTAAAATTCTATTAAGGGAAATCATACCCAGATTTGGAACACCAGTAACAGTCTCTTCTGATGATGGCCCCCACTTCTGTGAGGAGATAAACAAGGAACTATGTACAAGTTTGAATATGAATCAGAAATTCCCTTGTGCCAACCATCCCCAGGCAGCGGGAATTGTAGAAATGGCCAATGGTCAGCTAAGCAAAGAGCCAATACCTTAAAAGTTCAGCTAAGCAAATTGGTAGAAGAAACGGTCCTTAATTTGCTGTAAGTACACCAAATTGCCCTTTTTAATATGAGAACCATGACACAGAAAAAGACGGGATTCTCAGCAGCTGAAGTGATACATGGAAAGCCCCTGAGGACCCCCTGGTCTGCACCATTAACAACATAACACCCTGTTGATGTGCATGTCATGGCCAAAGAGATGCTCAGGCACCTGATTAACCTAACCAGAACATTGTAGTCTTACAATCAACAGGTCAAAGAAGCTTATCGTGTACCAGCGAGGGAAGAAGAAGGAGCTCCAACGTTTAAAGACATTAACACTTGTAACTACGCATTATTGAGTGACTTTAATCATGAAAAATTGGGCCTCCACTGGCAAGGTCCTTATCAAGTTCTTTTGACAACTGAAACTGCAGTAAAAGGTAGGAGGACGTTTAACATGGGTCTACAAAGGGCATTGCAAGTTTGTATCCCCCTCACAGTCTTAGTGTTAGTCCTGATACAGGCATCCAATGAAAACATATCCCAAGTACGTGCTCCCAAACGTAACCAACCCATCTGTGATATTTCAGACCGGCTAAAACCCCAATCTGACTGTATAAATGAAACCTGTGTAAATGAATACCATTGGAAGTCATGAATGCAGCTGCCCAGATGAAACTCATTAAAGCTATTCACATTTAGTATCACTCTCGACCTTATTCTCATCCTCCCAACACTTCTATGCCAGTCATCATGAGATGGCACAATTCCATAACCTCATACACTCCGTCAACCGAGAACTGTTACTTTGAAATGTTTGTCTGCTCTCCTCACAAAATGAACCGTACAGATTGCAATATTGAACACATAGTACTGAAATCACCAAACCTGAAGGCACCAATGGCCATGAAGCTGACCACCTATACCTTCTCGACAGAATCCTCTCCTCTCCGACCTACCACCATTGACAGAAATACCTTTACACATTTCCTGTATTCGGTGGCTACTGTAATGCACAAGACAAGCTGGAAAGATGAAGAAAGATCAAAGATATTATGCAATTCCAATCCTCCTCCTGTTACCAATGGTTTCTTTATTTATGCTAAGCCTCCTGATCCACGTGTTATCTGCTCACTCTTCCATCATTCTGATGTACAGTGTATAAATAGGACTCACCCACTTATGCAATCCCTCATTTGTAATGGAAAACCCATTTGGTAGAAGATGCGGGTCACTGTCTGAAGTGCACTAACAAACCTCAAGGATTCAACACTAACGTTCCGCTGTTAGGATGATGTGTTGAAAGACGTGGGGCAAGTGAAATAAAAACTATGCAAAAATATTATCAAATACACTGGTCTACCTCCTGCTCTCCATCCGTTAATACACTTGGGCAACCAAACGTTTCCTAGCACCCACTGTGTACAAGATTCAGCTCTCGCTCTGAGTGGACTCGTCATTCACTCACAGAAGTGTAACCTTGGAACTCCTTTTTGCCTTCTTTGGCAATGTGAAAACAAAGTCTACCCATATTTCCCAACATTGTGCCCTTTTACCATCCGCCGGGAAGTACCTGAAGTAGATGATGAATGGAACGCCCACCAAAATGTGAATCAATACCGAATAAAAAGTAGAGGAAAAACAAAACGGGACTTACGCAACTGCTTACATCACCAAAACCTGGTGGTCCAGGTTGCTGGGAGGTCTTATTCCTGGCTTGGGTGTTGAGATGGCCCTAGGTCAGGTAAGTGACCTTGCGTATGACATCAAAAAACTTGCCAACTCGACTGCCCACGCTTTGAAGCTGGTGGACAGAGTTACAGAAGAACCGTATGATGATGCTTCAGAATCGGCTATTGCTAGATTTCCTCCTTGTTAAAGAAGGAGGCGCTTGTACAGTCATTGGCCCTCAATGTTGCACCTATATCGATGATTTCTCGAAAGACATTTTGGACGACCAATGTTATCAACAAAATGGGACAAGACACAGGGAAGCTACCAGCCCCACCATCCTCCAATTCATGTGGATGGAGTTTTTAATTGCTGGCTATGGTCGCTGTGCAGATGGATTGTATAGGACGTACTGATACTCCTTGGTCTCATCCTAGGAATATATATTGCCATCCGCTTCTGCATGAAATGGACAGTAAATTGCATTTCACCTAAGCCAAAGAGGAATTTGATTAATATACCCATGTCTCCTCCTCTATCTCCATGCCCGAACTTCCATGCTGCCATCCAGTATTTTTCAGACTCTACTCCGCCAGAGGAGACACTTGACTTATTAAGAATACAAATCGACTGAATGGATTAAATATACTTGTATAAGCCAAGCAGTTGCCATGAAATGACAGAAGGAGGGAATGAGAAAGTCTATAGCCTTAAAACTTATCTTTAAACATTTCGACTAAAATGTAATGCTGAATTATAGAACACATTTACTACACTAGAAAATAGACAGGAAGGTTTGGAAAAAAGGGGCGATTTCAAGAAAAAAGGGGCAGAAGAAAGGGACAAAGTGATAACAGGATGCTATAAGGAAATTAAGAACATTTGTCTTAGCACCGGTGAATCTGTGTGAATAGGACACCAAGTGATAACATTCATAGCCATTTCCTTGCGAAACTAATGACAGTGTTTGATTCTGACCCTGAAACGAAACTCGGTATTATCAAAAGCTTTGTAATTAAAAGTCAGGTGCTGCCAATTATAATGGATTCTTATTACCCCTTGCCAAGTATGGTGACGGCGAGCACGAGGGGTCATAGCTTTAAATTGAGGGGTGATAGATAAGGCTCTCCCTGCCCACCCTACCTAACCCTCTGATTATCTTATATGTCTCTATTAAGTCACCTCTCAACCTTCTTTTCTCTAACGAAAATAACCCCAGGTCCCTCAGCCTTTCCTCATAAGATTACATTACATTACTTACAGCGTGGAAACAGGTCCTTCGGCCCAACAAGTCCAAACCCACGCAGTCACGGGGAGAATGTGCAAACTCCACACAGTCAGTCACATGAGTCGGGAATTGAACCCGGGTCTCTGGCGCTGTGAGGCAGCAGTGCTAACCACTGTGCCACCGTGCCGCCCGGGTTGAATTCCCGCCTTCAGCAACTGACTGTGTGGAGTTTGCACATTCTCCCCGTGTCAGGTACATACTTATCTAGGACACATAGGAGCTTTTCCTTGAATCAGCTCCACATTTCTAATGTGCCCATCCCCTGCAGTTTCTTTCCCCATCCTATGAATCCTAAATCTTGCCTAATCTCATCGTATTTGCCTTTCCCCCAGCTGTAACTCTTGCCCAGTGGTATACACTTAACCCTTTCTATCACTAAAGTAAACATAACAGAATTGTGATCGCTATCACCAAAGTGCTTACCTAATTCCAAATCTAACACCTGGCTGGGCTCATTACCCAGTACCAAATCTAATGTGGCTTTTCCCCTTGTTCGCCTGTCAGGAAGCCCTCCTGCATACACTGGACAAAACCTGACCCATCTATAGTACTCATACTATAGTGTTCCCAGTCAATATTTGGAAAGTTGGAGTCCCCCATGACAACTACCCTGTCTCTCTCACTTCTATCGAGAACCATCTTTGCTATCCTTTCCTCTACATCCCTGGACCTATTCGGAGGCCTATAGAAAACTCCCAACAGGGTGACCTCTCTTTTCCTGTTTCTAACCTCAGCCCATAATACCTCAGGTGACAAGTCCCCAAACATCCTTTCTGTAACTGTAATACTGTCCTTGACCAACAATGCCACACCTCCTCCTGTTTTCCCATCTTCTCTGTTCTTACTGAAACATCTAAATCCTGGACCATGCAACAACCATTCCTGAACCTGCTCTATCCATGTCTCCGAAATGGCCACAACATCGAAGTCCCAGGTACTAACCCATGCTGCAAGTTCACCCACTTTATTCTGGATGCTCCTGGCGTTGAAGTGGACACATTTCAAACCAACTTCTTGCTTGCCATCGCCATCTTGCATCCCTGAAACTTGATTTTGCACCTCACTACTCTCAATCTTTTCTGTACTCGAACTACCATTTTGGTTCCCACCCCCCCTGCTGGATTAGTTTAAACCCACCCCAATAGCCTTAGAGAATCCCCCCCTCCAGAATATTGCTACCCCTTTGGTTCAGATGAAGACCATCCTGCTTGTAGAGGTCCCAACTACCCCAGAAAGAGCCCCAATTATACAAGAATCCAGAACCCTCCCTCCTGCACCATCCCTGTAGCCACGTGTTCAACTCCTCTCTCTCTCTATTCCTTGTCTCAATAGCACGTGGCATGGGCAACAAACCAGAGGCAACAACTCTGTTCGTCCTAGCTCTAAGCTTCCATCCTAGCTCCCTGAATTTCTGCCTTAAATCCCCATCTCTCTTCCTACCTATGTCGTTGGTGCCTACGTGAACCATGACTTGGGGTGCTCCCCTTCCCCCTTAAGGATCCCAAAAAACACGATCAGCGACATCACAACGCTGACACCTGGGAGGGAACACACCAACCGTGAGTTTCTCTCATCCCCACAGAACCTCCAATCTGTCCCCCTAAATATGGAGTCCCCAATGACTACTGCTCTTCTCCTCTTCCCCCTTCCCTTCTGAGCAGCAGGGACACACTATGTGCCAGAGCCCTGTGCTCCACTGCTTTCCCCTGATAAGTTCCCCCCACCCAACAGTATCCAAAACAATATACTTATTCTTGAGAGGAATGGCCACAGGGGATCCCTGCACTGTCTGCCTGTTCCCTTTCTGTCCCCTGACTGTAACCCATCTGCCTTTTTCTTGTACCTGAGGAGTTACTACCTCCCTGTAACTCCTCTCAATAACCCCCTCTGCCTCCCGAATGATCCGACGTTCATCCAGCTCTAGCTCCAGTTCCCTAACACGGTTTTTGAGGAGCTGGAGTTGGGTCCACTTCCCGCAGATGTAGTCAGCAGGGACACTCGTGGTGACCCTTACCTCCCCCATTCTGCAGGAGGAACATTCAACTGCCCTTACCTCCATTCCCACTATTCTAAATTCCCAAAGAGACGGTTGAAAAGTAAAGAATTAAAAATAAACTCGTTACCTTACCAATCTGGCGCACAGAAGCTTTTTTATTTGATTAGAGGAGGAAGATGGGTGGGAGACACTACCTGAGTTGTGTTTCAGGTAATGCAACCATACAAATATATGACTTCCCAGAAGTCCTTCGCTCCTCCCTCGCACCTCTCGGCAAACGGAGGCACCGACGCCTGAAGTAAGATTTTTAAACAGTTAGACACCTTCCCAGAAGCTCTTCACTCCTCCCCCAAGCCATCAGGCTCCTTAACACAGTACAATCCGACTCTTTCTCATCTGAAACTCTTTCATATTGCTGCGAGAAAATGCCTATTTTCCATCATTCTTCTGTATCACTGTAACTTGCCTGTTTTGCATTTCCTATGCACTTTATGCTGTACATAATTGTGTAGTTTGTGCTGTCCATGTAGCACCCTCAGTACTGGAGGAACTGTTTTTACGGTATCAGTTGAAAATGTTAGCAATAGCAAATAAAAGCTACTCTACAATTTGCTCCCTTAACCCACTCAGCGAACTACAATACATCCCTCCTGGGTCCAGTTACTTCTCTACTTTCAATTACTGTTCCTTTGTCGGTCACTATTCTGCTCACATGCTCAACATTATGTCGGTAATGAAAGGTGAAAAATATCAATTTATTAACACTGCCATATCCTTAGCTTCAGTGCACAGCTTATCCTGGTTGTTTCTTAAGGGCCCGAATCTATTGTTCACTAATTGTTAATGATTAATACATTAAAATTGAAAGCTAACAGATCACCATTTCCAGAAGGATTTATCCCACATTCAGTGACGGATCCAAATGAACAATGACCATAAGGGGGAGGTCAGTGATGGGTCTGGATGGAGGATTCTCCTGCTCCTTCGATGCTGCTTAACCTGCTGTGCTTTTCCATCACCACACTCTCGACTCTTTTCTCCAGCATCTGCAGTCCTCACTTTCGCCCACGGGGAATCAATGCTGAACTCTGTAGCAATGCACACATTCAGTATGTGAGAAGATTCACATTTCAATCAGTGAGTGAAATGTTCCTGTTTAAAGAGGGCAGCTCCTACCCGAGAGTGAAGAAGGACAGCTCTGAGACGTATATTCACACTTGGAGTAAACTGTCTCGATGAGGCATCAGTTGAAACATTTCCTGATCTCGGGATGGGGCCCATGGTGTTAAAGTGGATAGTGTTATTGATGGCATATTCCAGATTTTGTTTTTGTTATTTCGTTATGATGTACTGTGCAGCAACCTTCTTCATAATTGGGATTAAACTCGTTATTGTAATTAATTTGTTCATTGACAGAAATTTGAAAAACAGCAACAAAGTTGAATGATGCTGTCACCTCAATCTCCCCAAGGAGCTTCCACACAGTATAAGGCAGCATCTCTGGGAATACATCAGCTCAGAGTTTCAAACAAGGCTCTTGTCAGCTGCCTGAAGGGACAGATCTCCTCACACGGAAAAATGCATCGACCAATTCAACACGTGGAGAAGGCGTTCTACACCATTGTTGCTTTTATTGGAGTTCCTGGTATGGCATTATTTAATCTGCTGCTTATCTGCTCTCTGGTTTTATCTTTTAAAGAATAACCTCTCCAGCTCACTGACTGGTTAGCCTTATCCAGACACCGGAACAGTAACAACAGTTCACTGAGCCAGGTTTGTGAAGGTTCACTGAGCAGCATTCTCGGTACAATTCTCCACTGACAGAGAATCCCAACGTCACTTCTGCTGCAGCATTCCCTGATCTCAGTGTTCAGCCAACTGTTCCGGTTTCATACGGTGTGAGGGTATGAGGTATGAATTCTGACAAAGGGTCATTGGACCCAACGTGTTTGCTCTGATTTCTCTTCCACATTTCCTGTCCATCCTCCTCAGTTTCTCCAGCAATTTCTGTTTTCTTCCACAAATCAGGCCAGTTTTCTCTCAAATTAAAAAGGTGAAGGAGTGATCTGAGTAAAGTCCTATAAGATATTCCCAAGGTAAAAACTAACTCTTTCCAGCGGTTTGTGATTCTAGAACGAGGGAGCAGAGTCTGTGAATTAGGAGGTGAGTGAGCCATCAAGATGTTAGGAATCACTTTGACACGCACAGGGTGGGAGATGTTTGGAAGTCTCTTCCACAAGAGGTTGCTGGATCAGTTGTGAATTTTAAATCTCAGATTGATTTTCTTTTGTGATGGTGAGAAATTGTGGGATATATGCTCTGTTTTGATTTGTAAAGCTTCATCTAAATATCATGCTGTCTGGAAATTCTGCCCTCCTCACTGTCCCCCGTCAGTCGATTAAAATCTTTATAGATTTCCCTTTGGATCCCTGCACGTTGAGATTGTTGTGATGTATGGATGTGTTGGTTTACAGTGTAAATATCACAACTGTCCTAAAACGCTCACATTGTCAATAAGGGAGTCCTGCATCTTCTGTTCTGTTGCATTTGTGGAGGACACATGGAGTAGTTTTGTTGCAAATCTAATGCAGGATCTTATGACCTGTTTCCTTGTCCTGTTGTGGCTACAATCAGGATTTGGTCATATCCAAACAGCAGGGGAAGACCTCATCCAGGGAGAAGGGAAGAGTTTGGTTTCTTAACAGTCCAATTGCCAGTCCTGTGACTGAGTTGGGGCTGAGATTTCTAATGGGGTTTTGTGCTTGCTTGAGTTGGAGCTGAGAACTCTAAGAATCTATTACACTCAATCAAATATATCTCCTGCAATCAAACAAAATCACATACCTCCTCTGCTCTCTTAGCTTCTCTTCAACTCAGTCTCCGTCCAAACTTCATAATTTCTGGAATGATTAGGCTGGATAACAGTCTTAAAATCCAAAGATACTCAACCCTGACCAATTCCATTCACACAAGGTGGCAGTTATTGCTGGTAAAATCTTTATGTTACACTCTGGAACAGGCAGGGGAAAACTGTGAACGGAAATTTACCACATTTTTTCCCATTTGTTTCCCACAGTTAATTTGCTGTCAATTGTCATCTTTTCCCGTGGAAAGTGCGGTGTTACCCCTTGCACTACACGCTACCTAGTGGTTATGGCGGCTGCCGATCTGATGGTCATTATCACGAATGTTAAACTGTGGAGATTTTCCTCTTCCTATTACCAGCGTTCTTTCCTGGACATCACTCCTGTGTGTAGTGTTACTGGGGTATTGTTACGTACAGCCACGGACTGTTCTGTCTGGTTCACCGTCACTTTCTCCTTTGATCGATTTGTGACTATTTGTTGTCAGAAGCTGAAAACAAACTATTGCACTGAGAAAACTGCGACAGTGGTTCTAGCAATAACGTGCGCCCTGTTCTGTTTGAAAAATATCCCCTTCTATTTTCAATATGAGCCTTGGAAGATAATCAACAATGTGCCATTCTACTGTGTAACAAAATTAAGCTACTATACTGAGACTTGGTGGGTGGTGTTGGATTGGTTTGATACAGTTTTGACCCCTTTACTGCCATTTGCTGTAATTCTGTTGCTCAATACTCTGACAGTCAGACACATTTTACTGACCAGTCGAGTCCGGAAGAGGCTCAAGGGTGAGAGTAAAGGAGAGAATCACAGAGACTCAGAGATGGAGAGCAGAAGGAAGGCTGTGATTTTGCTGTTAACCATCTCTGGGAGCTTCATCGTCCTGTGGTTAATCGATGTTGTAAGTTTTTTATATTATGTCATTCAAGGAATCAATCCTGATGGTTACTCGGGCTCTCTGAGTCACTTCAGGAAAGTTGGTTACATGCTGCGAAACCTAAGTTGTTGCACAAACACATTTATTTATGCAGCAACATTGCCCCAGTTCAGAGCGAAGATCGGTAATGCAGTAAAATACCTGGTTAAAAGAATTCCTTGCGTTATAAATAAGTAAAACTCCTCAGCGAAGCCTACTGTCGGGTCCTATTGTGTACAGACCATGAAATGATTTTTAAAATATTTTCACTCGTGGGATGTGGGCACCACTTCCTCACACA
This sequence comes from Chiloscyllium plagiosum, assembly GCF_037043375.1. Lineage (NCBI taxonomy): Eukaryota > Metazoa > Chordata > Chondrichthyes > Orectolobiformes > Hemiscylliidae > Chiloscyllium > Chiloscyllium plagiosum. Next base: position 37,799,398 of record NW_028270178.1, read on the forward strand.
GCATTTATTACCCGTCCGTAGTTGCCCCTTGAGAAGGTGGTGATAAGCTGCTTTCTTGAACCGCTTCATTCCATGTGCTGTAGCATGATCCACAATGCGCTGGGGAAGGGAATTCCAGGAATTTGACCCAACAACAGTGAAGGAACGATGAAATATTTCCAAGTCAGGATTGGAGGGTCATCTGCAGTCGGGGCTGTTCCCAGGTCTAATCTCCCCTTCTCCTTCGAGATAGAAGTTATTGTAGGTTTTCAAAGTGGCGACTCAGGATCGTTGGAGAATTTGGGTGGTCTTTCTTGAAGATTGCACACATTGCTGCTACTAAGTGTCGGTGATAGAGGGAGTGGATGCCTGTGGATGAGGTGCCAATGAAATAGGCTGTTTTGTCCTGGATGGCGTGAAACTTCTTGAGTGTTGGTGAAGCTGCACCCGTTCAGGCAAGTGGGGAGAATTCCATCACCCTCCTGGCAGAGAGTCCTTATCACAGTGCAAGGAAACAGTAATGTTGCGAACCTGCAGATTCCCTATTGTCGCACGATCCAAAAGAATTTTCCAGTGAAATACAATTTCCTCTTGGGTGATTCCTATCAGCTTGCAACCTGCATCAAAATCAAAATCAAATCCGTCGGAAGGTTCTGATGAAATTAAATAGAATTAGTTAATCAGAAAATGTTACCTATTAAATACATGGTCTCACTTAGCAGGGACAATTCAATCGATGCCACACACATGCCACAACTAGCCAAATCGAGGTTTTTTTTAATATGAGAAATTGTGGCAGATGATTTCCTGATATTATCAGAACCTATTCCTCCCGCTCTCACTCCCCAAACAAATGATAATAAATGTCTGAGCCCCCTATTTTTCAGCCTAATTCCAATGGGCTGCCCCCCAATACAGTCAAATCATAAGTTTACTGTCCAGGGTGCAGAGTGAAAACAGGACAACTAAACTTTTGTTGCAAGTGTTAGAATGGCCTGCCCAAGCCACTGCACATGAGGTGGTGGAGAGTGAAAATCCTCTAGGATTCAGCCAGAGATGGAGAGCAGGTAGGCAGCAGCTCTGAGCTCCATCCAAAAAGACAGTAACATCACCATTAACACACACACGCGCGCACAGACACACACACACACACACACGGACACAGGTAGATACACTGACACACACACTCTCCAGCAAGGCTGGTATGGAAAGAGCTGCAACCATACTGAGGTCCCTCAGTGTGGAACACATTTAGTGCAGAAATGTTTTGCTACCTCTGCAGTGTGGAAATGATTTGTGGTATTCCTGACGTTATACACATTCAACAGAGTATTTCCATTGCAACTCAATTCAGGTAGCTCTCACTGAACCATGTTGTGAGGAGACGGGGTGAATTTGGTATTGCACTTTCTGCAACTTGCAATGCTTTCTGATTACTCTCATGATTCCTAAGTGAGAAAGGTTTCAAACGTGGAGAGGATGACACCAGTACTGGGCATGTTTACCTCCTTGTCATTTCAAGGGATTGGGCAAAACTGCTCCGCGTCTCCAAAGGCAATTTTTGAAGAACAAAACAATTTTGCAATGTGAGAGATGCAGAGACGCTGATGTTTCCTCCAAAATAAATATGATACTTATGCCGTGGTGTGGGGAGGCCAGCAGAGGGTGGCATTGTATCACTTTTAACACAAGAAGAACAGAGAGAGACAGAGGGAGAGGAAGAGAGAAAGAAAGAGAGAGAGAAATGATGTTAATTCACCACATTTTAATTAATTCATTCAAATTTCCATCAGGACAAAGTGATTCACATTTCAGGTAGAGATGGACACACAGACACATACATCAACACAGTCACATACGCAGGCACGCGCACACAGACACACATGTTGAGACACACATGGACAAGAGTATAAATGTTATCATCTTGAACACCAGAGGGACAGACATCAAGAGAAGGGTTTGACCCCATTTCAATGGCTTCACCCCAAAAATAACAGACAGGCCATTGCACAGAGATACACAACAGCATGGATATATATACACAAACACAAAAACATAGAAATAGACAGATACACGCACACACAGATACGCACAAGTGAAGAAATGCACTGTAATACACACATTAATATATCCTTACATACACACTTGCATATCTACAGATATACACAGTCGCTGACACAGATACACACATACACACACACATACACACACACACGCACACACGCACAGATACAGAAACATACATTGCTAGATGCAGGCACACATATATACATAGAAACAGACTCAGACATATACAGACAGACGTGCCAAGACACATACATAGAGACAGAAACACACAGATAAACACATGCAGATAACACACAAACCCACATATACATGCAGACACTCACAAACACATGCATCTTCACAGACACAGACACCCATCCACACACACGCAAGCCAGCACATACTTGTCTTTCCCCATGTCCTTATTCCCCTATTTTGTTTTACCCCTTTATCTTCCCCCTGTCTTTTTCTACCCATCTATTTCCCCCCGTCTATTTTCTCCCATTGCTTTTTTTCCGCCATCTATTTCATATCATATGTTTTGTTTTTATTTATTTGTGGGATTGGGCATTGCTGGCTGACCAGCATTGATAGCCCATCCCTAATTGCCCTTGATAAGGTGGTGGTGAGCTGTCTTCTTGAATCGCTGCAATCCACTTGCTGTGGGTTGATCCACAATGTCGGTGTGGAGGGAATTCCATGATTTTGACCCATCGATTGTGAAGAAACAGCAGTATACTTTCATGTCAAGTGGCTTGGAGGGGAAATTGCAAGGGGTGACGTTCCCCCACCAAATCACCTAGTCTATTCTATCCATGTCTATTTAACCCCGTCATCTTCACCCCAGTCTATTCCTCATGTCTATTCCTCCATCATCGTCCCCCCAATCTATTCCCCATGTCTTTTCTCCCAGTCTATTCCCCATGTCTATTTCCCCCATCATCTCCCCCAGTCTATTCCAATGTCTATTGCCCCATATCATCTTCCCCCTAGTCCTTTCCCCATGTCTATTTCCCCCAATCCATTCCCCATGTCTATTCCCCATGTCTACCCACCCCCAGTCTATTGTACCCACTGTCTGAGATAGAGGGGGTGGGGAGCAGTGAAGGCATAGTGTGAAACATGGGAGAGGAGCTGGGTCCATAGGAATGGGATGCAATTAGGCCATTCAGGGAGAACTCCTGAGGAGCCAGACAGGACTGGGATCATTTAATGGGTAGGGGCAGGCACAACAAACCAAAATGACTCCAACTCTATCATGAAGCTCCTTTAATTCTGGGATTGGGATCTTGCTGTGCATTAAAGTGGGCAGTCACAGGCCAGCCAGTACAGACTCATTTACCTTTGCCCCTGGCAGTGGGGCTCAGGGCAATATTGAGGGCAACAAAATGTTTGTCGGTGTACATTTGGTGCAGCAAATAATTGGAGGGAGGCATGAATGTAGGAGGGGAGTGGAATTGGAAAACAAAATAGTTTTGGGGGTACAAAATAGTTTTGGGGTTGCAAACTTGGGTGGGCACTTTTAGCTCTGAAAGAGAGAAAGATAGAGGGAGCTGGTGATGGTGAGAGAGAAAGAGGAAGAGGGAGTAAGTGACATAGAGAGTCAGAGAGATGGACAGTGGAGCTTTAGAGAAACAGAGAGAGAGAGAGAAGGACAGGAGAGAGAGACAGGGCAAGTCGGGCAGACAGAGAGGCCAGAGAGTGACAGAGAGCAGGGGAAAAGTCAGACAAAGGCGGACATGAAGCTGGGACCTGGTCAGACTGAAGGGGTGACCCTCACTATTCAGTTGGTGCTGCTCTCTCTTGATGGTTTCTCACAGTCCCGCTCTCATAGAGGACAGAACCTGCTCCTGGAGTTTGTTTCAGCCTGGGAATGTATCAATGTGTCTCTCCCTCAATACTGACCCTCCGACGTGCGGCACTCCCTTCCCACCGATCTTTAGATTAGATTAGATTACAGTGTGGAAACAGGCCCTTCGGCCCAACAAGTCCACACCGACCCGCTGAAGCGAAACCCACCCATACCCCTACATTTACCCCTTACCTAACACTACGGGCAATTTCGTATGGCCAATTCACCTAACCTGCACATCTTTGGACTGTGGGAGGAAACCGGAGCACCCGGAGGAAACCCACGCAGACACGGGGAGAACGTGCAAACTCCACACAGTCAGTCGCCTGAGGCGGGAATTGAACCCGGGTCTCTGGCGCTGCGAGGCAGCAGTGCTAACCACTGTGCCACCGTGCCACCCCCCAATCTTCTGATAGACTGACAAAATCGTTCAACATGGAGTGAATGAGCCTGTAAGCAACACCATCATTGCTATGAGTTTCCATCATAAATGCAGAGATCCAATTGGAAATAAACAACGTGTGTTTGTTGAATTGGCCTCGCTTAAACACAATGGTTTTGTTGCTAATTCCCCAATAGGTCAAACTTCAAAGGCATATTGTGAGCAATGACATCTTCCTGAAAACATTACTGCCCTTCAAAAGACAAGTGAGGTCAGTGAGGAGCACCCTTGTACTGGTTGTGACTGCTGGTATCTAGGCTCCTTCTTTCTGCTGGGCTTGCAGTATTGAACACAGAACTGAACTGAAAGAAGCATAATGGCACATGGTGGATAACAACACCTCATTCTGCTCAATATAATCCAGAAAATCTGAAGCAAACTGTCCACCTGCAGAGCAGCATTGGAAATATTGCTTCATTGTGTCTGCACTGAGCACCAGGATAGAATCACAGAATCCCTACAGTTTAAGAACAGTCCCTTCAGCCCAACAAGTCCACATTGACCCTCCGAAGAGTGACGCACCCAGACGCATTTCCCCAACCCTACATTTATCCCTGACTAATGTACCTAACCTATACATCCCTGAACACTGTGAGCAATTTAACATGGCCAATCCGCCTAATCTGCGCATGTTTGGACTGTGGGAGGAAACTGGAGTACCTGCAGGAAATCCATGCAGACACGGGGAGAATGTGCAAATTCCACACAGACAGCCACCGAGGCTAGGATCGAACCCGGGTCCCTGACACTGTGAGGCAGCAATGCTAACCACTGAGGGACAGTCCGCATCTTTGTCACCTCCTCCAGCCCCTACACCTCTCCCTATCTCGGTCACCTCCTCCAGCCCTTGCACTCTCCCAATCTCTATCAACTCCACCAGCCCTTGCACCCCATCTCTGTAAACCCCTCCAGGCCCTACACCCCTTGCTATCTCTGTCATCTCCTCCAGCCCCTGCATCCATCCCTATCTCTGTAACCTCCTCCAGTACCCATACCCTTCTGATCTATGTCACCTCCACCAGCCTCTACATCCCTCCCTTCCTTTCTCACGTCCAGCAACCCTCTACACCTCTCCCTATCTCTGTAACTTCTTCCAGCCCCTACACCCTCCCTATCTCTGTAACCTCCTCCAGCCCCCACACACGTCTCGATCTCTGTCACCTCCGCCCTACGTCCCTCCCTATCTCAGTAGCCCCTCTCAATCTCTGGAACCACCTCCAGGCCTTATACCCCACCCTATCTATGTAACCATCCTCTTCCAATGTACCTTTCCATCTCCCTACTCCAATATCCCATCTGAACAAGATTCACAAAGTCAACTGGGGCTTTTGCTTGTCATTTTCTCTGGGCGATACTTCGATGTTTGAAATCCATGTGAGTTTTGTGAAACATGGTCTGTCCCTGGTTGTATTTGCCTTGTTACTATCCTCTCGACACAATCCATTTCCGAATCTTCGAGGCGATTGTGAACAGTTTCAGGCTCTGTTCCAGAAGGAGGAATGTGTCCAACAAAGGATCAACAAAATCAAAGAGAGAGGAATTCAAACACTGTCCTATGAGGAATGACTGAGCAAAGGAAGACAATATAATTTGGGATTAAGTCCATAAGGAATAGCAGCAGCTGAGGCCATCCGGCCCCTCGACCCTGTTCCACCGTTCCACAGGATCATGGCTGATGTGAAACACCTTACATCCACTTTCCCACCCTTTACCCTGTGACCTTTAATTCCTGACTGATCAATAATATATATACCTTCACCTCAAATATACACAATGACTCAGCCCACAGCTCCATGCAGGGAGGAGTTCTAAAATCACACGGTGCTTTACACCAGGTTTGGGGTTTTCAGGTTGCAGGCTTCAGCCGCCTCCTCTTTCCCATGGTCATGCAATCCCCTTTGCACATTCATTCCTCACCAGGATGGTCTTAGGGCTCTCCGCTTCTTCGTGGAGCAAAAGCCTGAACCGTGCCCATCCCCCACCATCCTGTCCCGCTTGGCTGAGCTCATCCTCATCCTCAACAGCTTCTCTTTTCCTTCAGGTCAAAGGGGTGGCCATGGGTCCCCACAGATGCCTGTCTCTTTGTGGGGTATGTGGAACATTCCTTATTCCAGTCCTTTTCCAGCCCCCACCCAAACTTCTTTCTTCAATATATTGACGATATGATTGGCGCTGCTAACCTCTCTCATCCGGAAATTGAAGAGTTCATCCATTTCGCTTGCAATTTCCAACCCACTCTCACTTTCTCCTGGTTTATCTCTGATTCCTCCCTTCCCTTCCTTGACATCTCTGCTACCTGGACTATATCTCCTCACACTCTGCTTCCGTAAAAAAACCCATTCCATTCTCCCAGTTCCTCCATCTCTGTCATATGTTCCGATGAGGACAACTTCGATAAGGGAGCCTCCAAAATGATCACCTTCTTCCTCAACCGAGGATTCCCCAGCACCATGATTGAAAGGGCCCTCAACTGGGTCCGACCCATCTCCCGCACTTCCGCACTCACCCTGTCTCACCCTTCCACAACAGTGATACAGTTCCCCTTGTCGCTACTTACCATCACACCAGCATCACCGTCCAGAAGATTATCAGCCCCCGTTTCCACCACCACCAGCAAGATGCCTCCACCAGACATATATTCACCTCCCCACTCCCTTGTCCAACTTCCACAGGGACCGTTCCCTCTGGGACACCTTGGTCAACTCTTTCTTCACTCCCCACACAACCCCCCCCTACAACCCCGCGGCACCATCACCTGCATCCGCCAAAGGAGTAAACTTACACATTTACCTCCTCCCTCCACATTATCCAAGGGCCCAAACATATCTTTGAGGTGCAGCAGCGATTTACCTGCACTTCTCACAATCTAGTTTACTGCATTCGCTGCTCACAATGAGGTCTCCTCTGGGGAAATGAAGCATAGACCTGGTGACTGCTTCTATGTACTGCCAACAAGAAAGACCCTGAGCTTCCAATTGCCTGCCACTTTACCACACCATCCTGTTTCCTGGCCTACATTTCTCTCTCAGGGTTTTTGCAGTGTTCCAGCAAAGCTGGATAAACGACTCATCAATTTCTCTTGGGGGCCCTGCAGCCCTCTGGACTAAATATCGAGTTCAATCATTTTAGGGTCTGAACTCTTGCATTTCCTAGTCCGCTACCCACACACCAGGCTTTGCACTCACATAATCTGCTATTACATACTACCTTTGAGAGAAAGTGAGGGCTGCAGATGCTGGAGATCAGAGCTGAAAATGTGTTGCTGGAAAAGCGCAGCAGGTCAGGCAGCATCCAAGGAACAGGAGAATCGACGTTTCTTATGCCCGAAAAGTCGATTCTCCTGTTCCTTGGATGCTGCCTGACCTGCTGCGCTTTTCCAGCAACACATTTTCAGCTGTTACATACTACCTATTGTTAGCCACTAACAGTCTTCATTAGCAGGTATTTCACTGACCCAGCTAGCTCATTATCCACTCCTTTCTCCAACTGTTCTTCTCTCTTTGGGCTCTATCCCATCTATCATTTAAACCTTACCCTCTACCCCTACCCTATCATCTCCATATAAAACAACATTTGCATTTCCACCATCAGTTCTGAGGAAGGGTCATTGGACCCGAGACATTAACTTTGATTTCCTTTCACAGGTACTGCCAGACCTGCTGAGCTTTTCCAGCAACTTCTGATTTACAGTGTCTGCAGATCTTTCAGATTATTTTTACAGGTAGTTGAATACCCCTTTACAATAACTGACCTTTTCAGTCACTAAAAGCAACATTGGCCAACTGAACAGCGGGCTGGGAATTGGATCAGGCCGGACAGACTGATAAACAAATGAAAAACTGTGGATGCTGGAAAGCAGAAACAAAAGCAGAAATCACCAGAAAAACTCAGCAGGTCTGGCAGCGTCAGTGGAGAGAAATCAGAGATTTATTTTGTTCCAAAGTGTACTTTAGCCATAAAAGGATATTTATTTACATACACAGTGACTGAATCAGTTTGGTTCTGTCCAGGAGCATATGAACAAACATTGGAGATTAGGACTCCTCACCAAACGCACCAAAGGCATCTCTTACTTGACTAAGATTATACTTTCATACATTTGAGACACCAGGAGTGTCCAATAACTGAACAGCCCCTATTTAACGTCAGCAGAAAGAACCTTGAGGGTTTTATATCTGTAAACTCGGACTCTCCTGTCACTTCTGGATGATTCCTGCCCGATATGACCATGTGCCTGAACTCTAACCCCACAAACCTCTGCCTGCCAGTGTCAAAGATGGCGCCTTCCGCTGAAGCAGCCACACTGCACTATCACCATCTTTGATGCTGGCGGCTCCAATAAGGTTGTCGGTTCCATCACCAACGGTCCCCCCTCGTTCCTCGCACCAAACAATCCCCGCCCCATCCCAGACCCCCAACCCCAGCCCCGGGTGTGTGGGGGGGGGGGGAAGAGGTGAAGCCTATCACGGGGATGGAGGGCAGCCCCCTCCAGGAGCTGTTCCGCCGGAAGCTCAGTCCCTTCAGTCAGAGCGTATTCAGCAGCAACAACAACAACAACAACTCGAGTGTGCGGAGACAGGGGGCCCTGCCCGATGAGGAACACCGGGGGGCGCGGGGACAGTCCCCAGGAGTGAGGGGGCAGGTCAGCGGCCGTATTGTAGAGGAGGAGTGGGATGGTTACAACCACTGACAGTAATCACTAACCCGGTTAACATCCCTAACCACTGACAGCAATCACTAACCCGGTTAACATCCCTAACCACTGACAGTAATCACTAACCCGGTTGACATACCTAATGACCGACAGTAATCACTAACCCGGTTAATGTTCCTAATCACTAATGTGGTTAACATCCATAACCACCGATAGCAGTCACTAACCCGGTTGATGTACCTAACCACTAGCAGTAATCACGAATGTGGTTAACCACCATAACCACCAACAGTAATCAGTAAACCGGTTAATGTCCCTAATGACTGACAGTAATCACTAACCCGGTTAATGTTCCTAATCACTAACGTCCATAACCACCGGCAGCAGTCACTAACCTGGTAAACGTCCTGAACCACTAACCCGGTAAACATGCCTGGCCATAGACAGTAATCACTAACTCAGTTAATGTCCCTAACTACCAACAGTAATCACTAAACCGGTTAATGTCCCTAACCATCAACAGTAATCACTAACCCGGTTAACGTCCCTAACCACCAACAGCAATCACTAACCAGTTTAACATCCTTAACCACTGATAGTAATCACTGAGCTGATTAACATCCCTAACCCCTGACAGTAATCATGAACACAGTTAATATCCCCATCCAGTGACAGTAATCACTAACCCGGTTAACATCCCTAAGCACTGACAGTTATCACTAACACAGTTAACATCCCTAACCACTGTTGGTAATGACAAACCAAGACTCTTCATCATTCTGTCTCTCAGTTCTGGTCTCTGTCTCTCTCTGGGACAAGAGAGTGCCTCTACAGATTTGTCTCTACCTTAACCTCTCTTTCTTCCCATTCAGGTGGGTGTGTGAAGGCGCCATGTTGGAGCTGAAGGTAGGATTGGGGACAATTAGGATGATGGGAGGGAAGGAGCCTGATTGTTCCATAGCGAGGACCAGGCCAATGGGCTCGACATTAGAAGGGCCAGTGGAGGAGCATAGTGAGGGTTGGTATCCAGTGATAGGATATTAAAACGGGGTGTTTGTGAGATTTCAGTAAGTTTTGGCATTGCATCTAATGGTTGCTATCTCTGTTTCTATTTCAGACTCTATCTCTGACTTTGTCTCTGTCTCTCTGAATCTTGCCCTCTTTCTTTCCTCACTCCCTTCCCTCCATCTCCCTGCACCTCTCCTCCTGTCTGCCCCTCCCTCTCTCTCAGCCTCTCTCTGTCCTCATTTCACACCCTCCATCTCCTCACCCTCTGCAACTCTCCCTCTTATTCCCCCTTTTCCTGTCGTTTTGCATCCTCCATCACTGCATTGCTTTCTCTCTGCTCTTTCCCCACTCTCTCGCTCTTGATCTGTCTGTCTCTCTGTTTTTCTCTCACTCTTTCTGCACTCTCCCCTCTATCTGCCTATCTGTTCCTCTCTCTCGCTCTCACTCACACATAACACACACTGTTACCCTTGTTCTCTCTCAGACTCTCATCCTGTCCCTCTTTCTTACACACTCTACCTCTCTCAGACATTCTTTCTCTCTCTCACGCACACACTCTTGCTCTCTCACAAACTCATCTTCTCTCTCTCACACACACACTTTCACTGTCTCTCTATTTCATATTCTCACTCTTTCTTTCATGAACACACTATCTCCGTCTCTCTCTCATACTCTCACCCCCTCTCCCTCTCTCTCACAGGCTCACCCTCTCTCTCACATACTCTCGCACTCTCTCTCACATTCCCACTCACACACTCGCCTTCTCTCTCTCTTCAGACACTCTCTACGTCTCCCTCTCACACACTGTCTCTCTCCACCTCACCTAATCCCCCACTGTCCCCCTCTCTCTCCCTTTCTCTCACATTCTCATCCTCTTTCCTAAGCCTCATCTTTCCGTCATTCTCTCTCTCTCGCTTTCTCTCACCCCACTGTTTCCCGCCTCTCTTCCCATATCTATCTCTTCCATCCTCTCCAACTCTCCCCTTCTCTTTCCATCTTCTGATGCTGTCTCTCCCTCACCCTGTCTGTCTATCTCTTCTGCTTTCATACTCTCTCCCCCTCTACTTCTCTCTCTCCCTCTCCTTCTCTCTCCCCTCCCCTTCTCTCTACCCTCTTATTCCCTCTCCCCCTGTCTTCTCTCTCCCTCTCCTTCTCTCTTCCCCTCTCTGTTCCCTTTCTCCCCCTACCTCCCGTTGACAATACGTCGGGGGCTGGCACTCTGGGCAGTGTCAGTCACCTACCTGAACCCTTTCGGCCAATGACTGCAGGTGGGTGCTCATGATGTCAGGATGATGCTCCCTTTACTGAGGGATTGCTTGCTGTTCTTTCCAAGAAAGCAAACTGCTTCTTTTCCCAAACAATGCACTGAGAAAAGGAAGCATGTGACAGAGAGAAATTGTTGATAACCGTCAATGAGACAGCTTCACCTCAGTGATTTTTGTGATGCGTCCATTTTGTTTTCATTCACACACACACATAAACACATAGAGGGAGGGGGAGAGTGGGGAATTGGATGAGAGAGGGTGAGTGTGAGAGAGAATGTGAGTATGAGGGGGGAGAGAGAGGGCGAGTGAAGAAGGGGAGAGGGCGAGTATGAGGTGGAAAATGTCAGTGTGTGTGTGTGTTGGGGCGGTGTCTGTGTGTGTGGTGTGAAATGTGGAGAGTTCGTTGCTGCTGTATTAGCAATTAGATGCACTCTCATGCTCTTCAGTAAGTATTAGGAAATTTAGTATTAAGCAGACCCCAATATCCAACAGTACCCACTTTGAGATGGGAATATCCTGACTAATCCATAACTGACTGATATATTTCAAAATGACACATTTCGTTCTCTAATTTCTTGCTTCCCTAGAGTGAAACAGGATGGAAACAGACCCTTCAGTCCAACCAGTCTGTGCCGACCAGATATCCTAAAGTAGTCTCATATGCCTGCCCTCCGAATCCCTCTAAAAGCTTCCTCTCAGGTACCCATCTAGATGCCTTTTAAATGTTAGAATTGTACCAGCCTCCGCCACTTCCTCTGGAAGCTCTTTCCACATACGCACCACCCTCACCAGGAATAAGTTACTCCTTCAGCCCCTTTTAAATGTCTCCCTGTTCACCTGAAAGCTATGCTGTCTAGTTTTGGACTCCCCATTCTGGGGAAAAGACCTTGGCTATCCATCTTATCGATGCCCCTCATAGTTTTATACACCTCACGCAATGAAGCCTCTGAAAGAGTTAGTATCAAACTTCAAAACATCAAGACAACATTCCTGACAGTGGGGCCTGACTGACACTGTGTACCAGCTCATTCTGAGCACGCTCTCTTAACTTCTGAATTGCTTCCACATCTTTGATCGGCTGGATCATTTTAATCAGATGTAAAAAAAGTGAGTGAATTTAGAGCCATGCAAAATGCTGACTTCTTGAATTCTTGCAATGTTGCCTTTGTGTGATAAAAATATTTTAAAAGCTCTTGGCAAAAAGGATCAACTCTCTGCTGGTCTGAGATGGCGGGGGGTCGGGGTGAGGAGGCGGCGGTGGTCCCGATTCGCCAGGAGACTTCATGTTGTCATTTTACTGACTGTTTTTGGAAACTGAACCTTTCAAGCTGAAGTTTACATTTTTATCGCTTAAGAACATTTTTATACTTTATTTTCACATCCACTTTTAAAAAAAAACTGAATCATTCCGAGCATATGGACAAGGTATTTCTCATTTCTTTTGTGCTTACCGTGTTTCCCCCTTTAAAGAATTCCTGAATTTTGCATTTGAATGGGATGTCAGTCAAACTTCATACGTTTTGGGAGCAAGCTTTTTCCAGCACCGATTTCTGTTTGAAAGTAAAGTTGGAAAGTGAAGTTCACACCATTTCCAAAATTTTTTCTAAACCTTCGACGTCTTTCTCAGATCGACATTTTGATGTTTGTGAACAATCTCGTGTTTTAGCAGAGACCCGATCTGAATCGACGAAATGCTCTCGTGGTTGTGCAGGTGCCGATGTTGGACTGGGCTCGACAGGGTGAGAAGTCTTATGACTCCAGGTTATAGTTCAACAGGTTTATTTGGAAGCACAAGCTGTCAGAGCATTGCTCCTTCCACAGGTGAACTGGAGGGAGGCACACAGGCGGAGAGATCAAAAGATTGTAGAAATGGTGTGAGTGGAGTGTCGACATGCTGAATAACAAGTCCTTGAGGTGATCAAAAGTGTCAGACGTTGTGAGTAATGTGTCAACAGATGAATAACAAGTGAAGGCGTGACCTATGATGCAAGTAATTGAGGCAGAGAGATAATTACAAGAAATGAAAAATAAGTGACTCTGTGATGCAAAAGGTAGTTTTGGATTCAAAACAAACAGCAGGAATAGCATGACAGGCATAAGAGTCACATCCGAGGTTCTCAGCAAATTAACAAATAATCCAAAACTCTACAAACTAAATAACGCAGAGGGATCGGAGCAAATTATCAAGATGATGGTGTCAAAACAAAACAGTAAGGTAGATTTTACAAATACACAATAGTATAGTCGGGTTAAATGTCGTGCGACATGAACCCAAGATCATGGTTGAGGCTGCGTTCCTGGGTCCGGACCTTGGGTATCAGTTTCTGCTTGGTGATTCTGCATTGTGTATCTCAAAGGCCACCTTGGAGGATGCTCACCCGAAGATCAGAAGCTGAATATCCCTGACACTGAAGTGTCCACCGACTGGGAGGGAACATTCCTGTCTGGCAATTGCTGCGCAGTGTCCATTCATCCGTTGTCATAGTCTCTGTATGGTCTCGCCAATATTCCATGCTCCATGGCATCCTTGCCTGCAGTGGATGAGTGAGACAATATTGGCTGAATCATATCAGTATCTGCCATGTATGTGGTGGATAGTGTTACCACGTGTAATGTTGATGATCTGACATGTCTTGCTGAGTTTGCCATGGTGGGATTGTGTGGTGTTGTGGTCACTGTTATCCTGAAGGCTGCGTAATTTGCTGCAAACGATGGTCTGTCTTGGGTTTGGTGGTTGATTGAAGGCAAGAAGCAGAGGCGTACGGATGACCCGGATGAGGTGTTCGTTGTCATTGATGACTTGTTGAAGCTGTGAAGAACATGGCGGAGTTTCTCCATTCTGGGGAAGTTCAGTGATGATGAAGGATGCTCTATTGGTCAAGTCCTGTGACTGTCTTCTGAGGATACATTATGGTTTTGGGCACGTCAGAACTGGCGATCGATGAGTTGAACATCATATGCTGTACCTATGAGGGTGTCTTTCAGCATCTTTAGGTGTGCATCATGTTCCTCTTCGTCTGAGAAGATTCGGTGTATACTCAGGGCTGTGTATCCCCTATAGGATATGCCTTCTTTAACATGTTTGGGGTGGAAGCTAGAGAAGTGCAGCATCGTGAGGTTATCCAAAGACTTGTGATAGAATGTGGTACTGGGGTGGAGATGCGTGAGTCTAACAATGAGACTGATTCCGAAGAGTAGTCCATGTTGAGTCTGATCATGGGATGAAATTTGTTGATTTGGTTGTGTAATTGTGTCAGTGATTACTTGCCATGAGCCGAAAGGAAGATAATGTTGTGGATGTATCTGGTATATAGCGTTGGTTGGAGGTCCTGTACAGCAAAGAAGTCTTGCTTGAACTTGTGCATGAAAATATTGGCGTGTTGGGGTGCACGTTTACTACACATAGCTGTTCCGTGTGCTTGGATGGAGAGCTGGTTGTTGAAGGTGAAGATGTGATCGAGGATTTTTTCTCCTCCAAGGAAAAACAGCGCCGCCCTGTGGATAGATCCTGTAGCACTTTCACCAGAAACAGCCCCAAAGCCTCCAGCAAGGTGCTGCCCGAGAACTTCCTCCTGTGGCCACTGTGAGTTGGTCATTCTTGGGTGTGAGGGTGGGGGTAATGGTGCCCATTGCCATGGATCACTGCCTCTCTCCACGTCCTGCTCCCCTCCTCCACTCCTCAGATTCATGATTCGACCACAGGAATCTCCATTGTTGTAACACCTCTTCAGCAGCGATAACCTCCCAAGCACTTCAAACCAATTGATCAAAAGTGATTAAAACCAAAAGGAGGAGACCAACAGAGCAGCACAGAGATCTCGGAGGGTTGCAGAGATAGAGAAGGGTTTTTGCAAGGTTTGTAGCTCAGGTTGAGGTTTAGGGTGTAGGTTTGCTTGCTGAGCTGTAGGTTAGATATCCAGACGTTTCATTACCTGGCTAGGTAACATCATCAGTAGCGGCCTCCAAGTGAAGCGAAGCTGTTGTCTCCTGCTTTCTATTTATATCTTTCTCCTGGATGGGGTTCCTGGGATTTGTGGTGATGTCATTTCCTGTTCGTTTTCTGAGGGGTTGATAGATGGTATCTCGATCTATGTGTTTGTTTATGGCGTTGTGGTTGGAGTGCCAGGCCTCTAAGGAATTCTCTGGCATGTCTTTGCTTAGCCTGTCCCAGGATAGATGTGTTGTCCCAGTCAAAATGGTGTTTTTTTTCATCCGTGTGTAGGGCTACGAGGGAGAGAGGGTCGTGTTTTTTTGTGGCTAGCGGGGGTTCGTGTATCCTGTTGGCTAACTTTCTTCCTGTTTGTCCTACGTAGTGTTTGTGGCAGTCCTTGCATGGAATTTTGTAGATGACATTGGTTTTGTCCATGGGTTGCACTGGGTCTTTTAAGTTTGTTAGTTTTTGTTTGAGAGTGTTGGTGTCAGTGCTAGTGGAGATTACAGAGGAAGGGAGGAATGTAGGAACTGGAAGTGGTTTTGAAACTGCATCTTGGGTCTTGTTCTGGAGATAGGAATATCCTGTGTGTCATAGCAAGAGATACAAAACTAACTCTTTACATTCCTCCTTTCTCAATCTGGGGACCCCAAAGAGTCCTGAGAGGGAATCATCAAATCATTTGTTTTCTTGGTAAACATTTATAAATGTCTCAATACTATTTCAGACAAAATCAGTAGTTTCCTCATTCTACTTCTGCAGCTTTTCTCAAGTCCTTTTAATCTGGTGCCTATCGAACTCAGTTTCTCTGTGAAGGAGAATCTTAATCTCTAATCCAGCCCAGGCCTCACATCATTTTGTCCACTTCACTCTGATCCTTCCTCAGCCGAATCTTCCTCAGAAAACCAGTTCCAACTCCTCCAAGTGATGATGCGAACTGAGCATACTCGTCCCTGGGAGCTTTCTTGTAAACCTGCTTGACCTCGTCTTGATTGTCTCCACGATCCTTCCGATCGTGTGGCTTCCAGAACGTGAAACAATGCTCCAGCTGAACATGAACTGGTGCATTATAAAAAACACAACATCACCTCATTGCTCTCACAGTCTCAGTCATTGTGAAGAAGGACCAGGAGACAGTGCTCTTCATGAGATTTTCTTTCAGCCTGTCATGCTAACGTGGATTCCATAAATCCATTTATGCCTTTGAACGTCTGCTCCTGTAAATGCCTATTTGATTTGGATGCTGAGTTATCTGTGCTTTTCCAGCACCGCACTCTCGACACCAACATCCTTTTAAATCTTTTCTCAAGCCTATCAAGTATTGCAACATCTTTCCTATAGCAGGGAGGCCAGAATCGAATGCAGTATTCTAAAAGTGATGAGGCTTGAGGGCCGGGGAGGGGGGTGGTTGAGAGATAAATGGGGTGGGGGCAAGGGTTGGGCGGAAGGCAACTGAGAATGTGATACATAGATGAAAGTGGGGGAGATGGTGATAAGTCAGAGAGGAAACTGGAGCGGATAGATGGGAAAGTGATGGACAGGTCAAGAGGGTGTTGCCGAGTTGGAGGCTTGGGACAGGGTTAATGTGGGGAAAGGGGAAATGAGGAAAATGGTGAAAGTCACATTGCCCCTGTATGGTTGCAGGATCTCAAGGTGGAAGATGAGGCCTCTTCTTCCCGACATCAGGTGGCAAATTGGAGTGGGTCTGTGACTTGGAAGAATTTAGAGGGATATGGGCCAAGTGCTGGGTAATGGGACCACCATTTCAGAAAGAAATTAAACTCACATCTCGCTTCAATGTTGCAACCAAATGTAACACCTCAAATTAATACACAAACAAAAACAGGTAATGCTGGAGGAACTCAGCAGTTCTGGCAGCGTCTGTGGAGTAAGAAAGCAGAGTTATTTGATGTTTCTGTGAAGTCACCATGAAAACATAAGCATTCGGGGCAGGAGGAGGCTATTCATCCCCTCTAGCATGCTCTGCTATTTAAGACAGTCCTGGCTGATCTCATTTCGGTCTTAACTCCACTGTCCTGCCTGCTCTCTGTCTGTGTCCAACCAATTACCCATTAAAAATCTGTCCATCTCCTCCCTAAATGTATTCAGTGTCCACATCCACTGCACTCTCGCGGAGTGAATTCCACAGATTCACGATCCTTTGGGAAGTAATTCCTCCTCATCGCTGTTTTAAATGTGCCACCCCCTTATCCTAAGCTATATCCTCTCATTCCAGATTGTCGAACAAAGGAAAACCACCACAGGAAATGACATCACCAAACTAACGAAACCCAAACACAGAAAGAGAAAGCAGGAATCATGAACAGTGCTTTGCCCGGAGGCCCACTGAAGATGTTACCTAGTAGGGTGGCGAAACGTCTGGAAATGAACCTTCCAGCTCAGCGAGCAAATCTACATCCAGAACCTCAACCTGAACTACAAATCTTTTCAAAACTTGCTAGGAAAACCTCCTCTCTACCTTGTCAAACCTCTTTTGCAATCTGCAGTGACAGTGTGGAAAATGGCAGTTATACTGTTATTTTACATCAGTCGTTATTGTGGAAAATACATCATCCATAGCACGACCCTCATCCACTGTCTGTGTCCCACCTCGGCAAAGATATCAATTAAAATTGTGAGACATAGCCTTTCCTTCCCTTGACAACCCATATTTACTGTCTTATAATACCTTACATTTTTCAAAGCGTATATTTAAATTATCTTATATTATGGCCCCCATCAGATTTCCCACTGTTGGTGACAACTGTTACCCTTTACCCTTTTGTTAAACTGTGGTGTCACATTTCCAATCTTCCAGATCCCAGGACTAAGTCAGAGAAACCTTGGATATTTCTATAAACAGCTTTGTAATTTTCTCCCTGAACTCTCTTTGCAATCTCGGATGGATGCCATCGGGGCTCTGAAACGTCTCTATTGGGAGTGCTGTCTGTCTTATAAGCACCTCTTTTTTTTATCACACACTGTACTGCTCAGATTCTCAACAGAAACTTAGTAAAGCTTGAAGTAAAATATTCATTTTGTGCCTCTGTCATATCCTTAGTTTCATTGCACAGCTTATCCTGCTTGTTCCTTATGGGCCCCTCTCTATTCTTCAGTCATCGTTTGTAATTAATATGCTACTTTACTATTACAATTGAAAACTCATTGATCAACATTTCCTGATGGATTTATCCCAAAGCCAGGAATGCATTTGGTAGACAATGAGAATAAAAGTGAGGTCAGTGATGTAACTGGATATCAGAAGCTCAGAACAAAATATTGCACTGAGAAAACTGCGACTGTGGTTCTAGCAAAAACCTGCACCCTGCTCTGTTTGAAAAAAAAATCCCTTTCTATTTTCAATATGAGCCTCGGAGGATAACCAACAATGAGCCATTCTACTGTAGAACAAAATCAAGCTACTATACTGAGACTTGGTGGGTGGCATTAGATTGGTTTGATACGGTTTTGACCCCTTGACTGCCATTCACTTTGATTCTGTTGCTCAATGCTCTGACAATCAGACACATTTTAGTGACCAGTCTAGTCCAGAAGAGGATGAAGGGTGAGAGCAAAGGAGAGAATCGCAGAGACCCAGAGATGGAGAGCAGAAGGAAGGCTGTGGTTTTGCTCTTCACCATCTCTGGGAGCTTCATCCTTCTGTGGTTAATCGTTGTTGTAGATTTGTTATATTATGTCATTTAAGCACTAGATCCTAATGATTTCCTGCCTTTTCTGTATGACTTCAGAAGAGTTGGTTACATGCTACGGAAACAGAGTTGTTGCACAAACACATTTATTTACACAGCAACATTGTCCCAGTTCAAAGCGAAGATTAGTTACACAGTAAAATACCTGGTTCCATGATTTCCTTGCGATGTGAATAAATGAAACTCTTCAGTGAAGCCGACAGGAGAGTTATTATTTCCAGAACATAGAATGATTTTCTTCATTCCTTCGTGAAATGTGGGTGTCGCTGGATGGGTCAGCATTTTTTACCCGTCCCTAGTTGCCCCTTGAGATTGTGGTGGCGAGCTGCCTTCTTGTTGCAGTCCACGTGCTGTCCGTTGACAAACAATGTCTTTATGCTGGAAATTCCAGGAATCTGACCCAGCGACAGTGAACAATCAGCAACATATTTCCAAGTCAAGATGGCGATTGGCTAGGAGGGGAACGTGTGGGGGCTGGTGTTCCCATGCATTTGCTGCCCTTGTCCGTTCGATGAAAGTGGTCGTGGGTTTGGAAGATGCCATCTGTGGATCTTTGGTGATTTTCTGCAGTGGATCTGGTAGATGGAACACACTGCTGTTGCTGCTCTAAAACATCGGCGGTGGTAGAAGTGCACGTTTGTTGATGCGTGGCCAATCAAGCGACTGGTTTGTCCTGGATGGTGTCGAGTTCTTGAGTGATGTTGGATCTGCTCCTTCATCCAAGCAACTGGGGAGTATTCCATCACACCCCTGGCAGAGAGTCTTTATCCCTGTGCAGGGAGAGAGCTGTGCTGGGAAACTGCAGATTCCCCATCATAGCACAATCTAAATGAATTGTCCAGATAAATGGAATTTCCAACTAAGTAGATATAATCAGCTTGCAACCTTCTGTAAGTCGCCATCAAAATGAAATCCTTCACAGGGTTCTGAAGAAACTAAGCAGAAAAGTTAATCAGTAAACGGCCATTAAATACTTGGTCTCACTGCTCGGTAGCAATTCAATAGTCCCCATGTTAATGTGACAAACACCAACGCCTTATGCATCACCATCCAAACTGGCAACCACTTCCATCTAAAAGGACAAGGGCAGCAGATACTTGGGAACACCAGCCCCCGCATGTCCCCCTCCAAGCTACTCACCATCCTGACTTGTAAACGTGTCGCTGATCATTCACTGGCAATGGGTCAAAGTCCTGGAGTTCCCTCCCTGAGGACATTGAGGATCAACTAACAGCACACGGACTGCAGCAGTTGACGAAGGCAGCTGTTTCGATGTGAGAGATTATGGAAGGTGAATTCCTGATGTTATCAGAATACCCCTGCCCCCCCCCCCCCCCCCCCCCCCCCAACAGTATTTCAGGCAACAACTTTGTTTCGGTTCAGGGCGAAGTTCAGTGACAGTAAAATACCGAGTTACGTGAATTCCTTGCGTTTTGTATCACTTAAACTTATAAATAGCAATAAAGAGATGGGCTCCATATTTTTCAGCATTAACCCTCCCAATTCCAATGGCTGCTACTCCAAGGCAGTTCAGACATAAATCAGAAGGGGAGACAGAGAGCAAGAGAGAAATCCCAGGGGGAGATAAAGGACAGAGAGCGAGGGAGAAGGAGAGAAAGGGAGAGAGAGGAAGTTGCAACAACAGTGAGGTGGAGCGGAGAGAGTAGGGGTGCTACTGTGATACAGACAGAATGATCTACAGGCAAGAACTGCAAGATCCCACAGAGCTGAGAGAAAGATGTAGAGAGGGGGGGGGGACCAAGGTTGTTGGTTCTGGAAAAATTGAAAGATTAGGCATTCCTGAAAAATAGTGGTGACATGCCAAAGAGGCAGAGAGTTGTAGGAAGGGACCAAAATAGGAATATGAAAACAGCGGGAGTATGAAGGATGGGGAGAGATGGTGATGTAAGAAAAGATGTGGGAGAGGCAACTGGGAACACAGGAATGGAATGAGAGCTATAGTGAGAGATGGAGGGAGTGAAACCTGTGCTGTGTGCAGCAGACTCTCTCCACCATTCTGTCGCTTCATCTCCATTCCCCTCACCTCCACCCTCCCCCAGGCCAGAGCACTCCGCCTTGGGTAAAAATCCCAGAGACAGCCGGAGCTTCTCAATTCTTTTCCGTGTGTGTGTGTGTGTATGTGTTGTGGAGAGAGTGTGTGTGTGTGTATATGTGTGTATGTGTGTGTTGTGGAGAGAGTGTGTGTGATTAGATTACTTTACAGTGTGGAAACAGGCCCTTCGGCCCAACAAGTCCACACCGACCCGCCGAAGCGTAACCCACCCATACCCCTACATTTACCCCTTACCTAACACTACGGGCAATTTAGCATGGCCAATTCACCTGACCTGCACATCTTTGGATTGTGGGAGGAAACCGGAGCACCCGGAGGAAACCCACGCAGACACGGGGAGAACGTGCAAACTCCACACAGTCAGTCACCTGAGGCGGGAATTGAACCCGGGTCTCTGGCGCTACGAGGCAGCAGTGCTAACCACCGTGCCACCGTCTAAGTGTTTATTATTTTCCCTCTCTGTTTCCAGCACTTGTCTGAGGATTCCTCATGGCAGAACAAGTTGATTCTCTCCATCTCTGCATCGTTCAGGTTTCAGTTCCCAAATCTAGTGCTGAGCCAGGCATTATCCTGTTGAACAGTAGATCAGACTCGAGGGGCTGAATGGCCTCTTCCTGTTCCTAGTTCAGATGGTATTATGCACTTAATGCTATCGTCCAGCTCTTGGCCCATCCAGCTGTGACTACACAAGAGACTGATCTGAAGAATTCTCCAGTTCCAAGAATCTCTGAGTGAACCAGCCTTTTCGGTTGGAGTTCCAGACTCTGAGTGAGAAGTGAAATCTCCTCAAGACTCCTCTTAGTCTCTGACTGCAAGGTGGAGCAGGCCAGTCACGGGGAAGTGAAAAGCAGGCCAGATGTACTCACATCTCCATTTCGGAATGACGTGTGGGAGTATGTTGTGTCCTTCATCAGATTACAGTGCCATCCCTCCTGGCTGCTATCAAGGTGCGGCTTGCCTATTATTGGGTTAAACAGTGTGTGCCCTAACACTGACTGGTTAGCTCAGCTGACTAGGCAGTAGTTCATACTGCAGAGTGAAGCCAACAGCGTGGGTTCAGTTCCCACACTGACTGAGTTTCCTATGAAAGACTCTCCTTCTCAACCGTACCCATCACCTGAGGTTCGTTGATCCCTCGGTTAAAGCGCCACCAGTCATCTCTCTCTAATGAGGAGCTGTACTGTGGTCTATAATATCTACCGTGACATTGCTTTTCCTTTGAGCACTGTACACGGGACTGGTCACCATCCTGACAAAGGGATGTTAATGTGTTGGAAACATCAGAGATGGTTTACTGCACTAATACCCCCTGGAATGAGTAGAGTTTATGATGAGGGAAGGGCCCTTCTGTGATCATTATCAGGAAAAGTCAGGGTATATAAAGATAAACTATTTCCACTGTTTGGAAATTCTGAAACGAAGGAGCAGAGTTTGAGAATTGGGGCCAGAGCATTCAAGCAGTGCATTCCATACCCCTACTTCTCTCTGAGTGAAGAAGCTACCTTTGATATCTGTCCGATATCTATCACCCCTAAATTTAAACCTATGTCTCCTCGTTTTCACCATCACCATCAGAGGAAAAAGGCTCTCACTGTCCACCCTATCTAACCCTCTGATTGTTTTATATGTCTCAGTTACGTCACATCTCAACCTTCTTCACTCTAATGAAAACAGTCTCAAGTCCCTCACACTTTCCTCATAAGACCTTCCCTCCATACTAGGCAACTTCCTCATAAATTTCCTCTGAACCCTTTCCAAAGCTTCCACATCCTTCCTATAATGCGGTGACCAGAACTGAATGCAATACTCCAAGTGCAGCTGCACCAAAGTTTGGACAATTGTAGCATGATCTCATGGTTCTGAAACTCAATCTCTCTACCAATAAAAACTAACGCATTGTATGCCTTCTTAACAAGCCTATCAACGTGGATGGTAACTTTCAGGGATCTATGGACATCGAGATCACTGTTTAACCCAATAATAGGCAAGCCGCACCTTGATAGCAGCCAGGAGGGATGGCACTGTAATCTGATGAAGGACACAACATACTCCCACTACCAAGGATCTTACCATCAGCCCAGTGCTCTTTATTCCTGTTACTCCGTCCAAAGTGAATCATCTCACACCTTTCCACGTTAACCTCCATTTGCCACCTCTCAGCCGACCTCTGCAGCTTATCTATGTTCCTCTATAACCTATAATATCCTACTGCACTATCCACACTCTACCGAAATAAGTATCATCTGCAGATTTACTAACACATCCTTCTATGTCCTCATCCAGGTCATTGATATAAATGACAAACAACAGTGGCCCCAAAACAGACCCTTGCGGTACATCACTTGTAACCGAGCTAGCTCACTCAACCTTTCTCAATAAGACTCGCCCTCCAGTCCAGGCAGCACCCTGATAAATCTCCTCTGCACCCTCTCTTGAACTTCCTGTAATGAAGCGAGCAGAACTGAACACAATATTCCAGGTATGGTCTAACTTGGGTTTTATAGAGGTGCAGCATAACCTCACGGCTCTTAAACACAGTTCCTCTGCTAATGAAATCCAACACACCATACGCTTTCTTAACAATACGATCAACTTAGGTGGCAACTTTGAGCGATCTTTGGGATATGGAACCCAAGATCCCACTGTTCCACCACACTGCCAAGAATCCTGCCTTTAACCTTGTAATCTGCATTCAAAGTCAACCTTCCAAAATGAGTGAGTTCACACTGTGAAGTGTTTAGAAAAGATTTACAAGGATGTTGCCAGGGTTGGAGGATTTGAGCTATAAGGAGAGGTGAGCAGGCTAGTGCTGTTATCCCTGGAGCGTCAGAGGCTGAGGGGTGACCTTATAGAGGTTTACAAAATTATGAGGGGCATGGGTAGGATACATAGACAAAGTCTCTTCCCTGGGGTCCAGAACTGGAGGGCATAGGTTTAGGGTGAGAGGGGAGAGATATAAAAGAGACCTAAAGGGCAACTTTTTCGCACAGAGGGTGGTACGTGCATGGAATGAGCTGCCAGGAAAGTCGTGGAGGCTGGTACAATTGCAACATTTAAAAGGCATTTGGATGGGTATATGAATAGGAAGGGTATGGGCCGGGTGCTGGCAGATGGGACTAGAGTACGTTGGGATATCTGGTCGGCATGGACGGGTTCGACTAAATGATCTGTTTCCATGCTGTACACCTCTATGACTCTATGCCATTTCTCAGCCCAGTTCTACATCCTTTCAATATCCCATTCCAACCTTCAAGAACCCCCCCCCCCCACAATTTCACCAACCTTCGTGTCATTGGCAAAATTACTAACCCAACCCCTCTACTTCCTCATCCAAGTCATTTCTAAAAATCACATGTTGATGCATGTCTCTGTGCGTGTGTTCATGTGGGTGTATATATGTATTGCTGTGTGTCTAGCTCTGCCTGCAATGGGAATCACTTTGTCCAAATGGAAGATTGAGTGACTAAATTAAATTGTGTTGAATAAACGGCTCTCTCTCACTTTCTCTGCCTGTTGCTCTTGTTTTTAAAGTGATACAATGCCCCCTCTGCTGGATTCCACATGCCACTGCACATGGATCAGCTTTATTATGGAGAAAACGTCAGAGTCCGTTACAAAACAATGTAAGCTGCAAGTGAAAAAAAAAACCCACCATTCTCACTAAGAAATGGCTCACTTGAAGGTACCTGGATACAACGTCAGCGGAAATTCAGTATTTAATGTGTATAATATCAGAAACACTGCTCGAAGACAAATTCTACTTTGCAGAGGGAGCACAACATTCCTCCACATGAGCATGTTCACAGCGCCACATTGGACTTGGGTGTGCACGTGTGTGTGTGTGTGTGTGTGTGTGTGTCTGTGTGTGTGTGTCTGTGTGTGTGTGTTGATGGTGCTGTCAGTTTGGATTATGCTGTTAGATGCTGCTGTCTTTCTTTCTCTCTCTCTCTGACTAAATTCTTTCGGGAATGCCTCAGCACCAGATGCAGTGGTATGGGCAGGACTGCAAAGTGTAGCGTTGCATCATTTTTAAAAGCAGAGAGATTTATTGCATAGGTTTGAATCTTCACTGTATGATAGGAAATACATGTTTGTAGGCTGCAATGGTGTAGCAACTCATTGAAATTTGTAAGTTTAATGTTAAAAAAACAGAGAGCAGAGTATTTGTTTTCATGCATAAGTTTCATTTATACATGATGCAAGGAATTCATGCAACTAGTTATTTTACTGTGTTACTAACTTCTCTCTATCCTCGACAATGTTGCTGCATAAATAAATGTTTGGTGGGTGGGTTCTGATAACATCATGTAACCGCCTACCACAATTTCGCACATTGAAACACTTCATCGTTCGCTGTTTATGACATAAATGTGCGGTCTGTTGGATTGTTACTGAGCAGTGAGACCATGTATTTAATAATCAAACATTTGCTGATCAACAATTCTGTTTAATTTCATCAGAACACTCTGAAAGATTTTGTTTTAATGGAGACTTACAAAGGGTTGCAAGCTGACAGAAACTGCCCAGTAGGAAATTCCATTTTCCCGGACAATTTCTGTGTATTGTGGTGTGATGGGAAATCCTCAGGTTTCCAGCTCAACTCTCTCCCTGGGATTAGGGCACTCTGCCGGAAGTGTGAGGGAATACTCCCCACTTGCTTAGATGGATGCAGCTCCAACAACGCTCAAAAAGCTCGGCACCACCCAGAACAAAGCAACCCCCGCTTGATTGGCCCCACATTCACAAAACTCCACTCCCTCCAACTCCAACGCTCAGTAGCAGTGGTGTGTACGATCTGCAAGATGCATGGCAGAAATTCAACAAAGATCCTCAGACAGCACTTTCCAAACCCATGACCACTTCCATCCGGAAGGGCAAGGTCAGCTGCCACCTGGGCACACCAGGCCCTGCAAGATCCCCTCCACGCCCCTCACCATCCTGAATTGGAAATATATCGCCTTTACTTCACTGTTGTTGGGTCACAATCTTGCAATTACTTTCCTCAGCGTCTTGTGGACTGCAGCGGTTCAAAAGACAGCTCACCAAGAGGCAACTATGGATGGGTAATAAATGCTGACCCAGCCAGCATTGCTCACATCCCATTAGTGAATATTGTTAAAATATCATTCCATGGTTTGGAAGCAATAGACCTCCCCTGTGGGCTTCAGTGTGGAATTTTATTTATTTGTAACACAAGGAATTCCTCTAACCTGATATTTTACTGCATTACTGACCTTCGCTCTGAATCCAGACAATGTTTCTGCATAAATAAATGTGTTTGTACAACAACTTAGGTTTTGCAGCATGAAAACCAAATACTCGGAAGTGATACAGAAAAACCGAGTAACTCTCAGAACTGATTCCTTGAATGACATAACATAAGAAACTGACAACATTGATCAACCAAAGGAGGATGAAGCTCCCAGAGATTGTCAACAGCAAAATCACAGCCTTCCTTCTGCTCTCCATCTCTGGGTCTCTGTGATTCTCTCCTTTGCTCTCACCCTTCAGCCTCTTCCTGACTCGACTGGTCACTAAAATGTTTCTGATTGTCAGAGCATTGAGCATCAGAATTAAAGCAAATGGCAGTAAAGGGGTCAAAACTCTATCAAGCCAATCCAATACCACCCACCAAGTCTCAATATGGTAGCTTGACTTTGTTCTACAGTAGAATGGCACATTGCTGATTATCGTCACTGGCTCATATTGAAAATAGAAGGGAAAGTTTTTCAAACAGAGCAGGGTGCAGGTTGTTGTTAGAACCACAGTCACAGTTTTCTCAGTGCAATAGTTTGTTTTCAGCTTCTGGCAACAAATGGTCACAAATCGATCAAAGGAGAAAGTGACAGTGAACCAGACAGAGCAGTCCTAGTCACATGTATCAGGGCCCCAGTAACACTGCAGACTGGAGTGATGCCCAGGAAACACCGTGGGTAATAATGAGTGCGATTCTCCACAGTATAACACCAGTGATAATGAGCGCCAGATCAGCAGCTGCCATAACCACCAGGTAGCGAGTGGTGCAAGGAGAAACACCACAGTTTCCCCTAGAAAGGGTAACAGTTGGCAGTAAATTAACTGTGGGAGACAAAAGGGAAATGATGTAGTGAATTACAGATCAGTAGTTCCCTCCACCTTTTCCAAAAAGTAACAATAAGATTTTACAATAAACAACTACCACATTGTTGGACTGGAAGTGATCACAGTTGAGTGAGTTTGAATTTTAAGACTTTCACACCCACCCCAGATTGTCTTCCGACCCAGCGACTCCAGAGAATACGGAGTTGGACAGAGACTGAGCTCAGGGTCCCTCCTGGGAGAGCACAAGGAAGTCTGAGATTTGGCTTGGGTTGCAAGGTAACTATATAAATGAGTGCAATAGATTTTTACAGTTCTCAGCTCCAACTCTGAGGGTTGCAGAACCCCATTAGACACCTCACCCCAACTCAGTCACAGGACTGGTGATTGGACTATCGATAAACCAAACTCTCCCCTTCTCCTTGGATCAGGACATCCTCGGTTCAAACCTTGGACCAAACCTTCATCAGAGCCATAACAGAACTAGGAAACAGGTCAGCAGAACCTACACAAGATCTTGAACAACACTTCTCCATATATATGACACAAGTTCAGTTCCCTTTGTGATAATGTATGTGTTAGGACTGTTCTGGTGTTTCCATTGCAAATCTATACATCTGTACATGACAAACATTTTGACGTGCAGGGATCAGGAAAACAATTTGTTAAGATTTGCATCCACTACCAGAGACAGTGAGGAGGAGAGAATTTCCAGCAGGGATGATAGTTTGACGAAACTTTACAAAGTAAAACAGGGCACATATCCCTCAGTTCTTTTGCTTCACAAAAATAGTCCCACCTCAGATTTAAAATTCAAAACTAATCCAGTACTCACTGCCATTTGTAAATAATTATTTCCAGCACGTTACCACCCTTTGTGTGTCAAAGTGCTTCCCAAGCTGGAACACTCAAACCAAATTCTCATACAATGCTCCCTCACTCTGGAATCCCCAACCAATGAGAATAGTTTCTATTTTCCAGTTGTTATTGTTAATATTTTGTAGGACTTTGTTCAGATCATACCTTAACCTTCTAAATTCTAGAGAAAACAGACTTCATTTTGTGTAAGAAAACAGAAAATGTTGAAGAAACTGAGCAGGTCTGGTAGAATCTGTGGAGACAAAACAGAATTAAATTATCCAGTTGAGTGACCCTTCTTCAGAACTAACTTGCCTGATCTCTGCTCACATCCTAACATCGTATGAAACCGGAATAGTTGACAGAACACTGAGATCAGCGAATGCTGCAGCAGCAGTGACGTTGGGAGTCTCTGCCATTAGAGAATTGTACCGAGAATGCTGCTCAGTGAATTGCTGTAACTGTCCTGGTATCTGGATAAGGCTGACCCGTCAGTGAGCTGGAAACATTATTGTTCAAAAGATAAAACCAGAGAGCAGATCAGCAGAAGATTAAAACAAGTTCAGTTCTCATAAAACCATACCAGGAACGCCAATAAAAGCAAGGATGGTGTAGAACACCCTCTCCACGTGTTGAATTAGTCGATGCATTTTTCTATGCAAGGAGATCTGTCCCTTCAGGTAGCTGACAAGCTCCTTCTTTGAAACTCTGAGCTGGTGCATTCCCAGAGACGCTGCCTTATTCTGTCTGGAAGCGCCCTGGGGAGATCGAGGTGACAGCATTACTCAGCTTTATTGCTGTTTTTCAAATTTCTGTCAATGAACAAACTAACTACAAAAACAAGTTTAATCCCAATTATGAAGGAGTGTTCCTGCTCAGTACATCATAACGAAATAACAAAAAACAGAATCTGGAATATGCCAGCAATAACACTGTCCACTCAAACAACATGAGCCTCAACCCAAGATCACAAAATATGTCAACTCATGATGCATTGAGACAATTTACTCCAAGTGTGAAAATATGCCTCAGAGCTGTTCTTCTGCACTCTAGGGTAGGAGCTGCCATCTCTAAACAAGAACATTTCATTCACTGATTGAAATGTGATTCTTCTCGCACACTCAATGTGTGTGTTGCTGCTGAGATCAGCATTTATTCCTCATTCCCTGTTTCCCAGGATCAGGAGTCACATGAAGGACCAAGGGAGTCGAGCA
Organism: Chiloscyllium plagiosum; assembly: GCF_037043375.1. NCBI lineage: Eukaryota > Metazoa > Chordata > Chondrichthyes > Orectolobiformes > Hemiscylliidae > Chiloscyllium > Chiloscyllium plagiosum. Next base: position 37,828,509 of record NW_028270178.1, read on the forward strand.
TATTGCTTTTCCTGAGGGAAAGGGACTCAGTGAATAAAATGGGCTTCATATTAATGAAGATAGCACTGACCTCACTCTTAATGTTACTGTCCATTCAGAAACATCACGGACCACAGTCTTAATTTCACTCCCTATTCAGAGACCTCACGTAACTCCCTTTTCTTGTCACTCTCAATTCAAATACATCATGGACATCACCATTATTATCTGTCCAGCCAGATTAATCTCTAATCTCAATCTTAGTGTCTCTGTCAAATCAGATCCATCATCCACCTCACTCTAGCATTGTAGCTACTGTGGGTAACAAGGAAGGCAAGTGGCATTCTGACAGTTATTATTAAAGGAATAGAGTATTTAACTGTGTAAGTGTTGTCACAATTGCAGAAAGCATTAGTGAGCCCTCAACTGGAGTATTCAGGAGCGGTTTGGACCCCTCACTTCAGGAGGGATATAATTTCATTGGAAACAGTGCAGAGGAAGTTCATGAGGTAATTCCAGAGATGAGGCTGTTGTCTAATTCCTCCTTAAGTGTGGTGCTGGGAAAGCTCAGCAGGTCAGGCAGCATCCGAGGAGCTAGAGAAACGATGCTTCGGGAATGAGGCTTGTGGGTCGAGGATTCTCCTGCTTCTCAGATGCTGCCTGACCTGCTGTGCCTTTCCAGCACCACACTCACGACTCAATCTCCAGCATCTGCAGTCCTCACTTTCTCCTAATTCCTCTTTAAAACACGTCTAACGACTCCACCCAGAATGATCTGAATGAATGTGCCCAGGTGTCACACAATTCTGAAACGGTCAATTCACTACAAACACAAGCCGACCCCAAATTAACAGTCCCTTCTTCATTCAGAAACATGTTCCAATACCCTGTAATTATAGATATAACTATCTCTATCCTGTTTGGCTCCTTAAACTCCTCACTAGTTCCTGAATCTCTTGCAGATTTACCCTGTCTCTCTCTCTCTCCCTTTCTCTGTCTCTGGGTCTGTGAAGTTGCTTTCTTTCTCTCTCTTTCTCTCTCTCTCTCCCCATCTGTCTCTCTCTCTTCCCCGCTCACACTCTCCCCCCTCTCTTTCCCTCTCTCTCTCCCCCTTCACAGACTCTCCCTCTCTCTTTCTCTCTCTCTCCTCTCTCTCTCCCCCTCTCTCTCCCGTCAGTCTCTCCCTCTCTCCCCCACTCTGTCCCCCTCTCTAGCACTCTCTCTCTCCCCCTCCCTCTCTCTCCTTCCCTCCCTCTCCTTCCCTCTCTCTCCCACTCTCGCTCCCTCTCTTCCTTCCCTGTCTCGCTCCACCTCCCCCTCTCTCCCTCTCTCAACGCCCCCTCTCTCTTTCCCACCCCTTTCTCTCTCTCCCACCAACCCCTCTCTCACTCTCTCCCCCCTCTCTGTCTCTCTCGTCTCTCTCTCACCCTCCCTCTCTCTCCCCACACCCTCTCTCGCTCCCTTTCTCTCCCACTCTCTCCCTCTATCTCTCTCTCCCCCTCCCTCTCCCTCTCTCTCTCTCCCAACCCCACCCCCCTCTCTCTCCCAATGTCTTTCTACCTGGTTCCTCTTCTGTTTGGTAGGTTAGTTGTTGGGGATGTGCGTGTCCAGGGTAACTGTTACATTTCACATTATGCTGCTGTCATTACCACCTGGCTGCTGTGTTCGCACTGTGCCTGGTGTGTGGGTTTTGTGACTGTCGAGTTTTGCTTGGCCAATATACCCAGCATTCCCTGCTGTTTGGCTAAGGTGACCATCTATCTGTATTAAACAGGACGGAGAAAGGGAGGAGTGCAGATACTGGAGATCAGAGTTAAAATGTGTGGTAGTAGGAAAGCCCAGTCAGTCAGGCAGCAGCGAGGAGCAGGAGAATCGACGTTCCTGATGCTGCTTAACTGGCTATGCTTTTCCAGCATCATACTTGAACAGTCAGGAGGCTGCTAAATTCCCCACCACCACCACACACACCAAACCCCTCCCCGACCTTTTAATCAGACAGAAGCTTATGTGGTGATGCTTGTTGTCAGAGATTGTGTGAAAACCATTGCGTACATTGGTCAAACCGATCACCATTCGTCTGATAAGTGACATCAGAGAAATGAATCATAGAATCCCTATAGTGTGGAAGCAGGCCATTCAGCACATCGAGTGCAAAATGACCCTCTGAAAAGAATTCCATTCAGACCCGCCTCCCGACCCTATTGCAGTAACCCTACAATTCAACTAACCTGGCCAATCCACCGAACCTGCCCACCTTTGGGCTGTGGGAGAAAACCCCTGGTGCATGTAGAGGGAACCCATACAGGCACGGGGAGAGTGTGTGAACCCCACACAGAAAGTCATTCAAGGCTGGAATCAAACCTCACTCCCTGCCATTATGAGGGACCAGTGCTAACCACTGAGCCACTGTGCCATCCCGAATTGTTTCTACAAAACACATCCCTTATGGATTATCCATATGGGATTGTGGTACATAGACAACATTCAGCGATCGGAACATAAACAAGTGAAGATACCTGCTGGCTCAAAATACTGGAGTTCCCTCCCTCGGGCGCATTGTGGGTCTACCTACAGCACATAGCCTGCAGCGCTTCAAGGAGGCAGCTCATCCCCACCTTCTCAATAGCAGCAAGGGACAGCTAATAAACACTGGCCCATCCAGTGACTCTCATATCCTGCAAATGAATAGGAATAAAGTGATTATTCTGGGAGTTCCACCTATCTTATAGCCCTGGTAGTGTGCCCAGGCTTTATTCATAGTGATCGTGCACACCTGTTGGGGTATCCACCGTCTGCAGCCAACAATCATAACCACTGGTATTTTAAGTTAGCCAAGACAAGGGGATTGACCAGTAACTCTGCTGTCCTGTATGCTGAGGCTAGATGATGAAGGAGTTCCCTTCTCTGGTACCCCAAGATATATCAAGGAGAGCCCAGTTAGGACCACAGCTTGATGTGAGGGGAGCCGAATTCATGGATGACAGGCTATGGGCATGTGATAGTGTGGTGTGTTCATTCACATTTACTTCAGGCTGGTCCCTGTCAAAGACCCCTGTCATCCATAGCATATGGGAGGGTATCATGTTAACTCATCCACACACCGTTTTTATATAATTCGGATACTTTCGACTTCAAAGGTCCTGATCCCAACTTTGTCGCTCGGGATAATTGGAATCCCTGGCACCAAGCCCAGTGCCACACCGAGAGTGCCCTTGCAGCTGTCATTATATGAGACGTTGGTGAGCTGCTGTAACTGACAGTGAGAGATGGTCATGTGGGTCTTCTTCTGGAACAAACGCTGTTTGTTACTAATCCAGGACGGGCCTTTCCCTTGGCCAGCCTGCCTGAGGTCCTCCCTCAGCTGTTCCATCATCCCCGTTACTGTAGATACTGCACACGTTGTGGTTTTCCTGCTCGCCGCCATTCCTGATTGGGTCCTGGATGATTTGTTTAATCATCCTGGTGTGACCCTCCAGGATGGTCATTAACTGGTGGCCTGCCTGATTCTTCAGTGGCTTTCCCATGGTCTCCTGTTGATTGTGTGTGTTCAGTCCTTCTAGGGTTCGGTTATCTTGTTGGGTCAATATCCTGAGTTTATTTCCAAATTAGTCAAGTCACGGGCATTGACCGGTGACACTCCCGCCATGTGTGCTGTGGCTAGATCATTAAGGGGTTCCCTTTTCTTCCGTCTGTTAACCGCTGGTCTGGGTTTTCCCTCATATTTCCCTATCGCTACTTCCATTATTCTGTGGGTCAGATGGGATGTTAATCATTTCAATGGGGAAGGATCCCACTCCGGTAACTGTATCTCTGGTGCTATGGTTATGGTTGGTATTATTCTGTGGTGAATATTATTGAACTGGGTTTTCCCTGTGAGTTTAATGATGAGTCTATTGCAAGGGCACGGTGTGTGAGGGACAAGCTGGGGAAGGAGCCTTCAGTCCTGTTCTCAGCCCGTTTTTAATTTGTTTTCCGAGGAATTCTGGTGGGACTTCTTGAGGTATTGCTATCTGAACTCTGACCTTGTCCGGGTTGTGTGCTAGCCATCCCACTGCCATTAACCCATTCTGAGGGAATCCCCACAAATCGCCTGTGATCCCCACACTCCTGTAACACAATGTGGAATCCCATGAGGTTTCCTGTACACCACGAGCTGCTAATCACACCTGAATTCCACTGATTCCGCAGGGTGGTCCCAGAGGGTCCCGTCGACACACACCGTGGTGCCTGGTGGGTCATACCACAGGGAACCTGGGTACATCCTTCTCCCCTGGGCCTGTGCTACACCTTTCCATGCATTCATTATAAACCTCATACACAACAAGTAATAAACACTCCAGAAAGTCACATCAGTGCCTTGGGGTAGCAGCTTCGGTGTACTTCCTGAACAGACTGCAAGAGCTTTTTCTGTAAATACCTTGGTAATCTGACACAGTGTTCTACATAACATAACAAAATTGCCAAATTATCCAATGAGTATCCATTCCTGTCCATCCCCGGTGATGGAATAATTGTGCCCTGTGTGCAGGACGTAGTGTGGAGCCAGAATCAGAGAGTCATTATTTTACCTACACTGTGTTCTAGAATCATGCTTTCGAAATCTTTTCACGAATTTGCCATTCATTTATCTTCACGTGTCTGTCAGGTTATTTCCTAGATCACAGGATTTGTCTACAAGAAGCTTAGAATGCTTACTCTTTCTTAATTTGACCCTGTTCCATATATATGCGAATTGTGTCATCGGAGTGCCTCTCTTCAATTCATTTCCCTGAGGTCCTGAAACAAGTTGAGATGAGGTGTTCAGGGAGCAAGGGCAAGGCCTCCTCTGGTCCCTCTGCTGAAGTCCCCTGTAAAAGGAGTCCTAACTGGGTCGTTGGACAGTATTTCATTTGAATTAAGCACCAGAGGAGATACATAATACAGTGACAATTCTTTGGTGTGAATACGAACATATCTGTAGAAATGTGGGGGAATGAAAGCAGATGCACTTTTGCAGGAAGGTAGAGTTAAAGTTTGAAATCAGATCGGCCATGAAGTATCGAATGGTGGAAGAGATTGGAAGGGCCGAATGGACCTCTTCTTGTTCCTTGACCTCTTCTTGTTCCTTGTATGTATGTTCACATCACCAGGCCTCTTCTCCCATTCATTGCCTAATTACTGTTCAATATGCAATTGGGATGGCTCTCAGTTCCATTAGGAAATTTCAAACCAATGGAATCTCATAGTGTACCACGTGACCAAGACATTGTTGGAACTTTCCTGGTAAATAATGCCCAGTCCCCACTAAAACATGGAAAGTAAGTGAAGCACAGGCTGCAATTTGCTTTTGGAAATTGTCAGGTGGGTCATGAAGAATGAGGTTGAAAATGTAGCAATGCAGAGCCTTTCCTTTCTTATTTGTTTGACTGTATAATTTTCAAAAGGAAGAAGTGAGCTTGTCTGAGCCATGAGGTTCTTCTGAACTTGTGCACAGTGCACTAAAGTAGAGGGTGAGAGATGCTGGAGGAGCAGACCTTTACAATAATACAGTGGTTATAACTGTGTGAAAAATTAGAGATTGTTTATCCTTTCATGGCTCCAAATTCTAAACAAGGCACACGTGATAGAATTTACATTTACATCTCCATTACACCACCCATTCACCTTCAACCCTTCCAGTAACATCTTTCTGATTCTGAGATGCCATTCAGTGAGCGCCTCCACCATTCCCTCCATTTCACTGATGGCCTCCTACCTTCATTCCCCAATCAAATGCCTGGAACTCAGACACATGGTTCTGAAAGAATGAGAAAGCACAGAGAGATGTTTATTTCAGTTCTCGTTTTGATTACAACCTTCATTCAGTGACGCAGAATAAAGCTGAAACATGAGACATAACCTGCTGAGTGTCTTCATTCGGTGAGAAGGAGCAGTGGGACCTCATCACTGCATTTCGGGTCTGCAGCATGCCAGCCCATGGAAGCAATGCAGTGGGAAAGACTCCTCTTGTGGATTGCAATACTGTAGTCCTTTCAACACACTGTTCTAGCCCAGCTCCAGGAATTCTGAATCCGAACCTGAAAAATGCATTGATTGAAGAAGAAGGAACGTGAAAACAGTATGAAGCTGATGAGGTTAGCAGTGTCTCTGTGCCTAACTCTGCACTTTATTTTATTTTCTGCTTCATTAAGCTACAAAACTGCAGCGCAACCCAAACCATCTGCCCCATGAAAGGTGACAATCTGACACCGTTCTCTAAAGTACAATGGAAGTTAATTTCCAACAACTGCAGGCGGGTCAATGTGACCCCGTTGGTGTGCAGATTTTGATTAAACCTGGAGCAGATCAACATGATTCCAACTGGACATGGACCATATGTTAGTGTGGACTTGAAAGTAAATGAAGCAACTGCTTCTGATGGAATCATTAAAAGATTAATAAAGAGAGGGCTGTCCAAAGTTCTCCTACAGATGATTAAATAAGAGACTGGATAACAACTGAAACTATTGTAATGAATGGCCCAATCTGACCATAGGGAAATAATGTGGTAGGACAGGAACGTGCTGACTGATCGTAAATCATTGCAATTTGAAGACAACAGAATGGCAGCCAAGTTGTTTTTTTTTCAATGATGTGTATTTTACTCTTGTTTTTCTCGACATACGTATGACATAGATATTCAAATATCGAGAGAAAACAAATGAACATTTTCTTTGACAGCAAACTTGGAATTGGTGCAGATGGTGAGGATGATACAGACCAATTGCTTTGGTGCACAGACTGGCTCATTATAATATCAGCAGGAAATAGCAGCCAATAGTGGAGTGACCGTAACAGAATGAAGGCAGCACTGAGCCGACTGCCTGCCCCTCTTCCGCGGTTACGTTAGGGCCCGGGTGTCCTTGGAGAAGGAGCACGCGGTGTCGACCAACACCCTGGAGTTGTTCAGGGAGAGGTGGGCGCCGCAGGGAGTGGAGTGCATCATTTCTCCCTCCAACTCTATTTTGATTTAGTCCCTACCCTTCCCTTCACTGTTTTGATCACACAGCACTGTCCCTTGATGTGAAGGGCAGTACTTGTCACTGGCCACCCGGGTGTTTTCCTATCTTCCTGGTGGTGGAAATTGAATAAAGATTCGTGCACTTTGTGTCTTCCACTGTGTCTCACACCTGCACTCACACACCATGGGTGCAGGGGATAAAATAAGCACTACCGCATTTAGGTGGTAGTGTGAGGGTTAAATTTAAAAAAAGAAAAAAAAAAAACAGAAGGTTCTTCCTGGTGGTGGAAATTGAATAAAGATTGGTGCACTTTGTGTCTTTCACTGTGTCTCACACCTGCACACACACACCATGGGTGCTGGGGATAAAATAAGCACTACCGCACTTAGGTGGTAGTGTGGGGTTAAAAAAAAAGAAGGCAGCACTGAGCCGACTGCCTGCCCCTCTTCCGCGGTTACGTTAGGGCCCGGGTGTCCTTGGAGAAGGAGCACGCGGTGTCGACCAACACCCTGGAGTTGTTCAGGGAGAGGTGGGCGCCGCAGGGAGTGGAGTGCATCATTTCTCCCTCCAACTCTATTTTGATTTAGTCCCTACCCTCCCCTTCACTGTTTTGATCACACAGCACTGTCCCTTGATGTGAAGGGCAGTACTTGTCACTGGCCACCCGGGTGTTTTCCTATCTTCCTGGTGGTGGAAATTGAATAAAGATTCGTGCACTTTGTGTCTTTCACTGTGTCTCACACCTGCGCACACACATACCATGGGTGCTGGGGAAAAAAGAAGCACTACCGCACTTAGGTGGTAGTGTGGGGGTTAAAAAAAAGAGGAAAAAAAATATATAATCAAGGAATTTTGCTGGGGATAAAATAAGCACTACCGCACTTAGGTGGCAGTGTGGGGTTAAAAAAGAAAAGGGAGAAAAAAAAATGAAGGCAGCACTGAGCCGACTGCCTGCCCCTCTTCCGCGGTTACGTTAGAGCCCGGGTGTCCTTGGAGAAGGAGCACGCGGTGTCCACCAACACCCTGGAGTTGTTCAGGGAGAGGTAGGCGCTGCAGGGAGTGGAGTGCATCATTTCTCCCTCCAATTTTATTTTGATTTAGTCCCTACCCTCCCCTTCACTGTTTTGATCACACAGCACTGTCCTTTGATGTGAAGGGCAGTGTTTGTCACTGGCCACCCGGGTGTTTTCCTATCTTCCTGGTGGTGGAAAAAAGAAAAAAAAAAATGAGGCCGCACTGCGCCGACTGCCTGCCCCTCTTCCGCAGTTACGTTAGAGCCCGGGTGTCCTTGGAGAAGGAGCACGTGGTGTCCACCAACACCCTGGAGTTGTTCAGGGAGAGGTGGGCGCCGCAGGGAGTGGAGTGCATCATTTCTCCCTCCAACTCTATTTTGATTTAGTCCCTACCCTCCCCTTCACTGTTTTGATCACACAGCACTGTCCTTTGATGTGAAGGGCAGTGTTTGTCACTGGCCACCCGGGTGTTTTCCTATCTTCCTGGTGGTGGAAATTGAATAAAGATTCGTGCACTTTGTGTCTTTCACTGTGTCTCAAACCTGCGCACACAGACCATGGGTGCTGGGGAAAAAATAAGCACTACCGCACTTAGGTGGTAGTGTGGGGGTTAAAAAAAAGAAAAAAAAGCAAAAGAAAAAAAAAGAAAAAAAAATCAAGTGCAAAAGAAAAAAGAAATGAAGGCAGTACTGAAGGCACTCATAAAAGACTAAAGGGAGCTAACATCTACAGAACGGCAGAGTTTTAAATGTGTACAGGGATAGAGTCGCCTTGGTGTTCATGTGCATATGTCTTTTACTGTGACAGGAACTGCTGAAGAGGGAATTAGCAAACGTATAGCATCTTAGGTATCATGAATGACACATTGAGTAAAGATGAACAGAAGATGTACGAACAGAAAAGAGTGCCTTTGATGGAAATCTGGAATCTAACCCCCAGTAGGTCTGGCAACATCTGTGATGAGAGAACCAGATCCCATTTCTCCCAACCAATCCCTGAGCCACCAATGTCTCTCCCTAATCTGAATGGCCCTGTGCCAATTAACACTGAGCATATATATTAATCCAGAGGTGCATCTTCTGAATTAGACACCAAGCTCCTGATGGTGAGTCGGCATGACCTTGTTTCCTGCCTGGTTTATATTGTCTGTAACTACGTGGATCAGTAAGATTGTCTCCTGCTCGTTCCATTGTGAACTCATCTACAGCCTGACCTTTGGTTCTGAACCCCAGCACAAGAAGGGAACACAGCCTCTGAGACTCACGGTAATTGCTGCAGGAAATGCAGGTTTGTGGGCGGCACGGTGGCACAGTGGTTAGCACTGCTGCCTCGCAGCGCCAGAGACCCGGGTTCAATTCCCGCCTCAGGCGACTGACTGTGTGGAGTTTGCACATTCTCCCCGTGTCTGCGTGGGTTTCCTCCGGGAGCTCCGGTTTCCTCCCACAGTCACAAAGATGTGCAGGTTAGGTGAATTGGCCATGTTAAATTGTCCATAATGTTAGGTAAGGGGTAAATGTAGGGGTATGGGTGGTTTGCGCTTCGGCGGGTCGGTGTGGACTTGTTGGGCCGAAGGGCCTGTTTCCACACTGTAAAGTAATCTAATCTAATCTAATCTAAAAGTTGTCGAGTCCTGTGAGCCCCCACCTACAATTCCATTACTTTTGGCGTTCTCCCACTTGATTGGTTTTCTGTTCCTTCTGGTGTCACTCTTTCCAAAGATGAGGCTACTGTATCCCTGCTGTCTGGCTCGCTACGCATACCTCGCTCACAATCGCACTCTCCTATCACTGAACACTGACCAAGTCAGACAATCTAACCCGAAAAGGTGTGACGGCCTCCTGCTGCAAATAATCCAACAAACATTCCCCCTCCCCAAGGCACTGTCTGTATTTCAGAGTCGAGAGTGTCGCGTTGGAAAAGCACAGCCGGTCAGGCAGCATCCAAGGAGCAGGGGAAGCGATGTTTTGGGCATAAGCCCTTCATCAGTAATGAGGCTTATGACCCAAGGGGGCTGAGAGATAAACGGGAGGGGAGGGCGGGCGGTGGGACTGGGCACAAGGTAGTTGAGAGTGCGATAGGTGGATGAAGGTGGGGGTGAAGGTGATAACTGGGAGAAGAGGGTGGAACGGATACATGGGAAGGAAGATGGACAGGTAGAAAAGCACAAAGGAGCTGTGGTGATTTGAAAGCTTGGATCAACGTGGGGGGAGGGAAATGAGGAAACTGGTAAAATCCACATTGATTCCTTGTGGTTGCAGGGCCCCGAGGTGGAAGATGAGGCGTTCTACCTCCAGCTATCAGATAGTGAGCGAGTCACGATGGAGGAGGCCCACGACCTGCTTGTCCTTTGTGGAATAGGAGGGGGATTTGAAGTGTTCGGCCACAGGGCAGTGGGATTGCTTTGTGAAATTCTCTGGAGATGTTCTCTGAAGCGTTCTTCAAAAGGCGTCCTGTCTCCCCAATGTAGAAGAGATCGCATTGGGAGCAATAGATATAGTTGATGACATGTGTGGGCGTGCAGGTAAATTTCTCGGATGTGGCAGGATCCTTTGGGGTGTGGGTACAGGTTTTACAACTCTTGTGGTTTCAGGGGAAGGTGCCGGGGTTGGGGGTGGGCTGATGGAGGGGGTATGGACTTGACAAGAGAATCACGGAGGGCATGGTCTCTCTGGAATATAGTTAGGGGGGAGAAGGGAAATATATCTCAGGCGGAAGGTCTGCTTGTAGATGGCTAAAATAACAGAGGATGATGCAATGTATTCGGAGGTTGGTGAAGTGGAAGGTGAGGACCGAGAAGTTTGTGCTTGTTGTGGTTGGGAGGGGTGGGGTTCAAGGATGGACGTGCGGGAACTGGATGAGATACGCTAGAGGACATCATTGACCACATGGGAGAGGAAATTGGTGTCTTTGAAGAAGGAGGCCATCTTGTGTTCTGTGGTTGAACTGGTCCTCCTGGGAGCAGATGTGGCAGAAGCAATGGAATTGGAAATCAGGGCTAACATTTTTACAGTAGGCAGGGTGGAAGGGGGTGTAGTCCAGGTAGCTTTGGGAGTTGGTGGGTTCGTAGGAATGTCAGTGTTGAGTCGGTCACCGTTAATGGAGTTGTAGAGGTCCAGGAAGGGGATGGAGATGTCCGAGATAGTCCAGGTGAACTTTAGGTTAGGGTGGAATGTGTTGGTGAAGTTGCTGAACTATTCAACCTCCTCGTGGGAACACAAGGTGGCAGCGATACAGTCATCAATGTAGCAGACGAAAAGGTGGGGAATAGTGCCAGTATAACTACGGAAGATGGACTGTTCCACGTAGCCGACAAAGAGGCAGGCAGAGCTGGGGTCTATGCAAGTTCCCATTGCTACCCCTTTGGTCTGGAGGAATTGGGAGGATTCAAAGGAGAAATTGTTGAGGTTGAGGACCAGTTAAGTCATACGAATGAGAGTGTCAGTGGAAGGGTACTGATGGGGACGTCGGTAGAGGAATAAATGGTGGGCTTGGAGGCCATGGTCATGGTGGATGGAGGTGTATAGGGACCGAATGTTCATGGTGAAGATGAGGTATTGGGTGCCGGAAAAACGAAAGCCTTGGAGGAGGTGGAGGGCACAGATGGCGTCAAATGTCGGTGGCAAGTTCCTGGACCAGGTGGATAAGACAGCATCGAGGTAGGTGGAGATGAATTCGGTGGGGCACGAGCAGGCTGAGACAATGTGTCAGCCAGGGTAGTCAGGCTTTTGGATCTTGTGGAGGAGGTAGAATTCGGTGGTGTGGGGTTCCTGAACTATGAAGTTGGAGGCTGTGGGTGAGAGATCCCCAGAAATGATGAGGTTATGGATGATCTGGGAGATGATGGTTTGGTGATAGGATGCGTGGGTTCCTGACCAGGGCGCGGTAGGAGGAGGTGTCCGTGAGTTGGCATCTGGCTTCAGCGGTTTAGAGGTCAGTGCACCAATATACAATAGCGCCCCCCAACCCTTGTCTGCTGGTTTGATGGTGATATTGGGGTTGGTTGGGCAGGAGTGGAGGACTGCAATTTGCAAGGATTAGAGGTTGGAGTGGGTGGGGTGGCAGGATGAGGCAGTCAATGTTATGGCGGTAGTTGGAAATAAAGATGTTGAGTGCAGGTAACAGACTGAGAAGGGTTGTCCAGGTGTATGGGGTGTGTTGGAGACAGGCGAAGGGGTCCTTGGAAGGTGGGTTGGAGTCTTGATGGAAAAAAGTAAGCATGGAGGCGGAGGCTGTGGAAGAAGTGTTTGATGTCACACTGCTTGTTGAATTCATTGATCCGGGAGCAGAGGGGGAAATGGAGGTGAGACCTTTACTGAGGACTGACCGTCCATCCTCAGTGAGAGGGAGGTCTGGGGGGATGGTAAAAACACAGCCGGACTGGGAGCTAGGACCTGGTGTCGAGCTGGAGTTGGGAGTGAGTGTGGTTATGGTATCCTGGCTGATGTCACCAAAGGAAGTGATGCACACTGTGGGGGCGGAAGCAGTGCATTTGGTGGCATCCGCAGGGGCGAAAGTGACGTTCTCAATGTCTTCAGCAGCAGTTGCATGTTCGTCGGTGGTGTTCCAGTAAGTGATGTTGGTTGAGGCAGAATTGGCTAAGGTGGCAGCAACCATGTGTGATCTGTCCGACCAGTCCAACTTCCTTTCCACCTATCAGCTCCGCACTCCACTCCGACCTATCACCATCACCCCCCACTTTCATCTACCTATCGTATTCACAGTTACGTTACCCACAGCCCGACCCTTTTTTAAAATCTCTCAGCCACTTTCCTACGAAACCCCACCCCACATTCCTAATGAAGGTCTTGTGTCCGAAATGTTGACTCTCCTGCTCCACAGATGTTGCCTGAACTGCTGTGCTTTTCCAGCACAACAATTCTGACTTTTTATGCACTAGCCCTCATCAGTCAGGGCATTGGATACCGAAGTAGGGAAGTTATGTTGCAGTTATATAGGATGTTGATGAAGCCGCACTTGGAGTATTGTGTTCCGTTTTGTTCACCTTGTTACAGGAAGGATGTTATTAAACTGGAAAGAGTGCAGAAGAAATTTACAAGGATGCCGCCAGAACTTATGAGTCTGAGTTATAGGGAGAGATTGGACCAGCTAAGACTTTTTTCTTTCGGGTATAGGAGACTGAGAGGGGACATTATTAAGATGTATAAGATCATAAGGATCATGATAGGATGAATGCACTCAGTCATTTTCCCAGGACTGGGGAATCGAGGACTGGAGGGCATCAGTTTAAGATTAGAGGAAAAACAATAAATGGGAAATTAATGGGCTTTTTTTTACACAGTGGGTGGTTTGCATGTGGAATGAGCTGTCAGCTGACGTGTTTGAGGCGGGTACATTAACATTAAAAAGGCATTTGGATAATGCATTGATAGGAAAGGAGTAGAAGGACATGGGCCAAGTGCAGGGAAATGGGGTTCGAACATTTTGGTCAGTATGGACCAGTTTGGGCCAAAGGGCCTGGCTTCATGCCATATGGTTCTATGACTTAATGGTAAGGTTCTGAGGAGTGTTGCTGAAGAAAGAGACGTTGGAGTGCAGGTTCCTAGGTCCTTGAAAATGGAGTCGCAGCTAGACAGGATAGCGAAGAAGGCATTAGGAACGCTTGTCTTTATTGGTCAGTGCATTGAATATGGGAGATGAGAGGTCATGTTGTGGCTATACAGACATTGGTTCGGCAACTTTTAGAATATTGTGCGCAATTCTAGTCTCCCTGCTTCAGGAAGGATGTCTTTAAACTTGGAAGAGTTCAGAAAACCCTTCAATTGTATTGATTCTATATTTCAGAAACTGATGGACTTGTTGATCATTATCTGATTTTCTGCTGTATTCTACATCTCTATCATATGCAGTTTGTTGAGTCTTTCCTCACTGGTATTTTGAATGGTAAAATTTCACTGCAGTCGTCAGACTTTAAAATTTGTTCATTTCTATTCCATTATTTATAATCAGTAATGCCCAGATTAGAATAACTAGCTCAGAAGAAAGATGCTGCGGGAAAAGTACAGCAGGCCAGGCAGCAACCGAAGAGCAGCAGAATCGACATTTTGCCCAAAACGTTGATTCTCTGGCTCCTCGGATGCTGCCTGACCTGCTGTGCTTTTCCAGCACCGCTCTCTCAACTCTGATCTTCAATATCTGCAGTCCTCACTTTCTCATCAGAATAAAGATGATTTGTTTTTGGTAGCACTGTGGCTACAGACTGACAGACAAAGGAACAGAAGGAGAAGGCTCTGCAGTTTAATGTAAAAATCACCACATGATTTTAAATGTAATATTAATCACCATGGAATCAAGAGAAATTAAAGTGTTTAGTGCAATGAATAGAGAACAAAATGCAAAAATAAATCAGCAGCTTTCATAACATTTGTGATGCAGTCACTGGCATCTACTGAACTCCCATAACAAACAAATTGCCATCAGATAAATGGCAATTTCATGGAGTAGATTTTATCGCTTAGGGCGGAGAGTGAAATAGGTTTGTTATTGGACCAACAATACAAAGGTTACACTAATAAACCACAGAACAGCATGAGAATTTTAATTCAGCTTGCTAAAACTGGATTGTAAAAGAGAATTGTCACGTTCTGGATGTAGATTTGCTCGCTGGGCTGGAAAGTTTGTTTTCAGACATTTCATCACCACTCTAGGTAACATCTTCAGTGAACGTCCGGATGAAGCTGTCAAGGATTATTAATTTGTCAGAGGTTACTAATCTGTCAGTTGTTTTGCAAAGGACTGATAAGGCTGCCTTTTTATGGTTTGTTCTTTATCTGAGTCCAGATCCTCCCCAGTGTCAGTGACTGTTGAGTCCACAGCCTCTGAAATACCCTATTCCAGTCAGTGTATCAAACCTTTGCTTCACTAAGAAAGTAGTCCAATAGCAACATCTCGGGGCAATTTGAGTCAAGAGTCAGAATGTCTTTAACAATAACAATCGTGGCTGGCAAACACTTGGAAAAGAAACTTGCCACTGGGGTGCAAACTTTGAGTTTTCAAACTTGATTTGGAAATTGAAAGGTTTCTGTGAGGTCATTATTTCCAATGGTAGTTTTTAAGGAGAGGAGCAGCTGAAGGCTTTGCCCCCTCAGACCCCAGGGATCACCACATAGCTTCTTGTGTTAACGTGGACGGAACCTGGTGTATCCATTACAACAGGCAGACAGCACCATGTTTAACACCTCATCGATGAAGGCAACGGTCAATTGGAAAGAGAATCAGACCAAGGATTAAAAAACACAATCCATCTCAAATCACTAATCAACATGACGAAAGCCAAAGCGACAGCGTTATTGCTTCCTGCGCATGCCCAGTTTGTCGCAGTACCACCACATGGCATTTAGCAATCTTTCACTGTAATTGAGAGCAGTGTTTGGATTACGTATAATACAAGTGGTGACAATGAAATATCTCTTGTATCTCAAATCTGGGGGAGAGAAAAACTTACCCAATTGTCACCCAACCTGACCTGAGTGCCAGTGTAGATCAAACAGACTGGACTGGTTGGCAAGTGGAAGAAACCACAAGAGCAGATTTCACTTCGCACCCCTTCCTTCACTCACAGCATGTTCACAGGAACTGCTCAGACTGGTACAAAGTACAAATTGATATTCCTCAGGTAAAAACACTTGTACCACTGGCATTCACTGCTTATACCCAGACGGGGTCCTGGCAGCTGCCTCTCTGTCACAATAAAGGGTTGTGATGGCCTGGTGGTAAAATCACTGCAATGTTAATCCTGAAACACAGTTCAAATCCCTTCTGTTATGGACCAGGCCAGACTCCCTCAAGACATTTCAAGAAGGTAGCACAGACTCTGCCTTTTCTAGTTGGTTTGAGCAGGTGAGTAGTGGATATTCCAGGAACGATGCGGCTGGTTAAACTATGTAGCTTTTAACAAACAGAATTGATTTGCAATATTACTAAATGAAGCAAACAAAAGAGATCAGAATACAGAATAACTGAACCTATCCGAAAACCCAACAGACTATCCCAACTTAATGATTCTGTTCCAAATACGTGCAACAATCCCCATAAATACCCCTTGGCAGAAAAAGTAAAATCAAGCACACGTCCTTACAGGAGAGAATGTAGGGAGAGGGAGGATCAGCATGGATCTGATTCTTTGGGTCCAGCAGTTCTACAACTCACTGCCTGCTTTCAGTGAACAGCTGGACTGCGAAAAGCAAACCAAACCAGAGAAAAGCTGAGCTGGGATTACTGGCCACTCCCCTTTAATTGTACAAGTGTTTTTTAAAATTTAACTTGAAAACATTCCCAAGCAGTTAAATCCAGACATTTCGGATTCTCTGCTTTTACAACCTCTCGAAAAAAGAAATGTCAAGGACAGCAAAGCCTTATTACAGGAGCAGCATCGCCATACACCATAGCAGATAGTGGAATGTGAATAGAAATCTGGATTTAAGGGTCATACATTGACCATGAATCCATTGTCGATTGCTGGAAAAAACCATCTGCTTCACTAATTTCCCTTAAGGAGGGACACTGCCATCCTTACCTGGTCTGTAGTTCATGTGCCTCTCGACCGGCAGCAATGTGGTTGACTCTTAGCTGCCCTCTGGGATCGGCAATAAAAGCCGGCTTAGCCAGTGATATCCTCATCCCATGAATGAATAAATAAAAAGCACAGTAATACAGAACTGCAATCATGTGCTTCTCTGCACGCAAATTTACTGGTCCAGCTAGCAGGGGCATTTACAGTAAACACAGCCTAAAGGGATTGAGAGAGACTGCTAAATAGATTAGCTAAACTTCGAAATCATTGTTATGGACTGAATTTCCCCTAACTGTAGTGAAGTCAGAGTTGATCAACTTAAGAATCAGTGATTGAGCAAAAACCTCCTGACGCTGAGAGACTAAGCTGACAACCTTTCATTCATTGTGCTGCTTACCTGTCTATTAATTGTTATCAATCCAATAAATAAGATTTGTAATTAGTATAATGGGCAATCCTGTCTCCAACTATATTTTTAGGATATAATTATGTTATTGTACCAATAAACCTTTCCATCACATCACATTCTTTGAAATTTTGGTGAGAAAATGTTTATTCATTCACAAAGAAAATAGCGTGGATTCAAATTAAGGGTCAATGAGGTTAACTTAAACTCAATCAGAACTGGATGATATAAGGCAGTTCAGCTGAACCGATTCAGGCATCAGTCACTTTTCGACATGTGTTGGCAGACACATCCTGAGTCTTTAGTGACAACGTAAGGTGAAGAGAGTAAAGGTTTATTTGCTCCTTTCCAATTTATGCGTTGGGGCACTGAATATCAGCTTTCTAAAAATCTTAACCTACACAGACACAAAGGTTGAAAGTGTGAATAGAGCTGGAGCCCTTTCTTCCATTGATACAAACACTGGGTTTCTCTGCTGTAATCTTTCACAATGTCCTTTTCAACACTTGTGTGTTCTTCTCCTCTCTGGACAAACTCAGCCTTGGAATTGAAAGTGGTCACCTGAGTTCACCTTTTTCTGAGCGAAACTATCCAAAGTGATTGTGGTACTGCTGAGCAACAATGCACATTGATATGTATATAGAAATATCAATCTACCTCATGAATGAGCAGTGTTTCAGAAGGAAAGGGATACACAGCAATTTAAATACAATGAACAAAAGCATCTATCCTCAGATAAGAGTCCAGTCTGAGTCCCCGTACAAAAAAAAAAGAGTGTTTGGTGCTACTTTAGGTGGGTGTAGAAATTGCAATGAGGAGAGCCAGATGGACCTCCGAGAATATGGGTTCTCTGATTGGGGCAGATAATCTGCTCCAATCGAGGAGCCCTGACTGACCGATATAAACAGAAGTATCAGATGTTCTGTTCACTCTGAAAGTTGGCTCTGAGGACACCAGGCCAGTGTCAAGTAACATGCAGAAATAACGAGTGACTTGGTGATGGGATACCAGCCTCTATGGAGTAATGTGAGTGAAGATGCGAGTAGGATTAATGATGTAACTATGCAAAAACATCCACGAGCTGAATCCTAACTGTCTGAGATCTGGATCATTTTTTTGTGGGCTCACTTAGTTCTGTCTCTCACTTGACGCTTATGTTTTACATTCAAATCATCTTGTTTGGTAGCTTCACCAGGTTGACACTTCAGTTTTAGATTCCTGGTGCTGCTCCTGGCATGCTCAATGGTGGAAGCCGAAAGAGCAAATTATTGATAAAAACATATGTTTAATCAAAAGACACAATCTTTACAGTATATGCATTGTATTATTTATTCTTATATAACAGAAACATCTTTTTCTTTCCATTTGTCCAGATGTGTGGATCAGAGAATTCCATGAGGAAGAGTGGACAGGAGCCTACCGTTGCTGTTCCCACTCTGGCCTGCAGTGAACGATGGTAATTTCCTCCAGGTCATTTATTTTTGTGTCTAGTTCACTCACTGAGAACAGCTTGTATGGGACGAATGCTTTCATTGTTATGCATGTCGAATTCCGCTTTCGGTTATGCTTTTATTGTTCAACTTCCTACTAACTGTTGCTCCTTGCAAATAGCACTTTAGACCACTTTGCTCCTCCAGTCTCTTGTTTTGCTCCACAGATGAAGTCATTCCTTGCCCGACGGAAAATGAGGTTTATGACGTTGCTATTCCTCCTTTTTTGTTCAATTCCTCGGTCCACTATCTGCTGCAGCTAATGTTGGCTCTCAGTTACTTGGATTTATTCACTAATTGAATTATTTTTATAACTGGATATCTGACTGCATACTTTAACTGGTATCTAAAATTTTTCTGTGTCACCACATAAATAAATGCATTTGTGCAACAACTTAGGTTCCGCAACATAAATGCGAGTAATTCAAACAGACCAAATGCAGCACCATTCAAATGATAACCAATTTGAAAGACATATAAAACATACACCAACCAGAGAAGTATGAAGCTGGCGGATAAGGCAAAGAGCAAAATCACAGATTTCTTTCTGCTCTCTATCTCTGGATCATTCTCTATTTTTTTCTGACTCCTCAGTCCTTCACGTACCTTAATGGCTCCGAGGATATGTCTGCCAGTCAGAACATTGAGGAAGAGAATAAAAGCAAATGGGAGAAATGGTGTTAAAAAATTTTCAATATGTTTGTAACTCCTCCACCGACGGTTAAAACTGTAACTGATAACACAATACAGTGGAACATTGTTGATAATCTTTCCAGGTTTAAATCGGAAGTAGTTAGGAATGTTCTTTAAAGAGAAGAAAATGCAGATTGTTGCTAGAACCCTCATTGCAGTTTTCTCTGTACAATACTGAGATTTCATCTGATGGAAACAAATGGCAACAAATCGATCAAAAGAGAAAGCAACAGTGAACCAGACAGAACAATCAATGGCTATGAAGGTCAGGGCATAGAGAACGGAACAAACAGGAGTGATGTTCAGGAAATATTCTGGATAATAATAGGAACTAAACCGACCAAGTATGATATCAAACATAATGAACAGTAGATCAGACATTCCTATGGCCACAAGATAGCGAGTGCTGCATGCTGAAAGACCACACTTGCCCCGAACCAAGTGTACAATCGTCACTAGACTAACTGTAAGAGAGAGAAAGGGAAAGGAGAATTGAAGTTACTGATCGAATTTTCTCTATACCTAACCCCACATTGTGAGGGATGGACTTTAGTACAATTTGCTATCTGTCATATCAAGTTTAAATAACTTGAACTACAGCAGCAAACCATCTCTAAATGAATCATTTGCACTTTTAAAAGATATAGAGAAGAACATGAGGCAAAATCATATATTCAACGCATTATTGGAGTTGGCAGTAGTTGATTTCAGCTGCTTTATAGGTTAATCTGGCTGGCTGGAGTTTCCCATAAAATCACAACAGTCACGCAAAAAAAAACAAACACCCTGGTGAGTAAAGCCAGCATTGATAAACATCTCGCATAAACATTGATTGCAAAATTCCTGCATTGTCTTGAAGTTTCCACAGCACCGATTCCCGCAGGAAGTGTACATCCATACCACATGAGCTACGGTATGAGTCATTAAATCACTTTACAGTGACCGGGAATAGATGCACTCCACAATATGAAATGAAAATCAAAGGATAACATTTTGAATCCATCCTTGTGTACAGGATTGCACATCCTTAAATCTGAGTCATGAAAGTATTCATCAGTGAATCTAAGCACCCTTTCCTATGTTGGATACCCACCACAATCAGAAGAACTTCAACATTTGGTATGACCTCACCCCGACAAGTCCAACACCGTAAGCCACAGCCCACACCCAAATAAAATCTGAATCCATGCAGCATTGGGCATTGCAACTTCTCAGTTTAGAAATCACACACTTTATCTGTGATTAAGCAAAGTTTCCTGCCTGATGTCCAGGCTCATGCATCTAATTTCCTCTCTTAGGCCCACTCCATGTGAATGGGGAACTCCTCCCAGATTCAGAGGAGTTAGAAATTCACTTAGTGTATCCAGCACACTCCATGGAGACCACAAACATTATATCACAGCTTGTACTAGGAATCCCAAACTTCGTACTATTGCTTGGCATCTGAAGCTGACTGTCTAGATTCAGGCCAATGCTACAGGGTCGGGGAAAGACTGGTCTAATGATCTTAAACTAGACTGCTAATTCAGAGACCTAGGTAATGTTATGGGATTCTGAGTTTGTTGTCCACTATGGCAGATGGTGGAATTTTGAATTATTTTAAAAATCTGTATTTAAGACTCTACTGATAACCATGAAACAGTTGTCACTTGTGAAAAAAATCTCATTAATTAATGTCCTTTAGAGAAGGTAATCTGTCATCCTTGCCGAGTTTGGCCTTTATGTGACTCCTGACTCACAACAATCTGGTGACTCCCGTCTGGGCAATAGGACTGGCTGGGAATTTTTGGCCTCGCCAGTGACATCAACATTCATTGAATGAATAACAGAAAATGGAGCTCCGTATCCACAACCAACTCCCTGGTACAGATGACTGCTCCCTTTTTACAACCACTCCCAAGGACTGGATATCCTCACATAAAGTTCATTGTCACAAACGTGCGACTCCCAAAATTGACCCACTTTCTAAAATTAGAGATCCTCTGATCAATTCAGCACAGTTTTCTGAATTTGGTAACATCAGCACATAGACCACAGACAACCGAGGCAAAAGTACTGAGCCCCCTCCTTTCCCCTTGGACATTTATCTGGCTCTCTGTCATGTAGTGCAGCCCCTTGGACAATACCCATCCCAGAAGTTCAGAGATATCTTCTTTCAGATGTGGGAATACTCGTTATTTTTAAAGGTGCTCACGGAAAGTGAGTTTTGGTAGCTAGGCCAATACTCATTGCCCAGTTCTAATTGCATTTGCGAAGGTGATGGAGAGTGGCATTCGTGAACATCTGCATTATCTGCATGTTCAGGAAAACGCTGTGATTTCGGTGTAGAGTTCCAGAATGCATAGACTGCAACAGTGATGGAAAAGTAATATATTTCCAAGTCAGAGTGAAACCTGGCTTACAAGGGAACTGGCATGTGATGGCGTTTATCTGCATCTGCTGCCCTTGTTCTTCTAGGCGTTGGGGGTCTTGTTTTTGTGAGGTGTTGTCGAAAAAGGCTTGGTGCGCACCTGTATCTTGTAGGTGGTATTCATTGCTGGTCACGAGTGGCATTGGAGCAAGGAGTCAGTCCTGAATGTGGTGATTGGCACATTCATTAATCCGCTGTTTGTACTGCACAATGTGGAACTTCATGCATGTTGCTGGAGCTGCTATTAGGCAGATATACGGGAAATATTGAATCTCAGCTCTGAGCTACACTTCCTAGATGGTGACTGTGGTTTGGACAGATAGGTAGGTAGTTTATTACGAAGTCTGACATACTCCGGGGGCCACAGCGCCTGTTTAGCTTGACCAGGTCATTTTCTTGTCAATGATTGGTTCAGGTTGTTCAAAGTTATGCATCTATTGATGGTAATGTCATCATAATCCAATGGGCGATTGGTGAAATCTCACTTTTTGAGGTGGTGTAATATAATGTTACTTGTCAATTATCAGCCCAAGCTGGATGTTATCTCACTATACGTGGACACAGACCTGTCCATTATCGAAGGAGTTGTACATGTTGCTGAACATTATGCAAACGTCCGCACTCCGGAAATGAAGGTGGAGGGAAGAACATCACTGAGGTAGCCATAGGCTTTGGTGATGTGGACATAACACTGAAGAATTCCTGCTGAGATGTATGACAAATGAAATGGTTAATCTCCAACAACCTTAACCATCTTCACTTGTAACCAGGATGATACTAAACAAAGTTATGATTTCATTGACTCCAGTCTTTCGAAGACTCCATATCGTGAATTCATGTTCACAATGTATATGTTTAAGAGCTGAACATTTCTTTACAGAAATTAAATTTTAACTGTAAAAAAGAGGAGCATCTGATTGATACATATATATTATGTGTGTGTATATGTGTGTGTGTGTGCGCGTGTGTGTGTGTGTGTGTGTATTAGAGGAATGTAGAATTAATGCTTCTGTAAATTCAAGTCAAACAATTCAGAATTAAAATGTGGTTGTGATGGAAGGTCAGAGGCTGTGGGACGAAAAATGGGCAATGTGTGACAGAGATTGAACTCCCAGGCAAAGTCAGGATATTTGATATTATCATTCTAAAGGAATGGGAATTTTCAGAGTTCTGGAAATGGGATTTGTGGGTTGTATAAGTAACACGCAGTGTACAGAGGCAGTCAGAATCGAATCACTGTGTTGCAGGTAAAATATATTTGTCATACCTTTCTATATTTAATATACTACATCCAAACAGAAGTGTGCATCACTCTTTATTGAAATTCACTGAGAGAAAACCAAGTACAGCTAACCAGACATCCGAAACTAATCTATACCAATTTGACAGCATCTAAACCCTTGTTATTCATATCCCCATCCAAATGCCTTTTAAATGTTGTAATTGTACCATCCTCCACTACTTCCTCTGGTGACTTATTCCATGCACGCATCACCCTCTGTGTGAAAACGTTGCCCCCTAGGTTTCTTTTACGCCTTTCCCTTCTCACCTTAAACCTATCTCTTTCCTATCAGAAAGATGCTGTGAAACTTGAAAGGGTTCAGAAAAGATTTTCAAGGATGTTGGTAGGGTTGGAGGATTTGAGCTATGGAGAGAGATTGAACAGGCTGGGGCTGTTTTCCGTGGAGCGCCGGAGGCTGAGGGGTGACCTTATAGAGGTTTTCAAAATTATGAGGGCATGGATATGATAAATAGACAAAGTCTTTTCCCTGGGGTCGTGGAGTCCAGAACTAGAGGGCATAGGTTTAGGGTGAGAGGGAAAAGATATAAAAAGGACCTAAGGGGCAACTTTTTCTCGCAGAGGGTGGTTCGTGCTGCCAGAGGAAGTGGTGGAGACTGGTGCAATTGCAACATTTAAAAGGCATTTGGATGGGTATATGAATAGGAAGGGTTTGGAGGGATATGGGCCGGGTGCTGGCAGGTGGGACTAGATTGGGTTGGGATATCTGGTCGTCATGGACAAGTTGGACTGAGGGATCTGTTTCCATGCTCTACATCTCTATGACTCTAAGACTCTATGCCCTCTAGTTTTGGACTCTCTAGCCTAGGGTAATAACCTTGACTTTGCAACATATCCATGTCCCTCATGATTTTAGAAACCTCTATAAATTCACCCCTCAGCCTTGATGGTCCCGAGAAAACAGTCCAAACTTACTGAACCTCTCCCTATAGCTTCAAACCTTCCAATTCTGACAACATCCTTGTAAATCTTGTCTCAACCATTTCAAGTTTAAGAATATTTTTCCTAAATCAGTGAGACAAGAATTAAATACAGCTTTCCAAACTGGCAAAACCAATGTCTTGTACACCCGAAATATGGCTCCCAACCCTTGTACTCAATGTTCTGACCAATAAAGGCAAGCGTAGCAAATGCTTCTTCATTCTCTTCTCTATCTGCGACTCCACTTTTAAGGAACTATGCACATGCACTCCAAGGTCTCTTTGGCAACACTCCCCAGGACCTTCCCATTAAGTGTACAAGTCCTGCCCTGATTTGCCAGACCAAAATTTCGCACCTCAAATTTATCTAAATTAAACCCCATCTGCCACTCCTCAACCCATCAGCCCATCTGATAAAGGCCCCGTTGTAGTCTGAGGTAACCTTCTGCGCTGTCTACTGCACGTCTAAGCTTGGTGTCTTCTACAAACTTACAAACCATCCTCCTGAGTTTCACATCCAAATAATTTAAATAAATGATAAAATTAGTAGACCCAGCATTGAGCCTGGTGGCACACCACTGGTTACAGCCCTCCAGTTTAAAAACCCTCCAACACTACACTCTGTCCCCAGCTTCAACCCCATTTTGCATTCAAATGGCTAGTTCTCCCTGTATTCCATGAGGTCTAACCTTGCTGACCAGTCTACCATGAGGAAACTTCGTTGAAAACCTTACTGAAGACCATATAGAGTCTTGTTCATCACTCTGCCCTCATCAATCCTTTTCATTATGTTTTTTCTGGTCAACGGTAACCTCCAAGATGTTGATAATGAGTGATTCAGATATAGTAATATTAATACCCGAATGTCAAGTGGAGGACATTGGATTGTCTCTTATTGTAGATGTCATTGCATGTCATTTGTGTGGCACAATTATTACTTGCCATACCAAGCACCTCTGTTGGCACAGTGCTTAACATTTCTGCCTCACAGCACCAGGGACCTGGGTTCGAATCCAGCCTACGGGTACTGTCTGTGTGGAGTTTGCACATGCTGCCCATAACTGAGATGGGTTTCAGCTGATGCTCCAATTTCTTCCCAAACTCTAAATTTGTACAGGCGATGTGGACTAGCCATGGTAGCTGTGGGATTACAGCATTAGGGTGGAGCATGTGGGTGGGATGCTCTGAGGGTCAGCGCAGACCTAGTAGGCTGAATGGCCTCTATATGTATTGTTGTGATCATATGATATTGTCCAGATCTTGTTGCATGTCCATTAAATGTTATAAAGTCTTATCTGCTACCAAATGGAATTTGTTCGATATCCTGCCACGCAGCACTCTATCAATAGCATTTCCTTCAAGTGGACAATTTTGAAATTGAAGAAACAGGTTGCCATTGCATCAAAGAGTTTGATCGACTACATTACTCACTTGATATGAAACACGCTGTGCCAGCTATGCCCCAGCCAGCAACAGACCACACATTTACAATGTACTGGGTGGAATGTTCAGCTCAGTATTATCATCACTGCAAACATTGATAAACTCCCAAGGGCTGGCTGGCAACAACATGTCACATCAATACTACCTTAACCCCACTCCCAACACACATTCCATCCCTCAATAGCCACAAAACAGTCTGGGATTACTCAGCACCTAAATCTGACCTCCAATAAATGACCTCACCTTGACACAGTAATTTGAACAGCATGAAAAATCTCAAATAAAAACTGTAAGAACTATGGATGCTGTAAATCCGAAACGGAAACAGAAATTGCTGGAAAAGCTCAGCAGGTCTGGCAGCATCTGTGGAAAGAAAGTAGAGTTCATGATTTGGGTCGAGAGATCCTTCCTCAGAACCGTCATCCAAGCAGAAGGAGCTGAACACACTGAGCTGTCCTGTGTGGGGTCAGCTCCCTGATTGGCCACCCCCAATCCAGCACAGGGTCTAGTCATGAACAACTTCCCAAAAAGGCATTCCCACTCACCACCACTGTCCCGTCATTCAGACTGCAAGGAAGATGGGACAAGAATTCGAAGAGAAATATTGGCTCAAAGTGCCAATGACGATCTTGAACTGCATCAATGTATCTACAGCAAGTCACATTATAACTGTTGGAATTTATATATCTATATAAATCTGTCTCTGTGGTGTAAATCACAACCATTGTTTGGACAGACATTTGTAAGACATTCAGAGCAATGAACTTCCAAGTCATGAGACAAAGAGTCTCATGTAAATGTGAGTTGATTGATAATTCATTTTGTTTTAGTAGTGCACTGCTGCTGGACTATGAATCATGTGGTCACTCTGATACCATATCCATCTCACGGAGTCCCTCAATGGTAACCATCACATGAACTAGAGAGCACAACAGCAAGGCTGACTTTCACTTCGTATGTCAGGCAGGGAGGAAGTGGTCAAGTGAGGGTACCATGGTTTACTAAAGGAGTTGAATCCCTTGTCAAGAGGAGAAATAAGGCTTATGTTAGGATGAGACATGAAGGCTCTGTTAGGGTGCTTGAGAGTTACAAGTTAGCCAGGAAAAACGTAAAGAGAGAGCTAAGAAGAGTCAGTTTGGGACATGAGAAGTCGTTGGCGAATAGGATCAAGAAAAACCCTAAAGCATTCTATAGGTATATCAGGAATAAAGAATGACGAGAGAAAAATTAGTGGTCAAACAAGAACAGTCGTGGGAAGTTGTGTATGGGGTCCAAGGAGACTGGGGAAGGGCTAAATGAATTTTTTTTTGTCAGTATTCACACTAGAGAATGATAATGTTGTCGGGGAGAAAACTGAGATACTAGCGACGAGACTAGATTGGCCTGTGGTTCACAAGGAGGAGGTGTTAGAATTCTGGAAAGTGTGAAAATAGATAAAAGCTTTGACAAAGGGTCAGTTAGATTCGAAACATCAGCTCTTTTCTCTTCTTACAGATGCTGCCAGACCTGCTGAGATTTTCCAGCATTTTCTCTCTTGGGGTTGAAAATAAATAAGTCCCCTGGGCCAGATGGGATTTATCCTAGTATTCAAGGAGAAGCCAGGGAGGAGACTTCAGAACGTTTGGGTTTGATCTTCATATTGTAAGTTTCTACTGGAATAGTGTCAGAAGACTGGAGGATAGCAAATGTCTCCTTGTTCAAGAAGGGAAGGAGGGACATCAGTGGCAATTATAGAGCAGAGAGCTTTGCTTCAGTTGTGGGTAAATTGTTGGAAAAGGTTATAAGAGAGAGGATTTATAATCATCTAGAGATGTATAAGTTGGTCAGGCATAGTCAACACGGTTTTGTGAAGGTTAGGTCTCGCCTCACAAACCTTAATGAGTTCTTTGAGATGGTGACCAAACAGATGGTTATGGGAAAAGCGGTTCATGTGGTGTATATGGATTTCAGTAAGGCGTATGATAAGGTTTTTCATGGTTGGATTCAGCAGAAAATATGGGGGGATGGGAGTGAGGGTGATTTAGCATTTTGGATCAGACATTGGTTAGCTGAAATAAGACATTGGATGGAGTTTGTTGGGAAATATTCATCCTGGAATTCAATTACTAGCGGTGTACCACATGGATCACTTTTGGGGCCACTGCTGTTTGTGATTTTATAAATGACCTGGATGAGAGCGTAGAAAAATCGGTTAGTAAATTTGCTGATGACATTAAAGTTGGTGGAGTTGTAGATAGTGCTGAAGGATGTTGTAGGTTACAGAGGAATATAGGTAAGCTGCAGAGCTGGGCTGAGGGGTGGAAAATGGTGGAAAATGCATCTGCGAAGAGAAATCAGTGTTAATGCGGTAAAGTGTGAGATGATTAACTTTAGAAGGAGTAACAGGAATAAAGAGTACTGGGCTAATCGTAAGATTCTTGGTAGTGTGAATGAGCAGAGAGGTCTCAGTGTCCATGGACACCGATCCCTGAAATCTATGTTGATAAGTTTGTTAAGAAGGCATACGGTGTGTTAGCTTTTATTGGTAGATGGATTGAGTTTCGGAGCCATGAAGTCATGCTGCAGCCATACAAAACTCTCGTGCAGATGTATTTGGAGTATTGCGTTCAGTTTAGGTCACTGCACTATCAGAAGGATGTGGAAGCTTTGGAAAGGGTTAAAAGGAGATTTACTAGAATGTTGCCTGGTACAGAGTGAAGATCTGAAGAGAAAAGGCTGAGGGACTTGAGGCTGTTTTCGTTAGAGATAAGAACGTTGACAGGTGACTTAATTGGGACATATAAGATAATCAGAGGGTTAGATAGGGTGGACAATGAGAACCGTTTTCTTCGAACAGTGATGGCTAGCACGAGGGGGCACAGCTTTAAATTGAGGGGTGATAAATATTGGACAGATGTCAGAGGTAGTTTCTTTACTCAGCGAGTAGTAGCGGTATGGAACGCACTACCTATAACAGTAGTAGATTCACCAACTTTAAGGGCATTTAAATGATCATTGGATAAACATATGGGTGATAATGGAATAGTAAGGGATAGATAGGCTTCAGATTGGTTCCCAGGTTGGTGCAACATCGAGGGCTGAAGGATCTGTACTGCGCTGAAATGTTCTATATTCTATGTTCTGAGGAAGGGTTACGCAACCAAAACATAACCCTGGTTGTTTTCTATAGATGTTACCAAATTTGCTGAACTTTTCCAGCAATTTCTATTTTTTTCAACTCCCCATGGCCCGATGTTCTTGATCATGGTTGGAGCCTCAGCAGCACAGCAACATAAAACATCCGAAATACGAACCAAAAGAACCGTCAATGCTCTAAAACAGAAACAAAACCTGAAGTTGCTGGAAAAGCTCCATAAGTGTGGCAGCATCTGTGAAGAGAAATCAGTGTTAATGTTTCGGGTCTGGTGAGAGTTCTGAGGAAGCGTTGCTGGAACAGAAATAGTATCTCTGATTTCTCTTTGCAGATGCTGCCACACCTGCTGAGCTTTTCCTGCAAGTTCTGCTTTTGCAACAAATATCCTAAATCATGCATCAGTCACCCCCCAAACTAGCTAAACTCCATCAGCTGTTCTCCCACCAATCTCCATCATTCTGAGCCCTCTGGGTCAGATACAATAACAAAGATTTTTCAAAGTTTACAGAATACTGCAGTCCATGGTATAACACCTCGATATCAGAATGAATCAGTTTAAAAACATATCCATGGTGTTCATCATCAAACTGTCAGTAAAACAAAATACCACTAATAATAAGAACAGTTCGAATAATTCAATATTTAATTTGATAGCCAAAGACTGAATAATAGTCCTAATGAACGCAAGAGGGAGGAATTTTACAGAAATCGTATGCGTTCAGGATTTCAGCAACAAAGTGCACAGAGGGAAACATCTGTTGAACAAAGGACTCCGTACCACATCACTGAGCATCATTTTACAAATGGCACAACTCACATGCCCTTGTTGACAATGAAATAATTAAACAATATGCATCATAGTTGGAATCTGTGCTCAACACTCCTCTCAACAATCTGTCCTCACAAACATCATGTCCCAACACATCCACTGATTGACAAAAGCACACAGCATGTTCAAAGCTATCTATACAGTTCCTCACTTTTCTTGCGCTGCTAAACCTACCTACTGCCCCCATTGTATCTGTGCTATGTGTGACAATTTTGAACAGAGGCAAGAACCAACAAATTCCCGTCATATCAAGAAATGGGAAACGCCAAGTGTCACTAAGAGGTGGGTTGTTACAAAACCCATCTGACCGATAGCAGGCTTTGAACTCCCACAGACAGAGAGACGTCTTGCTAAACACTTTCTAGACCAGCCAGGGGCGGTGCTCAGCCAAACCCCATCAATGTGGCTTCAGGGCAAACCCATTCCGTACAGTATAGACAAACACACAATGCTGCATATTACTGAGGACCCTCCAAATTGCAAAACTATTCGGTTTAAACTCAGTAGGTGAGAAAACTACTGCCTGCTATTGGGATTTGCCTTGTTAAATGGAAAATAAATAATTATCAGAGAGGAAATGTAGTTTTGTACAACTTCAGTAATTACAAGACTTACCAGGAATGCCAACAATGGCAAGGATACTGTAGTATACTTTTAAAATCATTTTCCTTAGAAGATACATCGTGTTGTTTGTGAAAGAAGCTCTCGCTAGCAATCTCTTGGAATGGGAGAATTATCTCAGAACTAGAGATGAGACAGTTCCAGACACATTAATTTATATTGTGTTGTATCCCTACTGGAAAATATGATTGCATAATAATTTCTTTGTAACACTTTGAACAAACAGGTCACGACAACAGGTCTATTTTAATGACGTGATATCATTGAGATTTATATCTGAAACTGAATACCCCAAAGACTGGGTTAATCTGGTCCTCTTTGGTCTCAGATGTTAACTGCAATTTATCTTCAAACAATAAGACTTGCATGATTTCACTCACTATCTGTCCCATCAATATCTAAATATCTTCTGATATTCTTTTTCAGTGAAGCCCTTCAGTTTGCTGAGGTTACTCAGTCAGTCAGTACCTCATGTTGTCAAGCTCCTTGAGAGCTGTTCTACTGCACACTGTTATCCAACTGTTTTCCTTGTTAATTCAGTTTTACAGCACATTTGGACAATTCTATCTGTGAATGAGGACTGTGATACAGAACCTGAAACTGACACTGAGCAGAAAAAAAGCTGGAAATTACACTGTTTAGCATCTCAAAAGAAAGACAAACAGAAGAAATTCAGTTAGAGCCTTAACTTCAGCATCACAGAAAGACCGAATCAGACAGGACAGTAGAAGCTCCATCGCCAAAATAATGCTATATCTACATTCGTCCTCATTCTAGCACATGACACCTACTGACATTTCAAGTGCTCATCCACGTACATTTTAAAGATTGCGAAGCTTCCTGCTTCAACTCACCCTAACCCTCCCGTGAAGTATACTGCAGGCACCTACCATCCTCTGAATGAGAAGATATTCCACATGTCCCTGCAAACCTCCTACATTTCATCTGAAAATTATGCCACTTTGTTATTGACCCTGCAACTAAAGGAAACAACAGTTTTCTCTAAACTGTGCCAATCTTCGCCATAATCCTCCAATCTATGCTCTCAAGAAAGTAACCATGAGCTTATCCAGCCTAACTCTTTCCAGCTAAATTGCTACAGCCCAAAAAGATTCTGGTGAATTTCCTATCCACTCCATCCAGTGCAATTCCATCCTCCCTTTGTGTAGTGACCAGAACTGCACACAACACTCCAACTACTGCTGAACAAAAGTCCTGTACACCTCCAACTTCTCACAATCTATACCGAGGGTGGGAAAGCCACATGTCCTATACAGCCAGTTCTGCTATTATGCAACTCCCATTAACGGAACATGGCTGTAATGTGATGGATGAATAGGGAATGCTGTTTCTAAAATGTGAATTTGTAAAATGTGTGCTGGAGATAATATGATTACATCACCAACACTTTAAGTGATATTTTTATTGCGCAATTTTTATGTAGCTGAGGGTCGCACAAGAATGCAACCATTGCATTATTGAAGAAATGACTGCACATCTTAACTACCCTATTAACCTGTCCAACTGCCTGGAAGGGTCTGTCACCAAGCACCTTAAGACCTCTCCACGCCTCTGAACTTCCTAATGTGCTACTATTCATTGAGTGCTTCCTTGTTCCAAAGTGCTGCACCTCACACTTTTTGAAGTTAAATTTCATCTGCCGTGGATTTACCAATTTGACCAATGGGTCTTCCTGTAAACTAAGACCTTTTACCTCACTGACAACTATTGGCCAAACTTTGTGTCTTGTGGAAACTTATTAACATTCTCAAATTTCCCCAAACACACCATAAACACAGGCACACACATATATGCACAGATACACACAGACATATCCACTTTATTTATGACTTTCACAAACAATAACGGACCCAGCACTAATCCCTATGGACGCACTGGACACTAGCACCCAATTTCACGAACAACCTTCTATCAACACCCTTGTGACTAGGCCAATTTTGGAACCAACTTGCCAGTTTTCTCTGGATTCTATGTGCTTTTACCTTCATTATTGCTCTTCCATGTGAACCATTTCGAAGTCTTTAATTGCCCAAACCTCATCTGTGGACCGGGTCACTTCTTTGGAAGACGTTCATGTTCTCCCTCTAACAAAGCCATGCTGACTCTCCATGGCAGTATGGTGGCTCAGTGGTTAGCCCTGCTGCCTCACACCTAACAGGGACCTGGGTTCGATTCCAGGGTCGATGACTGAATGTGTGGAGTTTGCACATTCTCCCTGTGTCTGCATAGGTTTCTTCCAGGTGTTCTGATTTGCTCCCACGATTTGAAGATGTGAATTGGCCATGTTAAGTTGCCCAAAGTGGTCAGGGACATGTAGGCTAGGTGCATTAGTCAGGGGAAATGGCGGGTAGGGAAATGGGTCTGGGTGCAATACAGTTTGGAGCGTCGATGTGGACTTGTTGGGCCAAATGGTGTGTTTCCTCGCTGTCGGGACTCTATGATCAAACCCCATTTCTTTAAATAGAGATTACTTCTCTCCTATGGAATGTTCTGCAACAGTTTCCTTACACTGACGTGGCACTCGCTGGTCTCTTATTCCTGGTTTATCCCTACCACAGTTGAAACACATCAACTGTCCTGCAATCTTCTGACACCTCCTCTGTAGCCAGAGAAGAGTTGAACATTCGGGTCAGAGGTATATGCTGGGAATATGGTGCGGAAGGGCTGGGTAATGCACAGACATTTAGTAGGAATACATTGCAAAGAGGAAGCAGAAACTAGGATTTTGGGAGCATTGATTCCTCTCCATTGCAGGTAAAAATCTGGTAATCAGGTGAAGGCACTCTCTCTGTTGTTATATATGCCGTAGATCAGAACCCGCACTGCTGCAGTCACCCGAATAATCTTCCATTTTATCTAAAGATTTAAGATAGACTGTGTCCACAGGGATACCATGTACAAAGCTCTAAGCAAGTGGGGGTGGGGGTTGGGGGGAGAACGACCATTCCCAACACCACCCTCATCCTGATGGCCGTCTTTGCGTGTGACTGCATCTACCTGCCAACGTGTTGCAAAGGATAGAACGTAGAACATTACAGCGCAGTCCAGGCCCTTCGGCCCTCGATGTTGTGCTTAACTGTGAAACCAATCTGAAGTCCATCTCACCTGCGCTACTCCACTATCATCCCTACTCCTCACCTCGATAGCTCATGGCACAGCGAGTTAACACACACCGGATTACCAACATCATGTGCACAGGTATCTGTTAGTCTTCTCGTCTCAAAAATTAGATAGGGCTCGTTTCTGGATGTGATTGTAAGCAGCACACAATGGTGAATGCACAACAGATGTGTAGAGAAAAGTTACACACAAAGAGCATATCCTGAACTACAACAGCAGCCAGCTGAACACATAGAAAAGAAGCCGCACTAGGACCCTTATCAAAAGGACTTGAACATACTGCAGCACTCCTGTCCTGCGAAGAGAAGATGAATATATTTACAAAGTATTTGCAAAGAATGTATAATCCCGCGACTTTATCTTTAGATTCCTGGCAGACAAACAATGTGATGAGGACATGCCATGACCTAAAGCACTAGTCATGCTAACTGAAATAAAGCACATCTCAGAACTAACAGTCAGACTTCTCCAACCACTCGGATTCATAACATCCAGTAATCCAATAGCCACACTCAGACGACAACCCACGAAAAGAAAGGTCCAAATGCCCATCATGTAGAAGACAAACATGGTGTACAAGATTCCATGCAGGGATTGCATGAAGCACTAGATAGGACAAACACGAAGGCAACTGGCTTTCGCATCCATGAATACCAACTAGCCACTAAACGCCACAAGTTGTGCCCGGATGACAATGACCAAAAATCCGACTGGGACAGACCAACGTTAATAGGTCAAGACAAACAGAGGACAGACAGTGAATTTCTAGAGGCATGGCACTCATCCATGGACTCCATCAATAAACACATTGACCGAGAACCAGCGTACCGACTACTGCAACCCATAACCAGAATCAGCAACCAGCAGCAGCACGAATGAGAACAAGTAAATTATAAATTAAGCAGGAAAGCAATTCTACACAACAAGTTCCAAAGCTCTGAGGATATCACCTACAAAGGAGGCGTAACATTTGCAAGTCAACTTCCCAGCTTTGTGAACATACACAGAACAATGACAATCTGCAGCTGAGCTACAAATCTTTACACAAACCTTGAACACCAAGACATACTAAGACAAGTAAGAAAATGGGAATCCTGATCTAACTGCCTAAGTGCTACCTACAAACAACTCCGATTCCTATATGGATGCCAAATGAATCAAATACTGCTACCTTGCGTCAGATACAGACCATCAATCAAAAATACACAAGCCAGCAAAACAGCCAGACAAAACGGTCTCAGGACGATCCAGGTTAAGATTACTGATGCTCACAGCAGATTACACAGGCACAGAAAAGAAATCGCGCGCCAAAAACCATTAATTTCAAAAGCGAACATTCAGAAGTGGACTGACAGAATCGAACAGGCCATTACAATCGGACAGAACAGAACCACAAACAAAAAAAGTAACCACACCATAATCCAAAGTGACGAAACTAAACAACAGGAAAACCGACAGCGTGAAAGATAACTCTATAAGCAACACGTCCAGCAGAGTGTTCACAGATGCAGAAAAACACTGTACTAGTTGAGGGACAACAATGACAACCACATGGACCCTTCCTATCTGCACCAGAATGTACACGCAGAACCAATGGATGAACCGAGGCCACAAAACAAGCGTTCAGAACCCATTGTATGCTTATTAACAAAGTAAAAGTTAAAAATCGCATAACACCAGCTTATAGTCCAACAGGTTTATTTGGAAGTACCAGCTTTCAGAGCGCTGGTCATTTGTGTTTGCTTGTGTGCGTGCTTTGTCGAGTGTGTGCATGAGTTTGATGTACATGGTACATTGGCGAGACCAAGCAGACGCTATGGCAATGGATGAATGGACACCGCACAGGCATTTCCCTCGCAGTCAGAAAACACTTCAGTGGTCAGGGACATTTGGTCTCGGATCTGCAGATGACTGTCCTCCAAGGCGGACTTCACGATATGCAACAATGCAGAGTGGTAGATAGCCAAGTTCAGTAACCATGACGATCGCCTCAACTGGGACCTGGGATTCATGTCACACTACAGGTGTCCCCACTATACTCCACACACTCAGAGGGAGCTTGTTTCCATAGAGTGTAGTGGGTGCGTGGAATGCACTGCCAGCGATAGTCAGATAAATTAGGGACATTTAGGAGACTCTTGGATAGGCATGACGATGATAGTAAAGTGTCGGGTATGTAGATTGGTTTAATCTAGAGTAGGATAAAAAGTCAATCGAGAGTCGAAGAGCCGATACTGTTCTGTACCGTTCTATATTCGATGTTCTGTACATAATGACAACACAAAAAAAGAGAGGGAAGGCCTAAAAACATGCAAAAAGTACAAGAACGCTACCATTGCACCAGCAGATAAAGGTAGAATAACAGTATTCGTGAACAACACAGAATTTGTTCAAAAAGCACAGAAACTACATGCAGATACTGACACGAATTCAACAGAGGTAGTGCGACCCACGCCAGACCCAGCCAATGGAATAAACAAGATATTTTGGAACGTACGCAAAAATGGACTTATAACCAATACAGACCGACAAAAGATGTAAACCGAAGGCACCAGCCCCCCATAATTTTATGATTATCTAAGGCACGCAAACCAGATATACCACTTCGACCTTTTGTGCCAATTCTAGGAACTCTGTCACATAAACTTGCAAAAGAACTTGAACAAAAACTTAAACACCTTATCAGCGGATCCAAACACTTATTCCAATTATCACAGGAATTCCGAGACAACATCAGAAACTTAAACATAGACAAAGAGGAAGCAATGCTCTCATTCGACGTAGTTGCCTGAATTGACGAAATGTTAGGCAAAGTGACAATAGCCAACCTCCTGATAAAACAGACCAGACAACACAGCTGGAAACCAATCAACAAGGACTGCATAACCAAACTATTGGACCTGTGCTTGACGACATACTCCGTATTCAACAGCCAAATCTTTGAACGAATCCAACGGATGCCTATGGGCTCACCCATCTAAGAACTCATAGCAGACGCAGTGATGCAAAGACTAGGACAAACAGCCCTCCCACAAATGCTACCCAAAGTTTGGATCAGATACGTGGACGACAAATCTGCAATAATTAAAAGGACAGATTTTCAAAACACACATCGGATTATCAACACCATGCTCACAGGGATCAACCTTACAAGAGAGACGGAAACCAACAATCAATGTGATGGTAGAAAGAAGGCAGAACGGGAATTGTCCAACAGAAGTGTACAGAAAAACCACACACATGGATCCTAAAGTACAACAGCAACATGGGGACGAAACATCTGCAAATCAACTTCCTCACTCAATGCGCAACTGAAGCCTTAACAATCAGCACTTGAGCTACAAGTCTTTATGCAAACTGTGAGCCCTTAACATGGTCATTAATGTCTGATGCCACCTTTCTAGCACTCCCTGCGATTCTGGATGGTGTGCTGTGCATTTGGATTGTTTTATTCCTAAGCTGGCCATGAATTCCTTGAATAATTTTGATGCAAAGTTTGACCCTTGACCTTATTGTATCTCTGTGGGTAGTCTGTGGTTAGTCAAACACATTGAGGGACTTTTCTTGTAGCTGTGCTATTGTGTAATGCAATGGCCTCTGGTTGACAAGCCACAGTTGTTAAAAAATACTGACTTCCATTTTTTGTTTCATGTAGGTGTCCTATGCAGTCAACTAAGACTCTTGTAAAATGTTCCTCAAATGCAGGAATGGGTATTAAATATGCGAGTTTTATAACTGCCTGCGGTGTTCCAATTACCTGACACGTATGACATGTTTGGCAAAATTCTTGTGCAGTCCTGGCGAGTAAAAATGTTTTTGTATTTTAGTTTGAGTTTTTCTTATTCCTGAATGACCTGACACTGGGAGTTCATGAGCTTCACGAAACACCTACTTTCTAAATCCCACTGGTAATATGCCTTGATGAATGTCTCGCCATTTCTCATCAGCCTGAATATGTTACGGTCTCCATTTCCTCATGAAGACATCATTGTTAATAAACTAAAATCTAGGGATACACTCAGATTCTTCTTCAGTGCATGCAATTGCTTCAGTTTTTCATCTTTCTGTTGTAACTCAGTTAATTTCTCTGAGCTAAAGATATCCACCTTGTCCTCCATCTCTTCCTGTTTTGTCTCAAACCTTTGATTAGCCATGATCTCTGCTAATCCTACTTCAACTTTCTTTACTGTATTCTTTGATTTCTGCTCCTTTTTCAACTGGTGACTTTGAGACCTCGTTACCACACAGTGAGGAAATTTCCCAGGATATGCCTCCTGTAAGACTTCAGTTGCCTGATTTTCCACTAGGTTTTCAACCACAGGAGGCAGCTACATCGTTAGCAAGGTCAAATTGTCTGTGTGGAGCTGAATTTGTGTCCTGTACTCCTCCCAGCACTTCTTCATTTTTCACTGGACACACTAACCACACTCTACACAACTGAGCACTACGTGTCTCACCGTGAATTCCACATACTAGTACTTGTTCTGGCAATAATCCTTTTGAGTTACACATCTCCTCTTCTCTATACAACACGTTTGACGTGATCTTGTGTCTCATAATACTGTAACCCCTTTAACCGCTGCACCTGGCCGATACAAGACATCTTTACCAGCGAACGTAAATGGATTAAAAAGATCTGGCACTTCCTAATTAACCAACCTTTCGGCCATCACTATGCTTTGATTTACCACTCCAAAGAAATTCACTGGTTTATCCCGTTTGCCTGCATCCATTCTCCCTAGTGCTTTTACTAACCCACCACTGTGATTTCATGTGGCCTGCATTATTGCAGTGATAACTCTGGAGCTTTTTAACTTCACTTTTACCTTAATGGGTTTCCTTTTTGCCCTAAGCTAAGCTACCCTGTGGTAAGTGGAGATATTAGTGGTCATATCTTGTAGAGGAGGTGTTGGATGTATTAAAATGTGTGAGGTTGATAAATCACCAGCTCGTGAACAGAAATATGCGAGAACAATGCAAGAGGCTGGTGGAGATATTCAGTGGGCGCTGGCTGCTATGTTTGTTTCATAATTAGCCACAGGTGAGGTCTCAGAAGACTGGAGGGTAATGAATGCTGTGCCCTTATTCAAGAAAAGCTGCAAAAAGAAACTAGGGACTACATACCAGTAAGTTGAACATCTGTAGTATGTAAGTTCTTGAAAAGATTCTGACAAGTAAGATATGATATGTGTAAAGACAGGATTTGA
The DNA here is from genome assembly GCF_037043375.1 of Chiloscyllium plagiosum. Lineage (NCBI taxonomy): Eukaryota > Metazoa > Chordata > Chondrichthyes > Orectolobiformes > Hemiscylliidae > Chiloscyllium > Chiloscyllium plagiosum. The sequence continues at coordinate 37,866,604 of NW_028270178.1, forward strand.
TTAGGAATACTCAGCATGGCTTTGTGTGTGGATAATCACGCCTCACACATTTTGAGTGTTCTTTGATGAAGTGAACAGGAATGTTATCAAGGGCAGGGTGGTAGACGTCGTCGACATGGATTTCTGTAAGGCCTGCGACAAGGATGGTAGGCTGTTCTAGAAGGTCAGACCGTATGGAATCGATGGGGACTTGGCAAATTAGATACACAATTGGCTTGATGGTAGGAAGTGGAGGATAATAATGGAAGTTTGCTTGTGGGACTGGAGGCCTGTGAATAGTGGAGTGCCTCAGGGATTGGTGCTGGACCCATTGCTGTTTGTTATTTATATAAATGATTTGGATGAAAATGTATAAGGCATGATTAGTAAGTTTGCGAATGATGCTAAAATAGGCAGTATCGTGAACAGTGAGGAAGGTTGTCACAATAGATCAGCTGGGAAAGTGGGCCGAAAAACGACAAATGGAGTTTAATAAGAATAGTGGATCAGAGGGACCATGCAGTTCAGGTGCATGCTTCTTGGAAAGTGGAGTTACAGGTATGCTTTTGGCATACTGGTGTTTATCAGTCATGGTATTGGTAGAGGGATTGAGTTTTGGAGCCACGAGTTCATGTTGCAGCGGTGCAAATTTCTGGTGCAGCCGTACTTGAAATATCATGCAATGTTCTGGTTAGCGTATTATAGGAAGGATGTGGTAGAATTGGAAAGGGTGCAGAAGAGATTGACTCGGATGTTGCCTGTTTTGGAGGGCAGGTCCAATGTGGAAAGGCTGAGGGACTTGAAGCTGTTTTTATTAGAGTGAAGAAGGTTAAGAGGTGACGTAATAGAGACATACAAGATGATCAGAGGATCATTTAGGGTGGATTAAGAGTTTTCTGGGGAAGAAGTGACTTTGGCGGGTTTACAAAAGGCGAAGAAGGCAAAGCGGCTGGAGGTGGTAGAGGAGCTCGGGTTAGAGTTATCTTCATCCATAAGAAAAGAAGAGATAATTACAGCAGTATCTCAGCATTTCGATTTGCTGCAAACGGTATCAGAGTCTTTGGAAATGGCTTAAAATTCGATTAAAAATGAAGCAGCTTGAGTTAAAGGCAAAAGAAAAAGGAAGAGAAAAAAAGTTTAAAAAGTTTGAATTAAAATTTAAGGCAGACCAGAAAAGAAAAGGAGAAAAGGAGAGGGAGAGCGGGAGAGACAGAGATAGAGAGAAAAAGAGAGAAAAGGAGAGAGAGAGAGAGAAAAGGAGAGAGAGAGAGTGAGAAAGGTGAGAGAGGGAGAGAGAGAGAAAGGAGAGAGAGAGAAGGAGAGAGAGGGAGAGTGGAGAGAGAGAAGGAGAGAGAGAAGGCGAGAGAGAGAAGGAGAGAGAGAAGGAGAGGGAGAGAAAGAAGGAGAGAGAGAAGGAGAGAGAAGAAGGGAGAGAGAAGGAGAGAGAGAAAAGAATGAGAGGAGGGAGAGAAGGAGAGAGAGGAGAGAGAGAAAAATAGAGAGAGGGAAACAGAGAGAGAGGGAAACAGAGAGAGAAGGAAATAGAGAAGGAGAGAGAGAAAAGTAGAGAGCGGGCAGATGGAGACAGAAGGAGAGAGAGAAACAGAGCGAAAGAGAGAGAGATAAAGAAAAGAAAAAAGAGAGAGAACAAAAAGAGTTTGGAGTTCAGAAATTGCCACTTAGACAGGAAGTTGACTTTAAAGATAGGAGGTGAAGGTGAAAGATAGATTTAGTGTGGAAGATAATGAGAGTGTGAAAGATAGTGAGGGTGAGGAAACCCATTGAAGCCAAAAGCCGTTTGGGAATCTGTTTAAATCTATCCAAGCATTGCCGACATTTGATGAGAAAGACGTAAAAGCCTTTTTCATCTCATTTGGTCAGGGTGGCGAAACAAATCAAGTGGCCACGTGGGTTTTGTTGGTTCGACAAAGCTGTTGGTTAGACCTGGTGAAGTATTTGTACATTGATCACAGGAGGTATCTGGGCAATATGAGGAGGTGAAGAAAACCATTTTAAGTGAACATGAGCTTGTGCCAGAAGCCTACAGACAATGTTTCAGCAATCTAAGGAAGGGACCACGGTCAAATACGCATTGATTTTGGAAGGATAAAATGAAGTCATTTTGATTGGTGGATGAGGGAATTATAAAGACAGCAATCACATGAGGCGTTTAAAGAGACACGATTATTTAGGATGACATCAAAAATTTACTTCCTGAAATAATGAGATCACGTGGAAGCGCAGAGTATTCAAACGGCAAGATTAGCAGCTAAAATGTCTGATAATTATGGATTATTTCATAAATTGAACTTTGCCTTCCAAAATTAATTTCAATCCTTGAGGGATAGAAATTGGGGAAAAGAGAAATCCTAACCTGGTAACGAAAAAGTAGATCTCCGTGAAGGTAGAGTCATCGATTCACAGGGTCATAGCATTCTACAGCACGGAAACATGCCCTTTGACACAAACTGGTCCACGCTCACCAAAATGTTGATCAATGTCAATCCCATTTCACTGTAATTGGCCCATTTCCTTTTTAAATCTTTCCTATTCATGTATTTGTCCAAAAGCTTTTTAAATGTTGTTACTCAATGCACCTTAACCACTTCTACTGGAAAATCATTCCATACGCACACTTTGCTTGATGTAATAAAGTGGTCCCTCAGGTTCCCTTTTATTCTTTTCACTCTAAACTTAAACTGATGCACTCTAGTCAGTAATTGCCCAATCCTAGGAAAAAGTATGAATGCGTTCACCCTATCCACGCTTCTCATGATTTTATGCAGTTCTCTGAGAGCCTCTCCCCTTCAGTATTCTTCACTCTAAACGACGACCCTAGCTTGTCCAAACATATTTAGAAACGCAGACCACTGAGACCTGGAAATAATGGGGGGTGGGGTGGAGGTTTTCTCGCTTAGCTGTAGGTTTGATATCCAGACGTTTCATTACCTGGCTCGGTAACATCATTAGTGGCGACCTCCAAGTGAAGCGAAGCTTTTGTCTCCTGCTTTCTATCTATATCTTTCTCTTGGATGAAGTTCCTGGGGTTTGTGGTGATGTCATTTCCTGTTCATTTTCTGAGTGGTTGATAGATGGCATCTAGATCTATGTTTTTGTTTATGGCGTTGTGGTTGGAGTGCCAGACCTTTCGGAATTCTCTGGCATGCCTTTGCTTAGCCTGTCCCAGAATAGATGTGTTGTCCCAGTCGAAATGGTGGCTTTTTTCATCCGTGTGTAGGGCTACGAGGGAGAGTGGGTCTTGTCTTTTTGTGGCTCGCTGGTGTTCGTGTATCCTGGTGGCTAACTTTCTTCCTGTTTGTCCTATGTAGTATTTGTGGCAGTCCTTGCATGGAATTTTGTAGATGACCTTGGTTTTGTCCATGGGATGTACTGGGTGTTTTAAGTTTGTTAGTTAGCGTGAAAATAACCTTGCAATTTGTTTCTGCACTCTTTCCAGGTTAATAACATTCTTCTGATAAGCAGTTTACCGGAACTGAACACAATATTCCAACTGCAGTTTCAACGGCAGCAAAGAAAACTGCAACAGTTCTTCCCAACTTCTATACGCAATAGAACACAGATCATTACAGTGCAGTATATGTCCTTCAGTCCTCGATGTTGCGCCGACCTGTGGAACCAATCTGAACCCTATCTAACCTATACTATTCCATTATCATCAGTATGTTTATCCAATGACCACTTACATGCTCTCAAAGTTGGCAAGTCTACTACTGTTGCAGGCAGTGCTTTCCAAGCCCCTATTACTCACTGAGTAAAGAACCTACATCTGACATCTGTCCTATATCGATCACTCCTCAATTTAACGCTATGTCTCCTCGTGCTAGCCATCACCATCCGAGGAAAAGGTTTTCATTGTCCACCCTATCTAACCCTTTGATTATCTTGTATGTCTCAATTTGGTCACCTCTTAACCTTCCTTCCTCTAACAAAAACAGCCTCAAATTCCTCAGCCTTTCCTCGTAAGATCTTCCCTACATACCAGGCAACATCCTCGTAAATCTCCTCTTCATCTTTTCCCAGCATTCTACATCCCGCCTATAATGCGGCCACCAGAATTGTATGCAATGCTCCAAGTGCGACCGCACCAGAATTTTGTACAGCTGCAACATGACCACATGGCTCCAAACTCAAACCCTCTGCCAATAAAAGCTAACACACTGTCTGCCTTCTTAATAACCCTAACAACCTGGTTGGTAACTTTCAGGGATCTACGTACATGGACCCCGAGATCTCTCTGCTCTTCAACACTACCAAGAATCTTACCATTAGCCCAGTATTGTGTATCCCTGTTACTCGATCCAAAATTATTCACCTCACACTTTTTCACATTGATCTCCATTTTCCACCTCTCAGCTCCAGCTTCGCAGCTTACTTATGTTCCTCTATGACCTGCAACATCCTGCTACACTGTCCACACCTCCACCGACTGTAGTGTCATCCGCAACTTTATGAATTCATCCTTCCACGCCCTCATCCAGGTCATTTGTCAAAATGACAAACAACAGTGGACCCAAACCAGATTGTTGAGATACACCACAAGCACCTGAACTCCAGGATGCAAATTTCCCATCAAACACCACCCTCTGTCTTCTTTTAGCTAGCCAATTTCTGATACAAACCGTTAATTCACCCTCAATGCTGTCTGCCTCTGTATTTTCTGCAACAGCCTACCGTGCGGAACCTTATCAAACACCTTACTGAAATCCATATGCACCATGTCAACTGTTTTACCCTCATCCAGCTGTTTGGGCACCTTCTCAAAGGATTCTAAGTTTTGTGAGTCATGGCTTATCCTTCACACAGCTGTGTTGACTATCCCTAATCAACTTATTCATTTCTAGATGATTATAATTCCTCCCTCTTAGAATCATTTCCAACATTTTACCCACAGTAGAAGTAAGGCTCACCGATCTCTAATTGATTTGGAGACACCGGCGTTGGATTGGGGTGTACAAAGTTAAAAATCACCCAATACCAGGTTATAGTCCAACAGGTTTATTTGGAATCACTAGCTTTCGGAGGCCTTCTCCTTCATCGGGCGGTTGTGGAGGACTTCACAACCCACAACCACCTGATTATGGAGCAGCGCTCCGAAAGCTAGTGATTCCAAATAAACCCGTTGGACTATAACAAGGTGTTGTGTGATTTTTAACTTTGATCTATAATTACCAGGGATGTATCTACACACCTTCTTGAACATGGGTGCTATGTGTGCTATCCTCCAGTCTTCTGATACTATTTCTGTAGAATGATGACATAAAGATCAGAGTCAGAGGCTCTGCAATCTCCTCCTTAGCTTCCCAGAGAATCATAGTAAAGCTCCCATCTGGCACAGGGGACGTACCTATTTTCACACGTTCCAGAATTGCTAACACATCCTCCTTGTGAACCTCAATCCCGTCTAGTCTACTAGCCTGTATCTCAGCATTCTCCTTGACAACATTGTTGTTTTCCTGTATGAATACTGACGAAAAGTATTCATTTCGCACTTCTCCTATCTCTTCAGACTCCACGCCACAATTTCCAACTGCTGGTCTTGACAAGCCCTAACGTTACTCTAGTCATTTCTTTTCCTGACATACCTATAGAAAGCTTTAGGACTCTCCTTGATCGTACCTCCTAAAGACTTCTCATGTCCCCTCCTTCTTCTTCTTAACTTCCTCTTTAGTCCTCCCAAGCTGACTTGTAACTCTCAAGCACCCTATCTGAGTATTCATGCCTCATCTTTACATAAGCCTCCTTCTTCCTTTTGACAAGTGATTCAAATTCTTTAGTAAACCACGGTTTCTTTACTTAACCACTTCTGCCCTGACTGGCAGGTACTTACTTATCAAGGACAAGCAGTAGCTGTTCCTTGAATAAGCTCCAAATTTCAATTGTGTCCATCCCCTGCAGTCTCCTTCCCCATCCTATGCATCCGAAATGTTGCCTAAGTGCATCATAATTACCTTTGCCCCAGCTACAGTTCTCGCCCTGCAGTACATGCCTATCCCTTTCCATCGGAAAAGTAAACATAACCAAACTGTGGTCACTATCACCAAAGTGCTCGCCTAACTCCAAATCTAACACCTGGCCTGGTTCATTACCCCATACGAAATCCAATGTGGCTTCACTTCTTGTTGGCCTATTTATATACTGAAGAAGGGTTAATCCTGAAACATCGACTTGTGCATCGTCTGATGCTGCCTGGCTTGCTGTGTTCTTTCAGTCTCCTGCCTGTCTATTTTGGATTCCAGCATCTGCTGTTTTTTTTTTGTCTCCATCTACATACAGAGCCAGAAACTCTCCTGCACACATTGGACAAAAACTGACCCATCTAAAATACTCGAACTATTACATTTCCAGTCAATATTAGGAAAGTTAATATCCTCCATAACAACTACCCTGTTACTTTCACTCCTATCCAGAATTATCTTTGTAATCCTTTCCTCTCCGTACCTGAAACTTTCAGAGGCCTATAGAAAACTCCCAACAGGGTGACCTCTCCTTTCCTGTTTCTAACCTCAGCCCATACTTCTTCAGTAGATGAATACTCAACAAATGTTCTTTCTGCCACCGTAATACTATCCTTGACCAACAATGCTACATCCCCACTCTCTTTTACCACCTTCCCTGATCTTAGTGAAACATCTAAACGCGAGAACCTGCAACAACCACTACTGTCCTCCTAGGTTGAGCTAATGAACCAGTTAACTTGTGTCAGCAACTGCGAGAAAACCCAAAACTTCAAATTGTTCAATAATAAAAACTGAAAAAACCCTACAAAAGTTGCATATCAGAAAGTAAAACAGAAACTGTTGGGAAAGCTGTGCAGGTCTGGCAGTAGCTGTGGACAGAAATCAGAGTTAACGTTTCGGGTGAAGTAACTATTCCTCAGATGTGATGGTAGGGGATAAGAAAATATTAGTTTCTATGGAGAAAATAAGGTGGGGAGGGGTAAGGAGTAAACGAGAGGTGGTTATACAGCCCAAAGACAGAGAAGAACAGTTCAACAGAAAAAAACAAAGAGCGGAAAATGATTTGGCTAGGAGGGTAAATAAATCTTAATATGAACTATCAGTGATTAACAATGAACTCTGTACTAGTGGACTGTGTGATAACAAGGTCTGATGAGTGAAAGTTGGGGTACGAACATGGGACAGTTCAAGTGCTAAAACTGTTGAACTCGATATGGAGTCCCAAAGGCTCCACTCTTGCAAGAGAGAAGAGACAGTACAAGCGGAAAATGATGTGCTGTTCATCCAGTTTGTGCTGAGCTTTGCTGGAGCACTGAAGCAAGCCTGAGACAGATGTCAGGCAGAGAACAGTTTGGGGCGTTGAAGTGGCAGGAAAATGGAAGCTCAGTATCTTTGATACAAACAGAACATAAGTGTTCTGAGAACTGGTCACCCAGTCTATGTTTCATTTCTCCAATATAGAGGAGACCACATTTAAAGCAGGGAATGCAGTAAACTGGGCTGTGTGAAATTCACGCAGAGGGTGATGCAAGTATGGAATGAACTAATGGAGAAATTGATGAAGGTTGAGTATTATTACAACATTTGGAAGGCATCTGGATTTGTCAATGAATAAGTAGGGATTAGATGCTGGCAATGGTCACTACATTAACTTAGAATATTTGGTCTGCATGGACGAGTTGGACCAAAGTTTCCATGCTGTACATCTCTATGAGGTTGTGACTCCAACTGGAGAAACCAAGGTTCATGATCCTTTGGATGTCCCTCATGCTTGTGGGATTGTAGGTAAGGGCAAGGGAGATCCTATCAGTCTTGTGGGACGGAAGAGACAGTACGAGGGCTGAAGTGTGGGAGGTAGATCAGACCTGGCTGAGGACCCTGTCATCAACAGTGCTAGGATATCTTTGGTTGAAGAAGAAGGTGGAAATTGTGGAGCCTTCCTTGTTAAAATTGTCATAATTAGAAAAGGTGCAAAAGAGACGGAGAAAGTGGGAGAACAGAATAATGTTTTTCCAGAAAGCAGGGTGCGTGGATGTATTGCCAAGGTAACTGTGGGTGTCAGTTGAGATGTGGGAAAACCAGGAGATTGGAGTTGAGGGTGATCAGATCAGCCATGACTGGGTTGGCTGAACTGCCCATTTCCACTCCTTTTGCCTTAATATGCAAAACTAAGTTCAGGAAGCTAAGCAAAGTACGGTGGCACAGTGGTTAGCACTGCTGCCTCACAGCGCCAGAGACCCGGGTTCAATTCCCGCCTCAGGCGACTGACTGTGTGGAGTTTGCACATTCTCCCCGTGTCTGCGTGGGTTTCCTCCGGGTGCTCCGCTTTCCTCCCACAGTCCAAAGATGTGCAGGCCAGGTGAATTGGCCATGATAAAATTGTCCATAGTGTTAGGTAAGGGGTAAAGGTAGGGGTATGGGTGGGTTGTGCTTCGGCGGGGCGGTGTGGACTTGTTGGGCCGAAGGGCCTGTTTCCACACTGTAAGTAATCTAATCTAATCTAAAAGTAAAAACACCTGTCTATCCTTCACGGAACTGAAACCTGTTGAAGCATGCAGAGGGACCATTGCACCATTGTATATGAAAGTAAGAAACTTCCGTGAAGTGCTGTAGTCGTGGGCGAGTGCATAACCTGATGGATTAGATTTCACCAGGGTTTCCTGCACAAGTTTGAATCCTGCTGTCAACGGTTCTGTACATTCTTGTTATTGAATGAGTTCATGCTGAGTTAATTGTCGCTCTAAAACAAACAAAAAAAATTTGGTCTCAACGCCCAGCGTTCTGATATCCCATCCATTTCCATTTCAGAAGAAATCCACAACACAAATAAAGATACTGGAGCAATATCAATGCAACCCTGCCTTTCAATAAATGCCTGAAGTGCCAATCCTCTGGTAACTGACTCTGATCAGTAGAAACAGTGTCTCCTAATCTGCTCCATCAACCCAATCATCGCACGGCCCCACTCCCCCATAATTATAAACAGTCCCAGAAAATCTCTAGTCAACCTTCCTTACACCAAAGACAACGGATCGGGCCTTGAGAATCTCTGCAAGAAATCGAAATTCCTCATCCCTGGACATTTTGCAAGGTGGAGGATTGTGAATAATACTTTGTAATATATTATTGGGAAAACATTAAGTAGAGGAAAAAATTGAGAAAAAAAATCAGGGGAGAATGAAGGGCAAACCGTTGGACTGAAAGAGAGGTAGTCAAGACATTTCTTTTGATGTATTGGGAGATTGACTCTTGGGGATATGAACAGATCCTTGTTTCTGCACATTAGGAATTCAACCCGGACCTTGTATTCAGCACAAAGAGAAAACTCGGTAACCTGAAAGACACTGAAATACTCAAATGAAATTAGCTTTGCTTGTGAGCGAGGTGATTCCCAGTGATAAGTATATCTGGCGATCAGACTGTTTCCATGACTCCACAATGAATGACGCAGCCTTTCATTTCGAATATGAAAACTGATAGAGGACAAACGTAATTCAGGGAGTGGCAACCCTGAAGCTTTCACTCACTTATTTAAGTGGTTCTGCTAGCTTTAACGTCGTCAGCGGGACATTTGATCAGCATTAGCGGCTGTTAACTGAATATTTTGAGGTTTTACATCAACAGTATCGATGCCTCTCTATGTTCACTCCATCAGCCGGGCCATTGAGGAGCTCAAATAAATATTCCCACACATGAATATTGCTCCTAGATCCATTATGTACTTTCATCTAACTCATAAGAAATCTATGAGGTGATTAGATTCCAACAAATTCATTACTAAACTACTCTTCCTCAGCTCCGAGGAGGGAGAAAGGTCAAGAAAAACAGAAAATCAGAAAAATTCCGCCTTCAGGCTCTACAATCCCAGCTGCCATCAGAAAACGGCCAGTGCAGTTTCAAGCAGCAGTTTCCGACCCGTCCCTGCGATGCAAGGCCCTTACTCGCAAGTCAAACCTCCCTCCGCAGCAATAACAGCCTCAGGGAAATGCAGGGAAATTGTATCCGGATCAGTAAACCTCTGAACAGCATTGAGAAACTCGCCAAAAGAGATAGTCACGCATGGATGTAAGTTTGCTCGCTGAGCTGGAAGGTTCATTTTCAGACATTTCGTCACAATACTAGGTAACATCTTCAGTGAACCTTCGGATGAAGCACTCTGATGTTTCCTGCTTTCTATTTCTATGTTTGTGTTTCCTTGGGTTTCACCAGGAAACATCAGCAGTGCTTCAGGCTCACTGAAGATGTTACCTACTATGACGACGAAATGTCTGAAAATGAACCTTCCAGCTCACCGATCAAATCGACATCAAGAACCTCAACCTGAGCTAGAATCGTCTCAAAACTCGCTAATAGACACATATAGTAGTCACACCGGCTCCATAAATTATTTCCAGCAATATTTCTTCATTTGTTTTTTGAAAAGCTGGTACTGAAACTTGAAACAAAGCTCCATGGCATTTGTGTTGATATGAACCTGGCCAGATCCCTAACTTCTTTTTTAAAGGCAGATATGAAGTGCGTGTTCCAGGTGTGAGGCAACTGCTGAAATCACTTTGCTTTAAGCAAAACTGAATGTATTCGAATTAAAGAGAGTGGCATTAGAATAACAAAACTATTGGAAAACTTAAACGACCTGATATAGTAGCTATTACTAATTAATTGTTCCAAAACAGTAACATTCCATAAATGCACCTGTTGGCAAAAAGGTAAATTCAAACAGAGATTCTTACAGGCAGGAGATAACAACGTTCAGAGAGAGATTTCAGCGGAAGACAGAGGAATCTTTTATGGAAGGTTGCAGCTCTTCTAGGCTCATAAATCTGGTGACTGCTACAGCTAATAAAACTAAAAATAACTTGAACTGGCAGAGCTAGCCACACCCCTTCCATGAAAAACTGGACTCTTAGTTAACCTCTGTCTTTACGACCTTCCTTCAAAAATTGCAAGGTCAAAATGACCTTTTTAAAATGAGAGAATTGTCACAGCCTCAGCACCTGTCTTGTGTATCATTGCTTGTCTGTCAAGTTTGTAATTCATTTTGTGTTGGCTGTTGAAGAGAATCTGATTTCCAAATGAGGGCAGAGAGCGGGTCAATATGAAAGCGAGAAACACATACTGAAGATAATGGATTGAAATGTGTGGGAGGAGGCGCAATAAAGAAGTGGAACTTGGAAGTGTTGTTTTTAATTAATGAGTGGAAAGCATCAGAGCCTAAGAGCTTCTGGTGGGAGCTTCATTTTAGGCCACGTTTTCTAAATTGTCCTGAGGATCCCGTGGATTTTGTTTTGGGGATAATCATGGTGGCTGTGTCAATGCTTCCCTCAGCGCATGGATTTTATTCCCAACCATTTCTTCATTAAAAAAACAGAGAATGGCTGGGACATCTAATCCTAAACTAAAAGTGCGTTCATCCGCTCGTGGATAAAAACAACTCAACTCTCATGAAACGTCACTGAACTCGAAACCTTAACCTTGCTTTTCGTTCTTCGGATGTTACCCACCCTTTTCAGTTTATCCAGCACTTCTCTTTATATTTCTGTATTGCCTCTTTTCTTTCTGGAACGTTCGATCATTTTGACTTTCCAAATCATAGTGGTTTTATTCCCAATAATTCTGTCTTCTTCCAATCCACACGAATGAAATGTATTTTCATTGTTATGTTTCTCATAGTTTTACATGGCTTCAATTGTCAATAAATAAATCCGTGGCTCCTCAATTAAATACAGGACACCCATCCAGATAATTAGTGCACAAATTTTATTTACTTTTTTCAGCAACTTAGTCGTCTCAATGGTTACCCCACGGATCTGCTGTCTCTGTTTCTGTAAATATGATGATTTTGGCAACACGTTCTGCACGTGTCCATTTCACCAAACTTTATGTCATTCCATGAAACATCAGATCGCGTAACTGGTTTACCTCGTTTCATTTTTGTATTGGTATTTCATATATATTACACTCAGTCCTGTATCTATTTGCATTCAAACAGACCTTGCCTTTTTTTTTGTTATTCGAGCCCCTCCTTATTAAATACTGTAGTGGACACTGTATCAATCTAATTGCATTAATCCTAAAACTGTTAAGACTGAGTTGATCCAAGTCATGCTGAGTAACAATTGCAAATTTTCTTGCCTATCTCTGTCTAACACTCGGCACTGTCTCAGTTATCATTGCACAAACGCCAAATCGACGCTCCTGTAGGAAAACCTATTATTTTATGCATTTGTTGCTGTCTGCGCACGAAGTGATGTCGAAATTGTTATTGCAATGTTACATGCCTCCTATAATATTTGGCTCCGCCTGCCTCTGCCAGCATTACTGTCGGCTCTTGCATAGTTTTTCATTGGAACAAAACTCTTTCCAGATTAAATTAACCCCGTCTGCATTACCAATGCACTTGCTGCTAAATTTCTAAACCGAATTCCAGCTGACGAGGTTTTTATTACATTGAGTCACGGGTTGCCTGTTGTCACACGAAAAACGGTGAACCTAAATTCAATCATAAGCAGCCTTTTTTCAGGATTTGTAGTTTATTCAGATAGCAGCGGTTTCTGTAGTTTCCACGTGATGAAACTGTGCATCTGATGGTTTCCATTTTGGAAACCCTGCTGTGTTAACTGTCAGTGGTTTCGAATAACTTAACTGCAAATCCGCTGAAATACTTCAGGACTTAACAAAGTTCCAACAAAGGCAACACATGCACTAATCTGACAGTTTATATCCAGAATGCAATTGGCAAATAGCAATTTGTGATGCAATCGTTTGAGTATACAGATAAGATCTCAGCGGTCATCATTTGTGGTGAAAATGCATAATTTGCAACAATTTGTTGGTTCAAAATTATAATGAAATCGTGCTCATTTCCAATATTACAAAGAATGGTATTAAACAGTGAGTTCATCTCTGCGATACATTTCACATCTTAATTAGCCCTCTGTAGACTCTTAGTCAAAATAAATGAGGGAAGATTAGACGGCCTCACAGAGCTAATGTCGACAGCTTTGTTAATACCCTTAGTCCGTGAAAGGCATGCACGCACAAACAAATGGCCCATTCTTTGCCATTGCCTATCCCATTCTTGCTGCAATTGGTGCTCCTGGTAAGCGATGGACCATCATAAAGTTTGTTTTGAAGTTTACAGATATTCTGTCTCTTCCCTTTCAGGAACAAATTCGTTCTTTTTTAATATTAATTATTATTTTAATGTAAGGAACTCAAATAGGCTATGTATATAGATGAAATATATAACATGAATTATAGTGAAAGATAGTGCATGACTTGCACTCAAAGTATACTAACAGATATCGTTGCCAATTCATAGAAATACAGCTAATCATATCACAGCAATATGAGTAATAATTTATGGTATTGGACAAACATTGATCTATTAGAATATTTTTTTATCAGTCCAGTGAAATGCAATCAAATGTGTTTACTTCCATGCAGCACAAATGATGTATCAGTATCAGTATTGCCTTTTTCTTTTCATAGTAATTATCAGAGTAGATACATTTTATTATACAATTCATTGATTGAGTCAATCTGCTATGCGAACTCTTGCATTAAACTTCAGTTAGTTTTCACTGAGGAGCACTGAATGCTAATGTGGTCCTATATTCACTTATATTTAAAAGAGGGATTTCATGTGAAAATTGTCAATTATGCATTGTGCTTGTGCTGATATGTTTTTATACATTAGCGTATTCTTTCGGCAAAGTTATGCTTCCTAATATAGGACCAATCTGAAACAATGAGTTTAGAGGGCGAAAAGGGCTCATTAAATATCTTTAGCAAAACGGTTAAAATATCCCAAAGCCTTTTATTCGTATATAAGGGGCAAGAGGGTAACGAGAGAAAGTGTTGGCTCACACAAGGTCAAAGGAAAATTAGGAGAAAATAGGTGAGATTCTTAATGAGTACTTTGCATTAGTATTCACCGAGGAGAGGGCAATAACAGATGTTGAAGTAAGGGATAATAGGTTGATTACTATAGGTCTAGTCGGTATAAGGAGGAAGGAAGTGTTGGGTATTCTAAAAAGGCATTAAGGTGGACATGTCCCCGGTCTGGATGGGATCTATCCCAAGTTACTGAGGGAAGTGAGAGAGGAAAAAACTGCGGCCTTGACAGATATTTTTGCAGATCTTTGAATACAGGTCAGATCCCGGAGGACTGGAGAATGCTAATGTTGTCCCTTGTTTAAGACAGATAGCAGGGATAATTCAGGCAATTAATGACATGTGAGCCTGACATCGGTGGTAGGGAAGCTGCTTAAGAAAGTACTGAGGGATAGGATCTATTCCCATTTTTTTCAGTGATAAGTAACATGGTTTTGTGCAAGGAAGGCCATGTCTTACCAATTTAATAGAGTTCTTTGAGGAAGTGACAAAGTTGATTGATGAGGAAAGGACTGTAGATGTCATATACATGGACCTCAGTAAAGCATTTGATAAGGTTCCCCATGGTAGGTTGATGGAGAAAGTGAAGTTGAGTGGGGTCCACAGTGCACTAGCTAGATGGATAGAGAACTGAGGCTAGATTAGAGTGGTGCTGGAAAAACACAGCAATTCAGGCAGCATCCGAGAAGCAGCAAAATCGACGTTTCGGGCAAAAGCCCTTAATCAGGAATACAGCTGGGCAACAGGAGACAGACAATAATAGTGGAAATGAGTTTCTCAAAATGGAGAACTGTGACCAGTGGTGTTCCATAGGGATCCGTGCTGGGACCACTGTCGTTTGTGATATACATAAATGATCTCGAGGAAGGTATAGGTGATTTAATTAGCAAATTTGCATTTGACATTACGATTGATGGGAGCAGCAGATAGTGAAGGGTACTGTCAGAGAATGCAGCAGAATATAGGCAGTTGGGCGGAGAAATGGGCGGAGAATCCCGTGATGCATTTTGGAAGATCAATTTCAAGAGCGAGTTAAACAGTATATGGAAAGGTCCTGGGGAAAAATGATGTACAGAGAGATCTTCAGGTTCTTTGTTCCCTCAAGGTGACAACGCAACTTGAGAGAGTGGTCAAGAAGGCATGCAGCATGGGTTCCTTCATTAGATGGAGTATTGAGTACAAGACTTGACAGGTCATTTTACACTTATATAAGACTTTGGCTCAACTAGTGTACTTCCTGTGCAGCTGTTCAGGGAAAATCGGGGCCTATCTCTCTGCCCTCACCTGCCGTTACCAGTAACCAAATCCAGAGATAGTGGCACGGAGCTGCTGAGTCTGTGACCCCATGCCAGCTGAGGAGTATCCTTCTTCCCTTCTCCTTAATCCCACTGCCCTGTCCTGACTGTGCCTCCTTTCTGGATAGATGGGTCTTGCATATGGGTTCCAATCAAACAACATCAGGGCAAATGTTCCCATCCTGACAATAGTGTTTTGTTTTTGAAAGAACCATCTGATTAGTCCTAGTCTCCACTTTCTGCCTTGTTTCCCATTACCTACAAAATCCTCTTCTTTAATAACATTTCAGTCTTCCATCAACAAGAATGCACAAAAAGGTTAACTGTGGCTATGGCGTCTGATGCAAACCAAAGTGCATTTAGGACAAAAATCAACAGATCTATACGTCAGAAATGTCCAGTGATAGGTAGATAGCATAGAAAAATAATGGATTTCAAGTAGAAAACCATGCCCTCGTTTCATAGTAGGATGTTTGAGCGGTGTATTTGGCCTTTTTTGTATGTTCCCATAGTATTTCTTCTTTCATTTCTCACAGCAAACTTGGTGGCAATCTTAATCCTTTGCCTGGGATGATGCGGTCTGTCCCAGTGCATCTCATTCTACCTGGTCACGATAGCAGTGACCGATTTCCTTGTCATTGCCAATGGGTGCATCCTCAATCGGATTGGCTGAATCTATTTTCGTAATAGTATCCTGCCCACTACTCCTGGATGCAAACTCATGACTATGCTTATCTTTGCCACTCTGGATTGCTTGGTCCAGCTGGCAGTGGCCTTCACCTTTGACCGTTTTGTGGCCATCTGCTTACAGAGCCTGAAGACCAGATATTGTACAGAGAAATCTGCATCACTGGTCATAGGAACGGTCTGTGCCTTGAGTTTTACAAAAACAATGTTCCTTTCTACATCATCTTTAAGCCCATGTACTTTGTGGATGGGTTGCCTTGGTTCTTCATTATCAAGTCCTTCTATTACACAGTGTTGAAAAATGTGGTGCTGGAAAAACACAGCAGGCCAGGCAGCACCCGAGGAGCAGGAGAATCGACGTTTCGGGCATAAGCCCTTCTTCACGAATCCTAATTTTTCAACTCTGGTCTCCAGCATCTCCAGTCATCACTTTCTCCTTCTATTACACGGTGTCCACTTGGAAGGCCTTTGATTCGCTCGACCACATATTAACTCCTTTTCTCCACTTCCTCCTTACTCTGCTGCTCAATACCTTGACAGTAAGAAATATCTTAGTTGCTAGTAGGGCGCACAGGAGACTCCAGAGCACAGAGAATCGTGGAAACCGCAGGAGATCCATTTTCTGCTGTTCACCATCTCACTCAGCTTCCTCCTCCAATGGGTCACTCACGTCATACAGTATGGGTAACTTTCACTGCCCGGATTTCAATGATCCACCATACATCCTTCATGAGACAATCAATATGCTCCATATACTTAGGTCCTGTAAAAATGTTTTCATCTACGCGGTGACCCAGAAAAAATTCCGAGAGGAGTTGAAGCAGGTCCTAATTTACCCCTTTACCATTTCCATTGTTGTTTAAAACAGGATAACACTGTAAAACGCACTCCAGTTACTTTGTTTAAATTTGTGCCATTCAATGTGTAGCACTCTATTTCTCTCAATATAGAGCCAAATTCCCATACTTCAGAGATGCATATATCACACTCCAGTAGCCACAGTTCACTGTTCTCAATATTAAACGAACGTTGAACTATATGATGTGCTGCTTCTTTGTTGACATGACAAACCACTCTCTTTGATGAAATGTGAAGAGTCCCACGATCTCTCCCGTTATCTGGTCTTATGATTAGATTGGATTAGATTCCATACAGTATGGAAACAGGCCCTTCGGCCCAACAAGCCCACACAACCCTCCGAACAGTTGCCCATCCAGATCCATTCCCCTATCCTATATTTACCCTAGACTAATGCACCTAACACTATGGGCAATTTAGCATTGCCAATTCACTTGACCTGCCCATTTTTGGATGGTGGGAGGAAACTGGAGCACCCGGAGTTTATCCACACAGACACAGAGAGAAGCTGCAAACTCCACACAGTCCCCCGAGGTGGAAATCGAACCCTGGTCCCTAACATTGCGAGGCAGCAGTGCTAACCACTGAGTCACTGGACACAATGTTTATGCATCATTGAAAATGACTGAAACAATATTCTGCTTATTCATCAAATTATGTTTTTGAATTCTGTCTCAGCACACATTTGTTGCAATGTTGCATACAATAAGAGAAAAAGTTTACCATTTGGAACATAAGGTTGTACTATCTGAGATCGTTAAGCACATTCTACAAATGAATGTCTAATTTCATTTTTCCTTTCATTCTTTCTTCATTCTCTTTCTACCTGTTTTTTTTCTCTCTATATTGCCTTTTTATTTTCTAGCTTGCTTGCCTTTCTTTCCGGCCTTTCTTTCAGTTCATTCGGCCTAAAATGGGCCTGCATAGCCTAAGAAAAGGTGCAGACCAACTCTAATTCACCTTGCAGCACGTGATCTGAGGCCTTTCACGTTATAATTGACACAAAGTGAATTCCAATAACCCACTTTTACCAATTATCTTAAAACTGTGTTGTATTCTAAATTACTGCTCTGCTCAGGCAAATGTATCTTTGCAGTTTACTTTATCTGTGTTCCTCATAATTTGTTGCATCTCAATTAAGTTCACCCTCAGTTTCCTCTGTTCTAAGGGAAACTATTCTAGTTTCTCCAATCATTCCTTGGAACTGCATTCTTCATTTTTGCAATGTCTCAGCTCGCTGTAGTGCAGTTATATCTTTCTTGTAATGCAGCGATTTGAATTGTACACAAAACATCACCTACACTTTATTTTTCAGTTCTATTATTACAAGCCTAGTAATGGCAGGGGGATGGGAACCGGAGCAACAGATCAGAGGAGAGTGTAGCTGCTGAATGGGCAGAAATAGAATCCAGATAGCCTGTCGAGAAGGATACACAGTTGATAGGGCAATGGGGTGGGTTAAAGTGTGTCTGTTTCAATGTTAGGAGCGTCAGGAATAAGAGTGGTGAACTTAGAGCATGGATCTAAGACTTGGAACTTGGAACTGCTATGTTGTGGCCATAACAAAGACATGGATTTCACAGGGACAAGAATAGTTTCTGAATGTTCCAGAATTTATATCTTTTAAAAAGAACATGGAGGAGGAGAAAAGAGTAGGAGGAGCATCATTGTTAATTAGAGAGTGCATCACAGCTGCAAAAAGGAGGCTGTTGAGGTGGGGTTGTATACTGAGTCAGTAATAGTAGAAGTCTGTAACAGGAAAGGAGCAGTCACTTCATTGGGTATTAACTACAGATCACCACCGCCCCCCCCCCCCCCCCCCCCTAGCAGCAGAGAAGTGGAATAACAGATTCGATAGCAGAGCTTGAAAAGGTGCAGAAGTAACTGAGTTGTTGTTATGGCTGACTTCAACGTCCCCAGTGTTAATTGGAAGCTACTTAGTTCAGATGGTCTGGACGGAGCTGATTTTGTCAGATGTGTCCAGGAAGGATTGCTGACTCAATATGTAGATAGGCCGACTGGGGGGAGGCCATATTGGATTTGGTGCTCGGCAACGACACAGGCCAGGTGTCAGATCTCTCGGTGAGAAAGCATTCAGGTGACAATGACCACAACTGCTTCAACTTTACCATAGCAATGGAGAGGGATAGGAGCAGACAGTACGGGAAGGTACTTATTTGGGGGAGGGGAAATTATACTGCTATTTGACAGTAACTGTAGAATATAAATTGGACACAATTGTTCAACGGAAATTGCAAAACAGAAATGTGGTGGCTGTTTAAGGAGCACTTGCTGCGATTGCTAGATAAGTTTGTTCCACTAAGATAAGCAAGGAATGGTAAGTTGAAGGAGCCTTGGATGACAAGAGAAGATGAGCTTCTGATCAAGAAGAAGAAGGAAACGTACTTAAAGTTGAGAAAGCAAGGATCTGGCACAACTTTAGAGGATTACGGGGTAGCTAAAAATAGACTGAGGAGAGCTAGTAGGGGACCTGGAAAAGCCCTGGCGAGAAAGATTAGGGGGAACACAAAGACTTTCTACGCATAGGTGAGGTATACAAGAACGATCAGCGCGAGGGTAGGGACTATCAGGGATAGTGGAGAGAGCTTGTGCCTGGCATCTGAAGAGGTAGGGGAGGCTCTAAATGAGGTTTTGCTTCCTTCTTGATATTGAGAACACCGCGGACCAGGTTAATAGGCTTGAACAGATTGGTATAAAGAATGTGGATGTGCTGGAAATTCTGGGAAGCATCAAGATAGATAAATCCCGAGGGCTCGACCAAATCTATCCAAGGTTACTACGGGAAGTGAGGAATGAGATTGCTGTGCCTCTGATGATGATCTTTGCATCAGCACTCTTCACAGAAATAGTACTGGAAGATTGGTGGGAGGCGAATGTTGTTCCTTTGTTCAAGAAAGGGAATAGGGATATCCATGGGAATTACAGAAAAAATATTCAACTTTACAGACCTCCTTGTTAACTGCTGTGTCATGGGCAATGGACCTCATGAACAGGCACTATTCCCCTTCACCACAAATTGCCAGTGGAATGAGAGTCGCCACTCTTCAGTGCCATCTCGTTTTCAACGTTGTCTGCACCACTATGAGTCCTTGCTGGACCTCAAAACCCCACGACGATTCCAAGTGGTAGTTTCTCCTGTCAGAATTGATTCTAAAAAAAATCAGACTCTGGAATTCAGATTTGCCCTCCGATAACATCAAGCTTAAACGTCGCATCTTTCATTTTTAAATCATTCAAGCTCCAGTCCTCTAGTACATCATTGAATTGTGGTGAGCATTAGAAAATGATTCGCGGTACGACACTTATTTCATGCTTGGCTTCCTTTAAACGTGTGAAGAATCCATCACCCTGTTTATTTACCTACTTTCACAGAGAACATTTCCGATATTTCAGGTCGGACTTTGCATGTTGTATCTAATGATTCACCCGTTTTCATTAACTAGAATGCCTACATCATCCAGGTTTTGTGAAAACAGAGTCAAAGAGTCAAACACTCATTGGGAATCCCCATCTTCTACATCTAGGTGTGCGATACCCTCTACATCTTAAATCAGCCCCATCGTTTCAATCACCCTGCTGATGTTTGTTAATATGTTTGTTGAAGTACTGATAACATATCTTTGGTTTTTCCTGTCAATGTATTTTTCTATCACTTTGTTGATTTCCTAATTTTTTTTTACTTCAATCCTGTACGTTAAAGACTCGGCTAAGCTTTTATCTTTACCCCTTCCCATAATGATGACAAATCTTGTTGAGATTTGATTGCTATCTGCATAAGTCACTCACTGTTATTTCATCCAATTTTCCCAGCTTCATTTTTCT
The DNA here is from genome assembly GCF_037043375.1 of Chiloscyllium plagiosum. NCBI lineage: Eukaryota > Metazoa > Chordata > Chondrichthyes > Orectolobiformes > Hemiscylliidae > Chiloscyllium > Chiloscyllium plagiosum. The sequence continues at coordinate 37,887,140 of NW_028270178.1, forward strand.
AACATAATGCAAAATCCAGAACTGTGCTCCTCTTGTTTGTCTTATTATTTACCTCATGATGAAGAGAAAACAATGTTCTCTTGAATATTCTTTCAAACATTTGGTGCCCTGTGTGTTTTCCACACTCTTTGCAATTCAATTAATATTAGCTTAGTCGAAGGCGATAACTGTTATTTCCTTATTGTTTATTTCCCTCTGGAACGTGACATTGACTTTGAAATTTGACTGTAGTTTTGAGTTGATATAGGGAACAGGTGATAAAAGAAAAAGGATGACACAAGAAACAACATGGCAACACCTGATTAGGATCTGAATGATTGGTGTTGCTTTCCGTTGTTTGCATCTACAGCATGTTTTCTCTAAGACCATCGCCAACCTTATCATCTCAGGAGATTTTCCATCTGTAACCTCCAAACTTAAAGTCCCCCAACCCGGCACCTCGTGTTTCCCTACTCCCCTAACTTCATAAATCTGACTGCGCCGACCGCCCTTTGTAGCATCTGCAGTCCTCAGTATCTCCAACATGTTTGAATGATATCCTACACTTCACTTTCGGGCACGTGGAAAAGTTAACAACTTAATAGCTAATTCATTCTTCAAGGAGAAACACGATGGTGTTGTTTACACAAAGAATAATTATCATTCTCTCTGTCCTTAATGACTTGCTGAAGTTCAATGTAAAATTCTGTTTGCACGTTGGAATGTTTGTATAGTTTCAACGATATCAGCCAATAAAATTTGCTTGTTTATGTTAGACGATTTGTTTCGTTTTACTTTATTGTATTGAAAATGTCACACCATTCAATAAATAACAATATATATCCTGTGAGCCAAAAAACTAACATTTGTCTAGCGTGTTGAAGATAATAACACGGTCAAACGTGATTTACATCACTGATTATAAAGTTAAGTCCAAAAACACACCTCAAAAAAGAGGCATCAGGAGGGTGACAAAATGTATAATGAAAGTGGTAAGGCTGAAGGAGCATTTTAAAGGATTTCACAAGGTTTCTCAGGCAATAAACGCATTAGAAAACACTAAACTGTACGAATTCTGTGCAGATTAAAGCAGATACTGCTGATTTACTGGGCTTTCTCATTATTAAGGGCACATGTACTTTCACAAACTCCTCGTCCAGTGAGTTGTTCCATTCGCTACAGTCAATTATGATTGGTTGTGACGGAACTTGACTTTAATTATTTACTACTGTTTCAGCTGTTTAGCTCGCAAGTAATGTTGTTGTGCAGCTTCACGAGATTGACAACGCATTTTAGTTATGCATGGTACTGCATTTGGCAGGCCCTCCTGCACTCTTCAATCAATCAAGATTGAACCCTACCTTGATGGTAAAGGTAAAATGTAGGGTCTATCGGGCCAATCGGTTGCAGGTTATGTTTGAATACAGCTTGCTCACTGTAGGCTACAGTGCCTTGTGAAAATTCAATTTCGAGTTGCTAGATCTACTTAGATATCCATCCCATTCAGCGCATTGGCAGTACCATACAGCACACGTGAGGTATTATCAAAGTGAAGGCAGAACTTTGTCTCCATTAGACTGTGCGGTGGTCAGTCTTTCCAAACTGTCATGGACAGATGAATCTGTGGCAGACTGATCGGTAAGGTGGGGTTAAATATGTTTTCTTCCATCCTGTTGGTTTATTCGTGAACTACTGTGCATTCATTATATTCAGAAAGTCCTTTAGGATTTCAGTGTCTCTGTCAGTAGTGCTGTTGCAGAGCTATACTTGATGTTTTACATTGAAACTTACAAGTCATAGTACTAAAAACAGGTGAACTGAAAGGTTTGGAACACGAAGGGTTAATGCAGACTGTGGCGTGGTGTGCTATTGGGCTGGCTTGCTGTGGGCGGAGCGCTGTGCAACAACTTCGATGGGGAGGTGGAACTTTGACTGCACTTAGCCTCTCGACAGAAGAGGAAACAACATTTGGAACAGTGAGCCCCGCGCACATGCGCGAAAGCAACCAACCATCATTCGTGGGCTTTCACAGACTTTTTTGTACACGTCATCGACATATCACCGAGAATATTAATACTGCAGTGCCTTTTGTTCGGAGAGAGAGGGTGTAGTCACGTCCCGCATTTAGGGGATGCTGCCTCTCCAAAAAAGCTTTTGTTTAATAAACTGTTCTTTGACTTGATTCTAAATTTGAGTTTATATTAATTTAATGTGCAACATCCTCTAAACGCTTCCTATTCCTATCCCGATGCCTTTTAAATGGTGTAATGTACCCACGTTGTCCATTTCTTCTGCCAGCTCGGTCCATACACGCACCACTCTCTGTCTGAAAAACTTGCCCCTCAGTTCCGTTTTCAATCTTTCCCCTCACGCCTTAAAGCTCTGCCCTCTAGTTTTTGACGCCCCTATCATGGGAAAAATAACTTGGCTTTTCACTCTATCAATGCCCCTCATGTTTTTATAAATCTCAGAAAGCTCCCTTCAGCTTCCGATGATCCAGGGAAAGTCAACTCCAACCAATTCAGCCTCTCTCTACAGCTCAAACATTCCAACCCTGTCAACATTCCTGCAAATCGTTTCTGAACCCCTTCAAGTTTCATAACATCCTTCCTGTAGCAGGGGGATTGGAATTGAATGTTACATTCCAAAAGTAGCCTAACCACTGCCCTGTGAAGCCTCAACGTGACCTCCCAACTCCAATGCTCGGATCAAAAAATGAAAGCATACCAAACATCTTTTTCACTATCCCATTTAACTGCGGATCCACTTTCAAGGAATTCTGAATCTGCACTCCAAACTCTGTTTTTTCGGTAAAACTCCCGAGGACTTTATCATTAAATACATAAGTCCTGTCCTGATTTGCCTGACAAAGATGGAACATCTCACATCTATCCGAATTAAACTTCATCTGCTACTCCTCCGCCCATCTGACCAAGGTCCATTGTACTCTGAGACAATCTTATTCGCTGCCCAGTGTACCTTCAATTTTGGTGTCATCCCTCCGTTAATAACATCCAAGTCTCAAATGGGTTTGCAGGAGCAGCAGTGCATCTGCATACATGGACTTATGGCATCAATGTTAGCAAAAAACTTTGAGAGAACGTCTCATAAAGAACACTGTCTCCTTGACCTTGTTCATAGTGGCAGAGACTGCGAGAGCAAGGAAATGTTCAATATGGGATTAGAGAGTGATGTTGGAGAAAGCAGCAGGTCAATGTTTTAGACCAGGGCTGTCCCAGCCTGTCTCTGCCCTTTCCCCACTACCACTGGATCCTGACTGGAATGCACGCAGACACAAAGCTGCAGTTTCAAACACAGAGCAGCCACAACACACGGTTACAACATAAAGTCACACAAGACTTTTGCACAAATTAACACAAGGTCTTTGCACAAATTAATGCAAGTTTGTCCCAGAAATTAACACAAGATGTTTGAACAAATGAACACAAGTTTATTCCACAAATGAACGCAACATTACTGCACACTAAGACAAACATGTAAAGTCAGCAAGCGTAATGATCTTGAGGTATATACAAATGATGATAAATACATTATACAATCGAGCACAATGTGTTAGCAATTTCACACAAGATTATTGTACAAATAAAGATTTTTTCGACAGAATTTAAGATGATGAAACAAATGTACTTCATTCCAAACAACAAGTCAGGGGATCTTCCAAGGATGTTCTGCTTTTTCATTGATAGCTTCTCTGTCAATTTTAGGAAGAAGTATACAAAGATAATTTACAATCCAAGATCAGGCCTTTCGGCCCTCAAATCCTGAGCCGATGCATGTGGATGGGTTCCCATGACACCCTCCCATATGCTGTGGAGAGACAGCGAACATTGACAGGGACCAGCCTGAAGTAAATGCGAATGAACACGAGTTGGACTTGTTGGGCCAACTGGCCTGTTCCCACCTTGCAGGTATTCTATGATTCTATGATACCATCACGTACCCACAGCCTGTCATCCATGAATTTGTCTCCTATCATATCAAGCTGTGATCCTAACTGCCCTCTCCTTGATATATCTTGGGACAACAGAGAAATGATTGACAATGTTTCAAAGTATTATCTGATTCTCCTGATTGGCCAGCAGTGTGGAAAGTCCCAAAAATCATCCGGCAAAGTAGAACAACAGGAGTCACCTGCAGACAGGTGCCTCGAATTCTTTGGAGGCCTCCCGAGGAGACCAGCACAGCAAGAGGCAGAGATCAGCTGACTATCCAGAGAGAGAGAGAGAGTGGGAGAGAGAGGGAGGGAAAGAGTGGGAGGGAGAGGGAGGGGGAGAGCGGGGGAGAGAAGGAGGGAGGGGTGAAGGAGGGGAAGGGAGAGCGCGGTGGTGAGAGAGAGCAACAGGGGTTGGGAGATAGAGAGGGAGGGAGAGAGAGTTTGAGGGGATAGAGAGAGGAAAAGTGGGAGAGAGAGAGGAAGGAGCGAAAAAGAGAGGAGGAGAGAGAAAGGGAGACAGGGAGAGAGGGAGGGAGAGAGAGACGGCTAGAGGGGGTGAGTGGGAGAGAGAGGGAGAGCGCGTGGGAGAGAGAGGAAGAGAGAGAGGGAGGGAGAGAGAGACAGAGGGGGAGAGAGAGGGGAGAGGGTGTGGGAGAGAGAAAGGGAGTGTGAGGGACGCAGAGAGGGAGGGAGAGATAGGGTGGGAGAAAGAGAGAGAGAGGGGAGATAGAGAGAGGGGTTGGGAGAGAGGGAGAGAGAGAGTGGGAGGGAGAGAGGAGTGGAGGGAGTGGGTGAGAGGGGAGAAAGAGAGGGGAGAGAGAGGGAGAGAGAGAGAACATAGAACATAGAACAGTACAGCACAGAACAAGTCCTTCAGCCCATGATGTTGTGCCGACCTTTGATCCTCATGTATGTACCCTCAAATTTCTGTGACCATATGCATGTCCAGCAGTCTCTCAAACATCCCAAATGACCATGCTTCCACAACTGCTGCTGGCAACGCATTCCATGCTCTCACAACTCTCTGTGTAAAGAACCCGCCTCTGACATCCCCTCTATACTTTCCTCCAATTAGCTTAAATCTATGACCCCTTGTGTTAGCCAATTCTGCACTGGGAAAAAAGTCTCTGGCTATCGACTCTATCTATGCCTCTCATTATCTTGGATACCTCAATTAGGTTCCCTCTCCTCCTCCTTTTCTCCAATGAAAAAATGTCCGAGCTCAGTCAGCTTCTCCTCATAAGTTAAGCCCTCCAATCCAGGCAGCATCCTGGTAAACCTCCTCTGAAACCTCTCCAAAGCATCCACATCTTTCCTATATTAGGGCGACCAGAACTGTACGCAGTATTCCATGTGCGGTCTAACCAAAGTTTCATAGAGCTGCAACAAGATCTCACGACTCTTAAACTCAATCCCCCTGTTAATGAAAGCCAAAAGACCGTATGCTTCGTTCCTCCACATTGCCAAGAATCGTTTCTTTAATCCTGTACTCAGCTTTCAAATTCGACTTCCAAAATGCATCACCTCGCATTTATCCAGGTTGAACTACATTTGCCACCTCTCAGCCCATCTCTGCATTCTGTCAATGTCCCGCTGTAGCCTACAACAGCCCTCTATACTGTCAACGACACCTCCAACTTTTGTGAAGGGGAGAGAGGGGGGGAAGAGAGAGGGAGGGAGAGGGATGGGTGAGAGTGGGAGAGAGGGGAGAGAGAGAGGGAGAGAGTGAGGGGAGAGTGGGAGGTAGAGAGTGGGAGTGAAAGTGAGGGGGAGAGCGGGGGAGAGAGGGAGAGAGGGGAAAGGAGTGGAGAGGGAGAGAGGAGTGGTGGGAGAGAGAGAGATTGGGGGTTGGGAGAGAGGGAGGGAGAGAGAAATTAGGAAAGAGGGAGAGAGAGTGAGAGGGAGGGAGAAGGAGAGAGGGGAGGAGAGAGAGGGGCTGGGATAGAGGGGTAGAGAGGGAGGGAGAGATATAGGGAGGGGGAGAGAAAGATTGGGAGAGAGAGGGAGTGTGAGGGAGTTTGAGGGGATAGAGAGAGGAAAAGTGGGAGAGAGAGAGGAAGGAGAGAAAAAGAGAGAGGGGGAGAGAGAAAGGGCGACAAGGAGAGAGGGAGAGAGACGGGAAGGGGGGTGAGGGGAGAGAGTGCGGGTGAGAAGGAGAGAGAGTGGGAGGAAGAGAGAGACAGAGGGGGAGAGAGGGGGAGAGTGAGAAGGGGACAGAGAGGGAGGAGAGAAGGGGCGAGGACGAGAGGTTGGGGTGAGAGAGGGAGAGCGATAGTGGGGAGAGAGAGGGAGGGAGAGAGAGTTTGAGGGGAGAGAGAGAGGAAAAGTGGGAGAGAGAGAGGAAGGAGAGAAAAAGAGAGTAGGAGAGAGAAAGGGAGACAGGGAGAGAGGGAGGGAGAGAGAGACGGCTAGAGGGGGTGAGGGGGAGAGAGAGGGAGAGCGCGCGGGAGAGAGAGGAAGAGAGAGAGAGGGAGAGAGAGACAGAGGGGGAGAGAGAGGGGAGAGGGTGTGGGAGAGAGAGAGGGAGGGTGAGGGACGGCGAGAGGGAGGGAGAGATAGGGTGGGAGAAGGAGAGAGAGGGGAGATAGAGAGAGGGGTTGGGACAGAGGGGGAGAGAGAGGTGGGAGAGAGGAGTGGAGGGAGTGGGAAGAGAGGGGGTGAGAGAGAGAGGGGAAAGAGGGGGAGGGAGAGCATGGGAGGGAGCGGCCAGAAAGAGAGTGGGAGAGAGAGTGGGAGGGAGAAAGAGAGGGAGAGTGGGAGGGAGGAAGTGAGAGGGGGAAGAAAGAGGTAGGGAGGGAGAGAGTGGATAGAGTGGTAGAAAGGGGGGAGAGGGGGAGAGAGAGGGAGAAAGGGGAGAGAGGGAAGGAGGGGAGGAGGAGAGGGGGTGGTGGGAGAGAGAGAATGGGGGTTGCGAGAGAGAGAGAGAGGGAGGGAGAGAGAGATTGGGATAGAGAGAGGGAGGAAGGGAGAGGGAGAGAGTGGGAGAGAGGGAGGGAGAGTGAGATAGGGAGGGGAGAAGAGAGATTGGGAGAGAGAGAGAGGGATAGAGAGGGACTTTGAGGACATAGAGAGAGAAAACGTGGGAGAGAGGAAGGAGAGTAAAAAAGAGGGGGAGAGTGAAAGGGAAACAGGGAGAGGGAGAGAGCGCGGGTAAGAGGGAGAGCTGGAGGGAGAGAGAGACAGAGGGACAGAGAGGGGGAGAGTGAGGAGGGGACAGAGAGGGAGGAGTGAGAGGGAGGAGAGAGGGAGCGAGGTAGAGAGGGTAGGGAGGTAGAAGGGGAGAGAGAGAGGAAGAGAGAGTGAGGGAGAGAGAGGGAGAGGGTGTGGGAGAGAGAGGAGGGAGACGGACAGTGAGACGGAGGGAGAAGGAGAGAGAGGGGAGATAGAGAGAGCGGTTGGGAGAAAGGGTGAGAGAGGGGTTGGGAGAGAGTGAGGGAAAGAGGGAGGGTGAAAGGGATGGAGGGAGTGGGGGGGAGAGGGGGAGAGAGAGAGGAGGAGGTAGAGGGAGGGAGAGCAAGGGAGGGAGAGAGAGAGAATGGGAGAGAGAGAGTGAGAGGGAGTTTGAGGCGATAGATAGAGGAAACGCGAGAGAGAGAGGAATGAGAGAAAGGGGGAGAGAAAGGGAGACAGGGAGAGAGGGAGAGAGAGAGAGACAGGGAGAGGGTGTGGGGGGAGAGAGAGGGAGAGAGTGTGCGTGAGAAAGAGAGAGAGGGAGGAAGAGAGAGGCAGAAGGGGAGGTGGAGAGTGAGCAGGGGACAGAGAGGGAAGAGAGAGGGACGAGAGAGAGGGAAGACAGAGGGGCGAAGTAGAGAGGTTGGGGAGACAGAGGGAGAGAGAGAGAGGAGGGAGAGAGAGAGGGAGGGAGAGGGAAGAGGTTGTGGGAGAGAGAGAGGGAGGGAGAGGGACGATGAGAGGGAGGGAGAGATAGTGTGGGAGAAGGGAAGAGAGGGGAGATAGAGAGAGGGGTAGGGAGAGAGTGGAGAGAGAGAGGGGTTGGGAGAAAGGGAGGTAGAGAGGGGTGGAGGGAGAGGGGGAGAGAGGGATGCGAGAGAGGGGAGAGAGAGGGAGGGAGAGCGTGGGAGGGAGAGGGATGTAAGAGAGAGGGAGAGAGAGTGGGAGGGCGAGAGAGAGGGAGAGAGGGGGAGTGAGAGGGGGAGAGAGAGGTAGGGAGAGAGAGGGAGAGAGAGGGAGTGGATAGAGTGGTAGAAAGAGTGGGAGAGAGAGGGGAGAGAGAGGGAGGAAGAGAGAGGGGGAGAGAGAGGGAGGGAGAGAGTGGGAGGGAGAGGGTGGGAGAGTAAGGAGGAGAGCGGGGAAAGAGAGGGGGAGAAAGGGAAGGATGGGGAAAGGAGGGAAGGGGAGAGAGGGGTGGTGGGAGAAAGAGAATAGGGGTTGCGAGAGAGAGATGGAGGGAGAGATTGTGAGAGAGAGGGAGGGAGGGAGAGAGAGGGAGGGAGAAGGAGAGAGAGAGGGGAGATAGAGAGAGGGGTTGGGAGAAAGGGTGAGAGAGGGGTTGGGAGAGAGTGAGGGAAAGAGGGAGGGTGAAAGGGATGTAGGGAGTGGGGGGGAGAGGAGGAGAGAGAGAGGAGGAGGGAGAGGGAGGGAGAGCGAGGGAGGGAGAGAGAGAGAATGGGAGAGAGAGAGAGAGTGAGAGGGAGTTTGAGGCGATAGATAGAGGAAACGCGGGAGAGAGAGAGGAATGAGAGAAAGGGGGAGAGAAAGGGAGACAGGGAGAGAGGGAGAGAGAGAGACAGGGAGAGGGTGTGGGGGGAGAGAGAGGGAGGGAGAAGGAGAGGGGGGGAGGAGAGAGGGGGTGGGATAGTGGGAGAGTGGGAGGGAGAGAGAGAGACTGGGAGGGGAGAGAGAGATTGGGAGAGAGAGAGAGATAGAGAGGGAGTTTGAGGGGATAAAGAGGAAACGTGGGAGAGAGAGAGGAAGGAGAATAAAAAGAGGGGGAGAGAGAAATGGAAACAGGGAGAGAGAGAGACGGGGAAAGGGGATTCGGGGAGAGAGAGGGAGAGAGCGCGGGTGAGAGGGAGAGAGAGGGAGGGAGAGAGACAGAGGGGCAGTGGGGGGAGAGTAAGGAGGGGACAGAGAGGGGGGAGAGGGAGGAGAGGGGGGAGGTAGAGAGGGTAGGGAGGAAGAGGGGAGAGAGAGAGGGGAGAGGGAGAGGGAGGGAGAGGGATAGTGAGAGGGAGGGTGAAGGAGAGAGAGAGGGGAGATAGAGAGAGGGGTTGGGAGAGAGGGAGAGAGAGGGGTTGGGAGAGAGGGGTTGGGAGAGAGGGAGGGAGAGAGGGAGGGTGAGAGGAATGGAGGGAGTTGGGGAGAGAGGGGAGAGAGATAGGGGAGAGAGAGGGAGGGAGAGCGAGGCAGGGAGAGGGAGGGTAAAGAGTGGGAGAGAGTGGGAGGGAGAGAGAGCGAGAGAGAGGGGAGAGAGGGGCGAGCTCACCAAGCTTCAGAAACACATCACGGGGATCTTCAAGCTCTCGGCCATGGTTTTGCAGAATGTTATAAATATAATAGGAATAGAGCTGGGTGATGGTCCTGGGAACTTGCTGCTGTTTCCTGTCTTTTTCTGTGAAAAAGGGACCCAGTGACAGACAGATGATCCAGCAGTACGAAGGGCTGTAGCACATGGTGTACTCCAACTGTTTGAAAACAGCTGCTGTCACTGTCTGATCCTCAAAAAACCCGATGATGTTTGTCTCTCCACTCTTCACGATTGCGGCCTCTTACCAGCTGTTCATCTTCTATAAATGTGGGCGGCGCGGTGGCACAGTGGTTAGCACTGCTGCCTCACAGCGCCAGAGAATCGGTTTCAATTCCCGCCTCAGGCGACTGACTGTGTGGAGTTTGCACGTTCTCCCCGTGTCTGCGTGGGTTTCCTCCGGGTGCTCTGGTTTCCTCCCACAGTCCAAAGATGTGCAGGTCAGGTGAATTGGCCATGCTAAATTGCCCGTAGTGTTAGGTAAGGGGTACATGTAGGGGTATGGGTGGGTTGCGCTTCGGCGGGGCGGTGTGGACTTGTTGGGCCGAAGGGCCTGTTTCCACACTGTATGTAATCTAAAAAGAAATGTCGGATCTCATGCAATAGAGACGAGCAATAACTCTGTGCATCGATCAGTCAGCTAGAAACTGTTGAACTTCCCATTCATTCGGACAGTTTTCACTCAGTTCTCAGTTTGTACCTGATGTATCTCCTTGTGTTTCTGCTGAACACCATCAAAACTTGATTGGAGAGAAAGTGGTTCTCAATGTTAGCTGTTGTGTCATTACATCAATTTCTCAAAACCATTTCATGATTTAGCATTTAATATTGAGTTAAATATTTCAGATTTTGTTTCCAGTTTCAATCAACTTGTGTGAGGCAATTGAACCTGCTAACAGAAACACTTGAAAATGGACAATGATCAAGAAATGTTGCAATAATCAGCTGCTATTACTTTGTACTCAACATAAAGATTTCAGCGGTGGTGATATTTTCCCTCGGATCTTTAATACCTATCCACCCTGTATTCCAGACATCTCATTGTAAATCAACACATGACCCTAACAATGCTATAGCAGATATGAACAAGGACACAACGGGTCCCTCAAACTGTGCTGCTATTTAGTAAGACCATGTCTGCGTCATTCTCAGGTTGTCAAGCTGTGACCAGAAGGATCAGTGCTTGGGCCCTGCTGTGGGGAATGATTGTAACATTTCCAAATTTGCAGATGACGTAAAACTTTGTAGGATTACAAATATTGAGGAAGATGCCAAGAGGCTTCAGGTGGACTTGGAAAGGCTGAGTGAGTGAGAAGAGCATGGGAGATGGAACACAATGTGAATGAGTATGTAGTTATCCCCTTCGCGTGGAGGTTTGACGCTGCAGAGCATTTCGTAAATGGTAGAAGATAGAAAATGTCAGGATCCAAAAGGACCCTGTTGCAGTTGTATAAGACTCTGGTGCGGCCGCATCTGGAGTATTGTGTGCAGTTTTGGTCGCCATACTATAGGAAGGATGTGAAGGCACTGGAACGGGCGCAGAGGAGGTTTACCAGGATGTTGCCTGGTATGGTAGGAAGATCGTATGAGGAAAGGCTGAGGCACTTGGGGCTGTTTTCATTGGAGAAAAGAAGGTTTATGGGTGACTTGATAGAGGTGTACAAGATGATTAGGGGTTTAGATAGGGTTGACCATGACAACCTTTTTCCACGTATGGAGTCAGCTATTACGAAGGGGCATAGCTTTAAATTAAGGGGTGGTAAGTATAGGACAGATGTTAGAGGTAGATTCTTTACTCAGCGCGTTGTGAGTTCATGGAATGCCCTGCCAGTAGCAGTGGTGGACTCTCCCTCTTTATGGGCATTTAAACGGTCATTAGATAGGCATATATCCTCCCAACGGGAAGGATAGTGGGCTAGTGTAGGTTAGGTGGGCTTGGATCGGCGCAACATCAAGGGCCAAAGGGCCTGTACTGCACTGTATTTTTCCATGTTTTATGTTCTATTCCTGTTCACAAGGCATGCAGGTGCAGAAAGCAATTCAGAAAGCAAATTGTATGTTAGCTGTTGGGAGTTTTGTTTATATAGCCGAGATCTCACCTGGAGAATCTCTCCTCAATGAGAGATTGAGGAGACTAGGCATGTTTTCTCTGGAGATTAGATGAATGAACAATGTTCTCAGAATATTTCAACATTCTTAAAATGGGAAAGACAGAGTAGATGCAGAAAGCACCCACCAACTACAAGGCACACATCGTGAATGTGATGAAACATTCTCCAACCTTGTCTGGATGAGCTAAACTCAAACAACTTGATATCTGACATATAAAATCACCATCCTATTTTGCACCTCATCCACCACCTTCGAAATTCACTCCTTTCACCAGCAACACCCAGTGGCAGCAGTGGGATCGCTGCAAAAATTTATCAAGGCTCCTTAGACAGCCCCTTCCAAACCTGTAACTTCGATCACAGTGGAGGACAAGGGCATCAGATAATGGAACCATCTGCAAAATCCCGTCCAAGTAATACACCATTAAGGCTTGGAATGAGATTGCTATCCCTTCACTGTTGCTCAGTCAAATTAGTGCTTGGCGACTAGGAGCAGTCGCCATCAAGCAGCTGCTTTCTTTAGAGTCCAAGAAGATGGCGAAACACCAAGAGGAAGAGCTACACAACAGATGAACAGAAGATTGTTACCATAAACCACATTGATCAATATGCCTGTGTGTTCTTCGAGAGCAGTAAACTACTCTCAACTGGCACAGATCATACAGTTTTTCTCTACACATCATAACTGAACAGTATCGTTGTCACAAACTTAAAACACTTACTTAAAATGACTTATAGTTCTCAGTCACTTTGTGACTCCAAAACTTTCCTTTCACACACCACTCTCACTCCTATTCCTTTGCTCCCATATACATCCAATCACTATCCCTATCAAGTTGCCCTCCTTTCTCTCCGGTGCCTCAGGAAGACCACACAACCATATCGACAGCAGTCCTTCAAAGGGCAAGCGCCTGGATGTGGAGAGTTACACTCAACCACTCACTGCCTCACAACTTCCCCCTGCTCGCTAAATCCCAGGCCTCAGCCCACAGCCCTGCCAGAGTTCCCACACCTCCCCCTCACTGAGGTTGAACGATCAGTCCTCAGTAAAGGTCTCATCTTCATCCCACTACGTTCCCTTGTCAATGAATTCCATATGTGTTGTGATATCGAACTTCTGCCAGCTTGGTGCTTACTTTTTCACCGTGACTCCCACCCACCCTCCAAGGATTCCATCCACTTAGAAACCCTGTACTGATCTGTTACCCACCTCCCCAACCACTATCTCCAACTGCTGCTGTGACATTGACCGCCTCAACCTGTCCACCCGCCCCACCCACTGCAACCTCTACCCTCACAAAGCTCAGCCCTCGACTACTTTCACTCCAATCCCAACCGCACCATCAAACCAGAGGACAAGGGAGAGGGGCACAGTGGTAGTTTGGTGCACTGGCCTCTACACGGCTGAAGCTAGGAGTCAACTCACAGACAACTCTTCCTACTTCCCCCTCGACCACGACCTCACGTCCATCACCATCTACAACCTCAGCACCTCAGTGGATCTCCCATAGACAGCCCCCGACCTCATAATCTAGGAACCCTGCACTACCCGGTTCTACCTCCGACGCAAGGTCCACAAGCCTGACTGCTCCAGTCTACCCATCATCTCCATCTGTTCCTGACCCACCAAACTTATCTCTTCACATCTCAACACCATTCTATCCCCCTTGGTTCAGGAGATCTCCACATACATTTGCGACACACCTACACCCTCCACTTGCTTCATGACTTTCGGTTCCCAGTCCCCATTGCCTCATCTTCACCATGGACATCCAGTACCTATACATGTCCTTCCACCACGGCGAAGGCCTCCAAGCTCTTTGTATCCTTCTCTCCTCCCGACCGAAACAGCCTCCCCCAGCACACTCATTCGACTGGTGGAACTGGTCTTCAATCACAGTAACTTTTCTTTGGAATCGTCCCACTTCCTTCAGATATGGGCACCTGCATGGACCCCAACTGTGCCCGCCTTTTCTTAGGATATGTGGAACAGTCCATCTTCAGCAGCTGCACTGGCACCACTCCCCACCTTTTCCTCCACTGCATTGACGACTGTACCAGCGCCACATTGTGCTCCCATGAGGAGGTTGAACAGTTCAACAGCTTCACTAACACATTTCACCCTGACCTGGACCATCTCGGACACCTCCCTCCCCTTCCTGGACCTCTCCCTCTACATCTCTTGGGACCAACTCAACATAGACTCTATTCCAAACTCACCGACTCCAACAGCTACCTGGACTACTTCTCTTCCCAGCACCCACCCCACTTATCAAAACGTGAACCTTTACTCCCAATTCCTCTGCCCACGCTATACCTGTTCCCAGGAGGAGCAATTCCACTCCAGGACACCCGAGATGGCCTCCTATTTCAAGAACTGCAATTTCCCCTCTCATATGATCAACCATGCACTCCAGCACATCTCCTCCACTTCCTGAACCTCTGCCCTTGAACCCTACCCCTCCAAACGTAACAATGATTGAACCCCTCTGGTCCTCACCTTCCACCCCACTGATCTCCGGATACAGGGTGTTATCCTCCACCATTTCCACCACCTACAATCAGACCCCACCACCAGAGATATATTTCCTTCCCCACCTCTATCAGCATTCTGCAGAGACCATTCCCCCCACAACTCATTTATTAAGGCAACGTTCCCCCCTACTGACCCTCCTCACCCGGCACCTTCACTTGCCACCCCAAGAGGGGTACAATCTGTGCTCACACCTCTCCGCTCATTTCCATCCAAGCCCTCGAAGGATATTTTCACATCCAGCAAAAATTTTCCTGCACATTCAAACATCTCATCTACTGTGTCCATTGCTCTCGATGTGGTCTCCTCTACCTCAGAGAGACAGGACGCCAACTCGTGGAAAGTTTCAGGAAACATCTCTGGGACACTTGCACCCAACAACCTCACCACCCTATGGCCGACCACTTCAACTCTCCCTCCCACTCCGCCAAGGACATGCAAGTCCTTGCCTCCTCTATCACCAACTCCAAGCCACCTGACTCCTGTAGGAAGATAGCTTCATCTTCCACGTTGGGATGCTTCAACGCATGGCATCAACATCGACTTCATTGATTTCTAATCTCCCCTCCCCTCACCTTATCCCAGATCCCAACCCTCCAACGCAGCACTGCTCCCTTGACCTGTCCGACCTGTCCATCTTCCTTCCCACCTATCTGCTCCCCCTCTGCTCCGATCTATCACTATCAGCCCCCACCTGCATATAACTAACACCTTCCCAGCTACCTTCCCCCCACTGCCATCCCCACCCTCCTATTTATCTCTCAGTCCCCTTTCCCCAATTCCCATAGTTTTGATGAAGGGCTTATGCCCGAAACGCTGACCCTCCTGCTTCTCGGATGCTGCCTGACCGACTATGCTTTTTATCATATTTAAATTCCATCTGCTCCGTCTCAGCCCCTTGGCCCATCTGATTAAGATCCCGTTGTAATCTGGAGTAACCTTCTTCGCTCTCCACTATACCACCAATTTTGGTTTAATCTGCAACCTTAGCAATAATATATCCTATGTTCACATCCAAATCATGTATATAAATGAAAAAAAAAATTGGTGGATCCAGCACCAATCCGTGTGGCACCCCGCTGGTCACAGGCCTCCAGGCTGAAATGCAACCCTCCACTACCACCCTCTGTCTCCACCTTTCGAGCCAGTTCTGTATCCAAATGGCCAATTCTCCATGTGATCTAACCTTGCAAATCAGTCCTTATTGGATCATTCCAATTTGGGTTTGGGATTGTAGGCAGCAAGTAAGAGGTGTTAGTGTCTTTTGTTTTCGGAGTTGGATTCGGTTGGTTTAAACAGGGCTTGGTGCAGTAATGGATCTTTCAGTTACTAAGAGTTTTCTGGGGGTGGAGGAAGTGTCTTTGGGGGTTTTACAAAAGGTGAGCAAGGCAAAGCTGTTAGGACTGGCAGATAAGGCGGAGTTGAGGTCAACTGCATCTGTGATATAAGGAAGATAATTTCAGTAATAGTTCTGCATTTACATTTGCTGGAATTGCCATCAGAATCTCTGGAAGTGGCTGGATTTCAATTGGAGATGAGGCAGCTAGAACATGGAAAGGAATAGAAACAGTTTAAATTACAGTTAAAAGCAGACGAAAGAGAAAAAAAATGCAAGTTGCTCTTGCAGAAACAAATCAAAAGGAAAGAAAGGGTCGAGGTGAAGAAAAAGAAAAGGACAGAATCGCTTTGGCAGATAAAAAAGGAAAAGAGAGAGAAGAAAGGGAGAAAGAGAGAGAGTTTGATCTTTAGAAACCGGCACTTAGACAGGAAAGTTGGTTCAAAAGGATGGAGATGAAGGTACAAGGTATGCGTAATGAGGAGAATAGTGAGGGTTTGCAAACATATCACAGCCAAGGGCTTGAGGGGATCTGTTTAAATATCTCCAAGCATTGCCTTAATTTGAGGAGAAAGATGTAGAGCCTTTTTTGTCTCATTTGAGAAAGTGGCTAAAGAAATTAAGAGGCAAGTGACCATGTGGGATTTGTTGATCCGAGAAAATCTGGTATGTAGAGCTAGTGAGGTATTTGCCTCACTATTAGAGATGGTATCTGGTGAATATGAAGAGGTGAACAAAGACATTTTAAGCGTATCTGAGCTGGTGCCAGAAGCCTACAGACAATGTTTCAGGAATCTAAGGAGGGCCCCTGGTCAAAGATACATTAAGTTTGAAAGAATCAAACAAAGCAATTTTGATAGGTGAATAAGGACATGAAAAACGGATCAAACATATGGCACTCTTAGACAATTATTTTGCAGGAATTAGAAAATTCACTTCCTGATGGAGTGAGAGCTCATGTGGAAGAGCAGAGAGTGAAAACGGCAAGGTTAGCAGCTGAAATGGCTAACAATTATGAGTTGGGTCATAAATCAAAGTTTGGCTTCCAACATTAATTTCAATCTGTGAGGGATAGAAATTATGGAAAAGGGAACACCTCGTGTGGTAAGGGAATATTAAATCTCAGTGAAGATCATAAGGATAACTTACCACAGGGGAAAAGGAAACCCTTGAAGTGGAAAGAGAAGTTAAAAAGGTCTGGTGTTTTGACCACAATAAAGTAGACCACATGAAATCACAGTTTTGTTGGGTAAGAAGAAGCACTAGGATGACGGATGTGGGAAAAGTGGATAAACCAGTGAATTTTGTTGGAGTGTTAAAGGCAAGCACAATGGAAGCTTAAAAGCTGCACCAGAATGTACAACCTGGTCAGAGGTTGGTTAAGGTGAATGTGCCAGATCTTAACCCATTTACTTGCAAAGGTAAAGTTTACTCACACAGCTCAGGAGCAGCAGGTTAGAGCACTAAGAGATACAGGGTCATGTCAATATTTGATGTCCAGAGATGAGGAGATATGTAACTCACATTATTGCCACAAAAAAAGTGCTAGTACGTGGAATTTATGACGAGTGAGGTTAGAGTGTCCAGTGAAAAGTGAGGAAGTGGTGGTAGGAGGAGTGGATGACCTCTCGACACCAGGAATATAATTTGTCCTTGCTAACTATACAGCTGGGTCACAGGGAGGAGTGCTGCCACAAAGTCACCAGGAGAAGAAATCACATAATACAGATAAGGGAGTTGAAGTAGAATTATTACAGACCGTGTTTGATCAAATGGTTAAGACAAAACAAATTATAGGGGAGTTTCACATACCATCAACGAAGACAGAGTTACTACGCTTCTTGGGATTGAGTGGGATTTGCCGGAAGTTCACACTGAATTTTTGCAGTTGGTGAAATTATTCAATTACTGCTGAAATGCAGGAAGTTTCAGTGGAAGGCAGACTGTCAGAATGCATTTGACAGTCTGAAAGCTGCATTAACCCCTATCCCAGTATTAGACCCACCTAATTATGCAAAGCGAATCAAGGTGGCTTTTGGTGTAAGTGATGTGGGTGTTAGTGCTTACTCTTATAAGAAGACGACGGGAAAATAGAAAGACCTACTGGAAGTTTCTCCAGGAGATTGGACATACATTAACAGAAATATTCCACAATTGAGAAGGAGACCTTGAGGTTGGTGTTGGCATAACAACACTTACGTTGCTAGTAATGTGTCTGAGGCAATCATATATATTGATCATAATCCATTGAAGCTTTTGGAGTGTTGGGTAGGAAAATATCAAACGAATTTCATATGGTATCCGACAAGACTGTAAGATTCAGAAAACATGACTGCTATAGTGCCAGAGGTTAGAGCAATACAGAAGAATGAGTCAACAACAATAACAACAAAAAACAGACATTGCAGGAAAAGCTCAGCAGGTCTGGCAGCATCTGTGGAGAGAAACCAGAGTTAACGATTCAGATCCAGTAAATGAAGCTGAAAGGTTTACTTTGATTTCTCTCCACAGATACGGCTAGGCCTGCTGACATATTCTAGAAATTTCTGTTTTTGTTTCTGATTTCCAGCATCCAAAGTTCTTTCAGCATTTTTTTAGAAGACAGAGTTTACTGGAGCACGAGCATTCTGTCATGGGCTGTGCCTGGAGTTTTTTTTTTCTTCTCTTGAAGTTCAGTCTTTACTTCCCCAGATGATCCTCCTCACTGATGCGTGATCCAGTGCTGTGCATGATGGATATATTTAACCCTTGACTTACTGAACGCCAGACTGGGGCAGTACAAGTTCCCAAAGTGTGATGGCAGTGTACGCAGT